>NC_136258.1:17810000-18180000 GCF_053564925.1 Oryzias latipes | reverse complement strand
ATACAAGAATAACAAGAATCCGAAACAATCCAAGTCTGTAAAAATGAGGGCAGATGCAAAGAGAGTTGCAAACTGCTAAAACTTTGACAAAAGGTCAACATTTCTACAATATTTACATCATTTATTCTCTCTTTATTCTTCAATTAAAGACTGTCAAAAAACAAAAATGACTTCCACAAAGGGAGTATTATAAACGGTTTATGCTTTCACAGTAAGTAAGATTGGAGGATCAAACACTCAGCTACAGTCAGTTGAGTTCACAAAAAGGAATTCACAGTCTGTACATATCTATTTTGAAAATAACAGAACAGAGAACCTAAAGGACCCCAACACAAAGAGGAAACATTTTAAAAGCAGAGACTGTCGGCTTGGTGAAAACACAGGAATAAACACTCAGTAATAAGATTGCAAAATAGATTTAAAGTGATTATGAAGCCTAACAGGAAGCTTGGCTCAGTAATTTGTAATAAAAGAAATACCTAAAAATAGATTTTGCCTGTTGCATTTAGAAAAAATCTATTAATACCTCATGGTCACGATGCTTTAAACAAAATAAAAGTCTGATTTAATAAAGGAGTGAGTGGACACATTCTGACTAAAAGATCAATAAAAAACAATCACACTACTTCTGGAAAAATGACACCGTTACTGTAATGTATTATTTTTATCAGCACCACAGAAACCAGAAACAGGGAAGTTAACCTGCAACTCGTGACGCATGAGACATTTTCCCACCACTAACACATAATAAGTATTATTTATAAGGATGAATATGGTAACAGGTACATTTCATTACTAACTGGAGTTTTTATTTTTATTTTTTGTATTTTTCACTTACAACGTACTGTTATATCGGGATTTTGACAAACTATAAAGTAGTGGAAGTTGATGATGGACCTCTCTGCCTGGCACATCAGCGACCCCTGTGGCCGTTGGTTGTAACAACACTAGCTTTGGTCTGATTCCAGCTCATTTCACTCAGTTTTGCCCCCAAAGTAAAATCACATGATGCGCATTTTTGTCATATGACACAGATGAAGGAGAGGGAGAGACTGATTCCCCTGCGAACGAACTCCTGGGTGATAACAAAGGAAGATACTCAGCCACTTGTCAGGCATGAGATGCTGCAGTAGACAAAGATTTTTCGGTGGTGTTTCTCGCTAATCTGGAGGATGAAGAAGTGTCTGGGAGCTCTGTGCGCCATAGCCGCTGCCTGTTTCATCGGTAAGTTGTATGTTTTTTTAGGATAACAATATTTGGAGTCCTTAAAAATATCGAAAAGTCAAGAAATTAACTTTTTAGGGTACTTGAGGTCATTCATGTGTTTAAATTATCTAATATGATGCAGAATCGACAGTTAGACTTGATTTAAGTTGTGATTTGGTACCAGTTGTGCTTTTACAAGTTAAACTCAAGACAAATTTGATCCTAAAAACGATAGTAATACTTGCTTTATTCATTTACTTGATGTGTAGTCCCGTCTAGTGTGATAATTTGTTATATTTCATAGATTCTGCATTCCTCTCAGCCACTTCTACTTTTCTGTAATCTATAAACTAAAGTTACGGACAGACAAGCTGAGACACCACATGATACCTCTTTCTGAATAATTGAATTTCAGGAGGGTGGTGGCTCCTATTCAGGAAAGAACTTTAGTACATGGATTATGTGATTACTGCCACAATACCAGCTTTGTTTCGGTTGATTTTGTTTATTTGCATGCACTCATTTTTGAAGAATATTGAAAATGCATATTATGTTTAGATATACAGTATGCACAGCAATAATGCAAAGTATTTCTGATAAAGTGTCACTTACGTAGTACTGTAGCCATACTTAACACATTGAAGGTTGTATTCATCAGCAAAATTCAATAGGCGAGCACAAGACATTCTTACTGTAGATGATGTGTTTGCAAAAGAATGCCGTTTCATTGATTCCTAAAACACTTAAAACACCTATCCTTTGCATTTTTTGCATTTTCTACTTCCACTGTTGTAAATTATCATCAGAGATAAGACAACATGCTCCAAAGTGCAGGATTGCTGAATCTTTTGCAACAGGTCACACGCCGGTCTAAGGCAATTTCCTCGCCTACAAACATCTCAGCCGATTTTTTTGAGTCCATTTATGCACTTTATGCCCCTTTAAAATAGTGACTGTGTATAAGTAATGTACTGTTTCTCTCCCAGACATGGTGGTGGGCCAGACCACTCTCATTCCCGCTGTGATGAACACCACTCTTGTTCAGAATGCGACTGGTCTGACTCCAACACCCGTGATCTTCAGCAGCACTACCCCAGGCTGCTTTGCTTTTAATGTATCTGCTTGTGAGCCATGTGCACCAGGATCTCAGTACGACAACAGTGAGTTGAGGACCTGTACACTTTAAAATCCTCACAACACTTTAAACAAATAAAAGTAAATAGGAATAGCACCTCCAGAAGAGAGCTTGTTTTTTTGTTCTTTTTAACGTTTTCCAGATACGTTGCTGTGCTCATGCTGTCCTGATCCTGGGCTGTGTGTATTTCCTGGAGCATGTCTGCCATGCAAGAAGGGATTTTATCAGTCTTTGTCAGGACAGGAGCAGTGTTTGCCCTGCTCACCAGGATTCTACTCTAAGTTACTATTTCACCAGTTCATTGCATTTTTATTTTATTTTCTGGTCTCACTTCCTTATTAATTGCAATGTTTAAACTACGACTTTTCAGTTTGACTGGAAGTCCATTATGTCACCCCTGTCCTTCTGGATCCTTCAACAACAATACTAGATCAGAAACTTGCACCAGCTGCTCACCAGGTACGTCTGTGCTTATACATCTGATGCAAATATGTGAACTTCTCATAATCTTAACATGCTTGGTATATTCATCACATTAGTCCTAAAAAAATATTATATTCAATTATCTTAAAACTGTATCAAACACATTATAAAGGGACATCTTCTAATTTCAGGTTTCTTTTCATCAAAGCAGAGTTCCACTTCCTGCACACCGTGTTCGATGGGGACTTTCTGCAAGTATGTCCCCGTAGATCTCACTTCATTTCTTGTTGTCCCGTTACCAGAATTTGAACTCTGAATGCATCTGTGATTGTGTGTGTGCATGCATGTGTGTGTAAAAACTGGGGGGAAAAAATCACTTATCTAACCACCAAATTGAGCATCACATGCTTTAATGTCATGGTTCTGTTTGTCATCAAAGATGCAGACAAACACACCACTGTGGATTTCAGAAATCAGCAGGAAGCACAAATATTTAAGGAGTGTCGTTGTCTACTCATGTGTTTGCTGGAGATGTGTTCATTTAAGGCAAACCCTCATCTTCTCTAATTTGATTCCCACTTGTTAAAAGACTGTCTATTGGTGTATAGTTTATTTAGTTGATGTTCATTTTGATCCAAATCTCTAATAAAAGTCAACAAACTTTATTTTGGCATAAAACATGGCCAGATGTTTTATACCAACCTAAATAAAGGCATACATGCAAAGCAAATAAGATAAAATAATGGTACCAGTTGTGCTTTTATATGTTCTCCAGCACCCCTTTATACAAAATTCTTACTGGGTTCTGGAGGGAATTTTTCTCTCCAAAATTCACACTTTTTGAAACAACCTGCAGGCAGTCTTTTTTAATTATCATATTTTGTCTTCTCTTTATTTTGAAAAAGTCTTTTTTTTTCCAAAAAGCAATTTGCAGCTCTTCTTTTGGTTGTTAAAATGGCAATTTAAATGATTTAAAATACATTTTCTGTCATCTTTGAAGGTTTTTTGCTCTTGAGTTTTGAGGTTTTTCCCATCCATCTCTCTAATTTACAAAAAGTCCACACATCTCCTTGACTGGAAAGGAGCAGTGAGAAGAACAAAATTATTTTATTATTTATGCTCCTATATCACCTCCCCCCAAAAAAGAAAAAACAAACATTGTGGAGAAGTCTGGGGTTTTGAAAACTTAATTTAATTCTCATTTAATTTGACCCATTACTTCTCATATTACAATTTAATCTTTCTCCAAATATATGTGATTGTGATCCAAAGTCTAAAGTAATCTGAAATCAATCTTGTGATATAACTGCCTTAAGATATGTATGTTTTATTGACCCCAATTGTTTTATTTCAGCAAGGTTGACTATGATTTGAGCTAAATTAGATCCTAAATGTTTTGGTTTTTGACATAGTGGACATTTTAGTCAATGCTTCTGCTACTTATGATTAAATGAAAAGAATAAATACATAATCTTGCTGATATTTGACGTGTTGTTTTACAAGAAGATGGAGATAAGAAATATAAAACACAAAGGGAAAAAATGACAGAAGGTTTTACTATTATAAATGTCTGTTTTTTTGTTAAACAATTTTCAATATGTTACCATGAAAATCTACAGCCTTCTGCTCTACTTTGTAGATTCTTACATGTAATTGAATGAAACTATATTCAATTTAGTAATTTAATTTTAGTATTTAAATGTCTAAACTTAGTGTTATCAGATTGTACATAACAGGCCTAAAACATTAAATTAGGTTTTTGTTATTTAAAAGAAAGCCTAGAAAACAATCCGGAAAACAGTTTTCAACCCAATTCCAGTGATCAAAAGCTATTTTTAGACTTACATGCTAACATTATGGGTCATATGAAGTGGTGCTGATTTCCTTGAAAATCAAGTTGCATTCAATTTAACAATTGCCAGCCATAGATGTATTTTTAATATAAACAAGCACCTCTGCCTCTGACAGCTCGTCCAGCTGCAGCCTGTGTCAGACGTGTCCCGGAGGAACAGAAGCTCTGCAAACGGCTGCTAAAGACTGCACACCTTGCCGTCCAGGTATTCCACATTTATGCCCGTGAAGAGCTTTTGTTGACTCTATGATTGAGACTGCAATGTTTTTTTTGTGTCTAATCTGGATTAGGGATGCACAAGCCTCCCCATCAGAGTATGTGCCAAATCTGTAACAGTGGCTTCTACCAGATCCGCTGGGGCCAGGAAAACTGTGACGTCTGCCCAGAGAATCACTACTGTCCTGTGAGTTATAAAAACACTGGAGAAGAATCAGCATGCCTGCACTAAAAATAAATGTCAAGATGCTTTATGACGAGGCATGTTGGGTTTTTTCAGAGCCCTGACGTGAACCCCATCCAGTGTCCAAGTGATGCTTTTTGTCCAGAGGGGAGCTTGGCTCCGGGATATTGCATGGAGACTTTCTTCCGCAAAGCAGGGGATACATGTGAACTGGCTCCTGTAACCATCGCACTGTTAGTTATTGGAGGAGGGGGTGAGTAAAACCATAGAAAGAAAAACAATAAAGAAGAATAAGAGAGAATGTATTTGATGACCCTAAAGCTACAGATACACCAGGGTATTATTCTTCTTTTTCTTTTTCCACTGTTTACTAGCGCATGTCCACCACCTATAGTTGGAAAAGGTTTTGTGGGAAAGGTCAAAGCGGTGCAAATCTGGTGGTTCTTGCTCCTCTCTTTTTTCCACAGCTCTATTCTGATTTATGAAAGACTTGTTATGTAATTCCAGCTGGGCACAAACCACAATTATTAATTTCTCTTCGTCTATCACAGTCACAAATGGTTGGCACGTCCAGGAATTAAAAGAGACGCCATCCAGACATTACTACCAAAACTGAGTCTCTGATTGGTCAAAGTTTGACATGGTTTAAAATTCAGGGCACATTCAATGGCCAAGCGTTTTGTACGTAGAGCCCAAAAATGATCATACATAGACTTTTCATTGAAATCGGGCGCTTGAACGCGCATTGCCATGGGCAGTATGAATGTAGCTTCAAACAAATGGAACACACACACACCTTTATTTAATGAATTGAAGATACTAGATATCTATGAAATTAATTTGCTCCTGACCTGTACATTTGTATATAGTCCATTCTACAATATCAGATGACCTTCACACATAAATAATCTCTTAACATACAGTCACCAAATTCACCACCATTCAGCAAGACAGGCCCCCAAATTACACTTACCTCTGTACAAAAGAACACGTGAGCAATTCTCCATAGGATTGCATGGAATACTCACACTGACCTACTTTTTACTGCAAAATGCTTGTTAATTTACAAAACCAAATTAAAAAATAGACTGTTAGCCAAATGTTCTATGTAATTTTTTTTGCCACGTCAATTTTTTCCTTTGTCTTTTTTCTTTAATTCATTGCCTTTTGTTTATCCAGCGGTGGTCTTAACATACATTAAGCCTTTATGGCTTCCTCCACCTCTCTGCACGCTTTACTGTTCTTTTCAATGTAAATCCTCTAGTTTACCTTCTCTTTTATTATCTTGTCTTATGTCATGATGCTATTCATGTGCAAAATAAATAAATAAAACTTTACTTGTAGAAAAATTGACTGATTAAATACATGAATAGTTTAGTCTTTTGAGTAGATACTGTTTGCCTCTTTTGTCACTTTAGAAATTATTTTTTGCTGCTCTTCTAATGTCTTCTTACAAAATCAAATTCTCATGAAAAGGAAAAAACAGAAAAAAACATTGTCTGCTGTTTCTAATGTAAAATGTATGGTATCTGCTGTCCAAGCTGTAACTGTTATTTTTGTTTTAACCCTAGAGGACTATCGCCGGGTGATTTTCACCCTAGTAAAACTATTTACATTAATTTCAGTATGTCACTTTTCAAGGAGTGTGTGCCTACTCCAGGGAAGTCTCACATGTCCCAGGAATGGGTGGACCAAAAACCAAGTTTCTAGTATCGTTTTAATATTTTTTAGGAATTTTTTGTTCTCAAATTCCTAATTTTTCAGTAATTTTTGAGCATGTTTTTTAGCAACTTCCTATGTTTTTCTTTTTCATTTTGTTACACATAACAAAACAGCGGCTTTGAAAAAAAAAAGCCGCTTAACCACTCTTATTTATCATTAGTTGTCATGTTTGGATCTATTTTTTATAACAAGTACTTTTTGTTGGGTATTTTAAAGTGATGGTGTAACTTTTTATAGCGAAAGTGTTCTTGGGTCAAACCATACAAGGATACCTATCATTATGACGTAAACTGCTCAGTCAGCTGCTACAGCTAATAACATAATGAAAGAAATAAGAATCATGCTCATCCATCAATGCACTCTTTGTAGATGCTAAATTCCTGTCACATTCTCTGCTGTTATTTTTTTCTGTCTCACTCTGCAGTGGCCCTGCTCTTCGTCATTTTAATGGTATTACGTCGAAGGAAAGACACTGATGGAGAACTCACCATAGCCCGAGCCCCGCTGTTACGTAAAGAGAGACCTCAGGGTCGCTACTATGGGCTGCCCTGTGACACCGAGCCTGTATATGCCGGCTGGTAAACAACCGAGAACGGACAGATAAAAGATGGATGCTAAATTCTGATCCGGTGCCACTGGATCCCTTTCATGCTCCATTTATGTTTTAATGAGATAATTTTGAAACTATTTGGAGGAAGGTTGATTCTTTTGTGAAGTCTCACGGTCTGACATTGTTGTAAATGTTCAACATGCATATAAATACCCTTTTTCTGAGGTCGGCGATTGGAAGATGAATGAACCAGCTAATTATCTTTTTCACTTAAAAAAGCACTTTTTATTAAGTAAATAAATATTATTATTTATGACTGAAGAAGCATATATTGCTCAGTGACAGAAGATGCATAAGCAGGACCCTTCATTTCTAATGCATTTCATGTTTGTAGTTTTATGAATAACTTTGCTTTTTTTTTTTCTTTGTTTTTTAGGGTAATGTTTATATGTTTTAATGTAAAATAAACACTGTTGTGTTTTTTTCTTCATCTTTTGTAATATTTTTATTCCTCACATTTTTTTCAAACTTTGAGAAAGTATCTTATTTGAAGGGAATGCTTTCTAATCTTTTTTTTTGTTCAGTTCAGAGAATTATTTAGATAGATAGATAGATGACTTTATTAATCCCACAATGGGGAAATTTCATTTCTGTGGCAGTAAACACGACATTCAGAAATAATCTATATAATATAACATCAATAAAGGACATCACAAATGACATTTATATTAGATAATTAAAAATATTACTAAAATTATTATGAAAAATTATTATCAAAAATGAGATTCTTTTTAAATAAAGAAATAAATGTTAAATATTAAATAAATACAGCTGCAAAAGTGTAAAAAACATGCGGTCTGCAAAACATGTAAACTGTAAAAAAACATTACAAATTTTTTCAAAATACAGAAATAACTAATGAAGTTCACACCAAAAACAAAAACAAACAACTGTTCAGGAACAAAAAAAACAATTTAAAATTGAAAAACAACAACTACAACAAAAGTAAATGAATCAATGAATGAATCAACCAAGCACTGCTAGTTTTAAAAATATATTTATATTTTTTGAGTGTATATATTTCTAATAATCAGATGCAGGTTATAAGATTTTCAGCAAAAACATTTCTTCAAATGTCCTTTTTATAATGTGCCTTTGACCCAAAAGGGAAAGCTGATTTTGTTAAACCTGATAGCTATTTATTTTTCACATATTAACAAATTTAACACAGGGTCAACTTGATTTATAATTTTAAACTGACACTTCAAATACTCAAATATAAAATAAATCCGGTCTTCATTATAAAAAACTTGTAAATAATTAAGAATGAGTGCAAAAGATTTTTAGAGATTTCAAACCTTTTATTAATGGTTTGTCAGTTTTGATTTTGCCTTTTTTTCTTTTAATTCCAGCAGCATTGGCATCACAATAGAGACAGAGGACTCAGTTCACACATTTTTAATTAAAAAGTGCATTTCTTCATGAAAGAAAATTAATAAACTATTCACTACCTAATATATAAACAAAACTATAAACTTTATTTCATTGTGTGCAGGTTTGGTTGAGGATTTGCTCCGAAACCTGTTAATGTTATGGTTCATCTTTCGGTATATCCTTTCACGGGTCACAACAGGAAATCAGCTTTCAGTAATTCACACAGGGGGTTTGGCAGACGTTTTTGTGTTGGATGAAAACTAGAAAACTAAAAATAGTTTTACTAGATTAAACAGTTTAAAAATCCAGACACTGACTGTGAGAAACAATGTATTTCAAAAAAGATCAACGTGTGTCAGAGTGTGACAACAGAGAAGAAAGACTCTCTGTGATAAAAGTGGCATACCAGACTGTGATTTTCATACATTTCCTACACATAAAATCAGTTCTTGACCTAGTCATGGGAATGAAAATAGACTTTGGTTGGCTTTAGTATTTCTTGCACTAAACTTTAAAACAACAATAAAAAAAAGCGTAAGAAAATAATTATTTTTAAGCAATCAATCAATAAAATTAGATGTAGCCTAAACATAATTTTTTTTTTATATTTAGTGCAAAAGAACCCACAACAAAGCATCTTCTCCTTGTTCCAATTTGTTTTACAGGGATACAACACAGCATTCAAAGTAACATAAATATTATCTTATTATCGTAACAAACACTCTTTGCAATGTCATTGTTTAGATCTCTCAACACAAACGGAAGTGTCCAGCCATGGTAACTTTTTAAAGGTAAGTATGATATGATAAATAATAATAATATGGATCATTTTGAGGTTATTTCATTTTTATTTTTTGTGAGACCAACAGACTACAGAAACTAAAGGTATTCAACAATATTTGTTAAAGAAATAGGACACGCCTTTTATTTGTTAGCCTGACTAGGGACACGCCTTTTATTTGTTAGCCTAACTCTTATAGGATGTAGCATTAAAGAATCTCTGTAAATTGTCGAAATGCGCAAAGATGTGTGGGACTTGGAGAATAGGGTGCATAACGATACTTTGCAGTTCTTACTCCTATCGATAGGTGGCAGTAAAGACGTCGGTTTGATTCATGCAACAATGTTGACCCTAAGAGCGCCCCGTAGTTACAGCAATAAAAAAAGAAACCATGGCGGCGGTGTGGTCTGCAAGAGTATCCGGTGAATAACATAAAATAACTTGAGTGTTAATATAGTTTTATGTAAATGTAGGTTAATTTCAATAGCATTACGTATATAGGTTATTGGTAAATGTAAGTCCTAATGTTAACAGCTTCGTTTTAGTCGTGCTTTTCTCATGTCTTCTTCGTGTCCTTGTGTGTCTGTCAGCGCTGCTGAGGCCGCTCTCCGCCTCCCTGTGCGCGCGGACTCCTCAGCTCTGTAAGCTGTCCGGCTCCATCAAAGCCCCAGCTCCTATTAATGTCCTTTCAGCCGCTGCCCGCTTTTCTTTTTCGGTTTCAGCGTTTCAGACACACCAATTCAACATTTTCAAACGGTAATGAACTAAATTATTGATTTTGTCTTATATTGACCTTAAAGAGTTGACAGTTTTCTGACGTGTTACTAGTCAAAACATCTCAATCAATGATTCAATGTTAAAAGTGCGGAACCCTCTGTTTTGATCTCTGTCTGTTGGAAGTTTGTTTAATCCCTGCTTTTGCTAAAATATTGAATTTTAGTATATAGATTCCTTTGTTCAGTTTTCCTTTCAATATTTTCCTACCAAAAACAACTTAGTACTAGTTTTTAGTATCGTATTAAAAAGACCCATCATCATGAAAATCGTGTGGTTTTCTTGTTTTTATTAACAGGATTTGGAGCATTTGTATTCTCTATTAAAGAAAATTGAGATCAAACTAGCATTTCTGAGTATTTTATTCAAATCAAATTATTGTGAGTCAGGAGCATATATTTTTCAAAATGTGTTGAGAAATCCATATTTATGAAAATATTGATCTGTATTCCTATATTGATCATGTTTCTTTTTTGTGCAGTGTGACAGCTCTTGTTCCAAGTCTGACTCTGCAGCCAAGCAGGCATCTCACTTATTACAGCGTGAAAAAGGGCAAAAGAAAGAGTGTCAAATCAGTGACTCAGCGGTTCATGCGGCTGCACTGCGGTCTTTGGATCAGGCGCAAGGTGTGAAGGGTTTTAGTAGCATATGTCCAAATGTCAGGGTTTTTTTCTGTTTACCAATCTGACTTCTTTGTTTCGTTCAACAGGCTGGCTATAAGAAAAAACTGTGGAAGAAGTTGCCCGCCAGACGAAAACGGCTGAGGGAAATTGTATTTTGTAATAAAACGCAGTCCAAATTGTTAGATAAAATGACAACATCTTTTTGGAAAAGAAGAAACTGGTACGTTAATGATCCATACAAGAAGTACCACGATCGAGTCAACCTCAAACTCTGAATTGCAGACTCATGTTTTGTCTGAACATTGTTGCTAAATAAAGACTGTATTAAACCAAATTAGATCTAAGTGCTTGATTTAAACACAAGTGGACACAAAAATGGTTGAAACACAGAGTTCTCTGATTTATTTAATGGCAGTAACCAACTTTTCTTTAACAACAGAAATAAAATATAAGAATAGCAAAATAATAAAGACAAACAATGATTGTACAGTATCACTGCTTTTCATTTTGACCTGAAATGGAAACAAAAATGAAAATTCTGGCCAGCCAGAAAAAAGGGTTAAATATATCAACTCTGATTTCGAGTAAAATCTTTTGTATGTATTGTGGCCAAGTAGGTTATGGAGTTTAATTTTTTTACATTAAAATTAACAAGTAAAAATAAAAATAAAAAGGCTTTTTAATGAGGCAAACAAGATTTCCACAAAATCAATTAAGTTGTTACACAAATGATTCATGCAATGACGAGTTTTGCAGTGAATGCTCAAGTACACAAACTTGCTAGTCTTTTTTTCTTCTTACATGGATGTTAAAATTAACACCAACAATTCTACCACTAATGCAGAAACACAAGTTTACCCTGGGTCACATATTCTCACAAGGTATGCATTTAAAGAACACTTCCTGTGCATAATAAATGTATATTAGAGTGAAGGATGTGTAAACAGAACAGTTTTCTACCTGAGAGGCTTGAATTATCTTAAAAGACCCAACTGTAGTGATGGTAATGTACTGAGAAAGTGAAGGACACAGTGATGGTTTTTGTCTCTTTAAACAAAGTGCATGATAAAAAAAACATCAGCACCCACAGATTTCCATCTTAGCTCCTGAAAGAAGAAAAAGAAGCAAATGCGAGCATTTTGTCACCAGGAGAGGTGGAGATTTCTAACAGCAAAAAAATATGTTTAGAGTTCAGATTTAATTTTTGCAAAGCCCATACATTTATAAATTCCTAATTGGCCTTTATGTGTCTAATCGTTTTGAAATTAAATAAAAACGTTGAGAAATTAAATAAGAGAACTAAGTTGTGGGGTAGAAAAAGTGCAAAATAATATATTTTTTATGAAAGCGTTCTGTTAAAATCTGAAGATCAGAATTGGAGAAAGAGCTACTTTTTTCTTTGGGGCCAAAGGAAGAAGCAAATAAGTGTGTCTTACTGCTGCCAGACCTTTTGGTACTAAATTTACAGATGGTTTTATCTTCTAATAAACATTAAAACAACAGGTTTTTAAATACAGCTTGGTTTCTATTGATTCTTGGCTCGAGTCCTGATGTTTTTGAATGTCTCAGCAGGTCCAACTGTGGTCTTCATCCTCAGCACATTCTGTTTAACCGAGAGCAGATTAACGACTGGATAGACCCACATGCAACTGCCTTCCCAGCAATGACATATAAAAACAATGAAATCATGATGTACACACAAACTGTACAGAAATACATATTCAATAACCTTCTATCAAAAAGCATGTGTCAGTATGAAGACCATTCGCTCATTTTTTCCAATATCAAATCTGATTTTCAAACAATGAGCCACTAGCTATATACTGTAAAGAGAGGGTTCTTAAGAGGACACTTTGGTAATACCGTACTCCATAGCATGGCTGCTTTAGTGATGTAGCTTTTGGCCATTCAATATTTTTACTTCTTGCAGCAAAGGCAGCTGGAGGAGTTTTGAAGACAGTTTCACATAGCTTCATTGTTTGAAGAAAAAGCACTCCTGGATCTTGTGAGAGGCCTTAAGACTCTATGAGGAGGCTGGAAGACAAGACAGAAACAAAGACAGCAGCTGTGAAGGCTTGCAGGCATTTTAGAAGATGCAAGATGCTTTATTTAGTGTTTTCTTGCAAAAGCAAGCTCTTGATTAATGTGGTTAGTCCAAATAAACATAATGCAAGGTCATTTTTTTTCACTGATATACTGTTTTATGCTTTTATTTTAAACTGTTTCACTGTCAAAAATAAATTAAGCATCACTTATTGAAAAAAAATTTTTTAAATCAGAAAATATGTGTTATATTGCGTCACCCATGTCTTAATTTAAACAGAAAAGACAAAAAAAAAGATGGGGAAGGATCAATCCTTTGATTACTTTTCCACAAACGTGATTTAAATGACGAGTTACAACACCATTAACCAAAACAATACACACTCTATATCTATATACTCACTTTATATTGCATAGCAGTTAATGCATATATACAGTCGGGCAAATGATTCATACCAATTGAAATAAAATGCTAATTAGTTTAATTATAAAATGTTTCCTTTTCAACTTAATTGTAAACCTAAAATAACATCTATCATCAGGTTTTGTTTTGGTTTTGTATTGACTCCTTGACTTTGATGTCATGGTATCAATCTATTATTGGAAGAAAAATCACAAAGATATTTTGCCTGTATCAACAATATCGACTTCTAAAAAAGCACATGCAGACAAATGATTATGGTTCCGAGAAGTTTTCACTCCAATTTTTAAAACGTATTATTTGAACGGCCTCAAACATCTCCTGACATTAGTCTGGTGCAGAAGCCCTCTGCGTGGCTACAGCGCTGTGAAGATGAATTGAGCCACACAGCTGCAAACATGAGTGAATCAGTCAGGAATCACCACTCTTGAGGGACGGTTAGAATCAGGCAGCAGCGGAGCAGCTTCATTGGCATGGTGGTACCTCAGGAGCTTTCCTCTTACTCAGCCTGAGCTGGGGCGAACTCGATGGTGAAGGTGGCTCTTTGTCCACCTCCTCAGCCTGCTCTGGAGCTGCAGGAGTGGGAGGTGGGCTGGGTGTAGAGGTTGGGGCGGATGGGGGTGTCACAGAGGGTGTAACAAGTGTGGACACGGCTGATGTCGTGTTGGACTGAAAATCTACGGAGTCCAACGGTTCCAAACCCAACACCTCATACTCGGTCATGTCAAAATCTGTACCGTGGAAAAGGTTTGGTGAGGAATGAAGACGACACAAAACCATTTCTTTTCTTCCCTCCAATACTGTTGCTTATTTTAAGCAAAAAATAAAACAAAAAAACAAATGTAAATGGTCAGCCAATTGAAATTTCCTTGCAGTTATATCAGATTTACCCATTTCCCCCCACATTTGATCATATTTAAGTCAGAATTGATTAAAGTGGAATGGGTTTGTTAAAAGCATGGTGTCCTAACTACTAAATATAAAAGGAAATGATAGATTATCACAAATGCATATGTAAGTCTAAAACATAAATGCGCGTTAAACATAAACATTATTGTAAAATGTTACTGGGTATTCTAAATATTAAAAAAAAATTAAAAAACTAAATGTAAGCCATCTTACAGAAATTTTTCTGATGACTATGTCTAACTGATTTCTGGCGATGTTGGACACTCTCTATACTTATTTGTATAAACATTTAAAGAAAATCTCATGTCAATCCTTGTGAAAAGCGACCTCCATCAGTTGACATAACAGAAAAGAGCGTTATTAGATGTACGTCTAATCACCAAAACATGATCTGAACTTGTTCTTGTTTTCTCTGCATTTTATACGTTTTTAGCTAGTCTTTGAATTATTTATGGTTATGTCTTGAATCATTGACCTGTTTTATGGTCCGTTTCAGCTTCAGCTTCAGTTTACTGACTTATGGTCTCATGTGTTTCCTTAACACCCTCTGACACGCAGCAGCATTCTTTGTAGATTCTATGACGGTGATCTGACCAGGTCCTTCTGCAGGAAAACAACCTCAAACCATGACACTTCCACCTCCATGCGTCATAGTTATTCTTGTTCTGGAATACTGCCTTTGGTGTTTACCAAACATTTCTTTGTGTGCAGTTCGGTTCTGATTGTAGATGCATGTGCTTTTCTACCAACATTAGTCAGAGCCTGCTGTAGGTCTGGTGATGACATTTGAGGTCTTTTGGAGACTTCCTGCAGTATCTTGCAGTTTACCTTTAGTGTGAACTTGCTGGGATGACCAAACCTGTTGGCACTTGTGTTGAAAGCCCATATAGACCATTGCCCATGCAGGAGCATGCATGAGATCTTGTTGAATCCTTTACCAGGCTAATAGGCAGTGTAAGCCTTTTTCTGAGAGCCTCAAACTTCTATTTTACTCTTACTATAGGGCTTACTTTCACTTGAAAAATCAGAGGCACAACAGAAGAAGAAATATCTGCAAGTTGGAAAGGGCAAATCTAATTCAAAATACTAATTTTGATCTACCACTACTTGCTGGGATTCCCTCAATATTTTATGTGGATCAAATGTAAGGGTAATGCCTTACTGTTAGATTACATTTACCAAAAAACTTGAAAAATGTGTTTTTACTTCAATTGTTTAGATATATTACTTTAATCTTTCAGTTGATTTACCATATCATTGAAAACCCACATTTATAGAAATGTTGCAAACATTCAACATGTTTGAATTATTGACAAAGGTGAGAAAATTTGGCTTAATCTAACAAAACTGAGAGCTAATTTTAAGCAATCAAATTTTGACATTCTGCAGATTGTAGTTTGTATTTTAATGCAAAGACATTCTACAAAATGAAGGTTGGAGATGGAGAGACAACAGGAAAGCCATTTACTGCTGCTTAAAAAAGCATAACAAGGCATTCCTTGCTGAATCTCTTCTGCTCTTTTGATTGCATGCAGAGCTAACAAAAGCTTTTTTTTTCTTTTTAAATAATAATAATTATAAAATACAGAAACCTTCATTTGGCCCAATAAATCTGTTATAACATTCATAATATTTTAAGATGTTTAGTAAGCATTGATCCACTTCAGTAGTTTAATTAAAGACCCCAATTAGCAGCAACGCCATCTGTCCCGATTTTCATAGCTACATCTAATTTTTCATTTGTCTTCATTATTGATTTATATTAACATTGTGGCTTATTTTAAATGTCACCAAACACCACCATGCTGCTCTACATGCCAACAAGACGGAGCTGAAAATAGTCCAGCAAGACAGTTGTCTGTGCTTCACAGCTCTTAAGGAATATAACAACAGCATAAAAGGGGTGCGTCAGTTGGACTTGTGAGATTTTTGGCAATGCTAAACAGGCACAAACACAAAGAAATATTTTACTAATGTGGTGGAAGGAATATTTTAAAGTTGTACAAACACTGAAGAAAAGTACCCTTAAAGGTTTTAGTTTACCAAAAATGGTTTGTGTGCTTTAATACTTTAAATTTAATCAGATGAGTCTCAATTTTTAGTTCTAGTTTTTACAGTCATGTGGAAAACATGTCACCCCCAAAAAAGCAAAAAGAAAAAAAAAAGGACTGGGTTCTCATGATGCACCGAACCTCAGAAACCTCCAAAAACTACATGTGAGAATGTTCACTGGATGGTTACTCTGGCAGCCCTGAGGACTGATCCGTTCCAAACAGGAAAGCAGGATTGAGGTTAGGGATCCACGCAGGAAAGCTGAGGTAATAAACAACTAAGGAGGACTCAAACAAGCTCAAACAGGAAGCCAGATATCAAAATGACAAATCTGTCTTAAACTAAACAGGCCATGCTTATGGCAGCTTAAATAAAGCTGACTTGCTAAAACTAAATGCACTGCATTTGGATAAAAAAAAAAAAAAACAATAACTGATGGATTACTAATTTTGTATGTGCTATTTTTTTCTGTAAATAACTGATTTGAGAGATGTCTTACCCTTATAGCTCTCTGACTTGCTGCGCATGATGGGTCTGGTCCGGTGCTGAGTAGCTCCAGACTGCGCAGAACCAGGGCTGGAGGTCACAGGGTCAGACTGGTAGGAGGACAGATCCTGCATGCTGAAGCTCCTTAGTCTGTCTGACAGAACCCCCTGGCCCTAAATCAGAAACATGGAGTTTTTCATTCTTGCCCTTTACGGCAACGTGACCCAACTTAAGCATGAGATCCAATTAGTGTCTGCAAGCAAATAAATATAAAAGTACTACAAAAGGAAAAGCTCAAAAGCTTTATTTATACTGTTTATTCTGTATTCCTCCCTTCCTGAATCGGGATTTATCAGCGATAACCTGTGCCTGAAGGTTAAACCGAATGTTCCATTACCTTTGTAGCAGCCATGACTGCTGCAGTGGCTGCAACATTCAGCCCTTTTCTCCCAAAATGCAACAGTGTGTCATAGCTTTTGTCCTTTGCATGACAGATGTAGTCATCAATGTCCTAAAAAAAAGGGCAGAGACAACCATTACATGAGCACATCCACTGTGGTTGTTTTTCATGACATTGACAGTGTGGACAGCTGCATTTCCTAACCAGCACAGAAATGGTGGAGCACCATGACATTTCCTCTCGCCTGATCAGCAAACACTTTTTTCACAGCGTAAGTGTGGAAAAAAGTAGCAACAGAGGAACTTTTGTGTCACAAACATCAGAAAAGTGACGCTCTAAAGAGACAGAAAAGATAAAAAGCTGCCTTAAAGACGGAACACCTTCATCCGTAAATCCTTGAAGCATACAAGAGCAAACAAAAGAAAAGGGCTTTCACCTTTTCTTTTGAGGAAAGCGTGGGATGTACAAATTTCCTGTACAGAACACTGGAGCCCTTCGTGTACGGCGACAGCAGCCACACCACAAAGGCTATCTTCAGTTCATAGTAGAAAGGAAGCCTGCCATGAACAAACAGCGACAAAACATGGATTTATGAGTCATATTATCTAACAAATCCACTATAAAACCATACACATTAAATCATTTATGCAACTGAGGCCACTTACCAACAAAGAAACATATCTGTAAACGCTTCCACCGTCATAAATAAGGCAAATATTATCCAGTACATCATCCATTTTACCTGTAATATTGTTCAATTTAGTTAAAAACACATTTATATTGAGATTTTCAACAAAAGAATGAAAACATACTCACATATTCTTTCACATCTTTTGACTTCACAGCTTTATAAGATGAATAGGCAGGATACAGTGTACCAAAAACCAGTCTAATGAAAAGAAATCTTCCATTAATAGACAGAAAACACATTTTAAAAAATCAGTTATTAATTAAAACATAACAACAGCTTTACTAGTGTTGTCTCATTCTTAGTCAAATATTTTTGCTTAATTTTTGCACTTTAAAAAAAACATTTCTTTATTTACATGCATCAAACTGGTTTGATGTTGTCCTGCTGATACAAACAAAGCCCTGGAAAGTGCACAGAACGCTTTGAACAACTAAACCAGCCTGGGCACTGGGTCACATTTCACCGAGACAGATTCTGCCAAGCGAGTAAAATTAGATGACATTTGCTGCACTTTCCTTAAAAATCTATAGGTATTTTTTGCAGCATGACACCTACGCTGCATATTGGGAGCCTGTAGATATGAAACATGTTGCAGTGCTACAAAAGCAACAGCTGTGACAGCGATCTGATCAAATTACCAGCTCACTTCAGGTTGCAACACTCTGGCTTGTCAGTTAAATGAGTTCCAAATTACAAGGACACTGAAAATATCATCTGTGCACGTAAGGCTAAGCAATCGTATTGCTAAAGCTTGAATCCAAAATGACCTACATAAACAAGCTGTAAAGGCCAGAGCTGAGCCAGTCCAATATGAGAGATCTTCTAAGCTAAATTTAATTGCCTTACTATTTTAAGAGTTGGGCCAGTTCTCCATCAGGAGGAAAAATCCAGTAAAGTATTAAGGCTGTGCATTTGTGTCTTCACTAAAATAAAAAATAAAAAACTCATATTGTAATCTGAGAAGACTGACCTCTCCCTTTAGCTGTTTTCCTCTTTACAATATGGGGCATGAAAAACTGCTCCAAAGACTGCTTCTGTCTTTTCATCAACATCTCCACATTGAAGCTCCAGACTAAACAAATGCCTTTCAGTGATTGACATCTTTTTATCACGATAAATAATTCAGGGAAATCGAGTCATGTCTGTGTTCCTAACATAACATGTATTCCTGCTTCTTCTGTTGAGTGTTTCCAGCCGGTTCACAGATACAAATCAGCCTGATCCAGACGCGCTTTTGTGTTCCTTCTGACAAAGCGATCGTGTCCAAAAAAACAAGCTGCTCAGCTCGAATCTAGAGCCCCGTCACCTGATCTCCTAACACATTTACGTCTGATGCTGATGAAATGGCATTAGGATCAAAAAATAAAACCCGAGGGGGGCTTGTTTCGCGCCCCCTCCTCAGTGACTCAGACCTGTAACAGCCACTGCGCGCATTTTTATTCCTACCGCACTGGAGGAGACGGGAGAAAATGAAATCGAGAGGACTTACACCACAAGTCTAGAGATGATCCAGGAGACCATTGCGATGGAAAGACGACAGGACGCGCTGTCTGCAAGGAGGAGTTTCCTCCAGATGACAGGCGCGTCCGCAGACGGCGTCTGTACGCCGCACCTTCGGTACGCACACAGGCGGCAACGTGACGCGCGACAAACACAGCGCCCTGCGAGTCTTATCCATAGATGGCAGTGTTGCATTGAACAAATGAATCCCAGAGGTTGGGGATGTGATGATCCTTTACAGCTGGGGGAAAAAACGGCATCTCAGAAATTCCACCCAAAATGCGTTTTCGATTTGTTTACCATTGGAAAAAGTCAAATTGCCATAAGGAGACAGAAATACAGCAAATACATTATTTTATATCACATAAAATCTGGTTCAACTCTCAACCAAAAAAAAAAAAAAGTTATATTCATTTTATTACATGTAAAAAGCAATGTTATTTTTCCAGTTGCCACAATATTAAGTCTAGTACTATGTATTTTCTTTTTATTTGAATTTATCAATACAAATTTGCAATAAAAACAGTTATTAATAGCCAATTATTAGGTACACCTTGCTACCTAATACCTTTTTACCTTCAGAACTGCCTTAACCATTGGTGGCATAGATTCAACAAGGTTCTGGAAACATTCCTTGGACAGTTTGGTCCATATTAACATGATAGCGTCACACAGTTGCTGCAGATTTGTCGGCTGCAGATCCATGAAGCCAATGAGATCTGATGACTGTGAAGCCATTTGAGAACTAAGAAGTCATAGAAACCAGTCTGAGATGATTCCAGCTTAATGACATGGCACCTTATCCTGCTGGAAGTAACCATCAGAATATGGTACACTGTGGTCACAAAGGGATGGACATGGTCAGCAACAATAGCTGAACTGTTGACACAAGGCAGGATGCTGTCATGTTGCTGACGCTAAATTCTGACCCTACCATCAGAATATTGCTGCAGAAATGGAGACTCTTCAGAGGAGACATTGTTTTTCCAATTTTCTATTGTCCAGTTTTGGTGACCCAGTGTGAATTATAGCTTCAGTGACCTGTTTTTAGCTGACAGGAGTGACACCCGGTGTGTTCTTCTGCTGCTGTAGCCCATCTGCCCAAAGGTTGGATGTGTTGTGCGTTCAGAGCTGCTCTTCTCCAGACCTCGGTTGTAACCATTTACGTTACTTTTGCCTTTCTTTTCCTTTGACATCACTAAAGCATTTCTCAGAACTGCAGCTCACTGGATATTTTCTCTTTCTGGATCATTCTCTGTAAACGCTAGAGATGCTCATGTGTAAAAATCCCAGATCAGCAATTTCTGAAATTCTCAGACCAGCCCGTCCGGCACCAATGACCATGTCTTACATCCTCTTTCATACTCATTCTGTTGCTCGGTTTGAACCGCAGCAGGTCGTCTTGAGCCAAGTCTACAGGCCTAAATGCATTGCGCTGATAGCATGTGACTGACTGATTAGAAATTTGAGTTGATGAGCAGTAGCCCAGGTGTGCCTGATAAAGTGGCCAGTGAGTGTGTATTACTACAATAAACGTAAGATAGTTATAAAAGAGCCCACCTTCATTTTCTTGAAGCCCTTGGCATGTTACTTCAAGGATGTAAAACAAAACCATAATCAAAAAGCTCAGATGAGATTCTGTCTCTTTGTGACCAACATGAGAATGGAAGTGTTTTTGGAACCATAATGGCTTTGCTTTTTCAAGCCTTTGACCTGTGAAATGAAACAGGGAACAGGAGGAAGGTTTGGTTACCGTACAACAAAAGCTACTGTGGGAGAACTGGCCCGGGAAAAAGAACGGGCTCTTTTGTTTATTTGAAACAAGCTAAACCCCTTGGGCACAGGATCTACACAGACAAAAAAAAAAAAAAAAAATCACAAGATATTCAGGATGGAAGATGATGCCATTCTTTTATGTTAACAGGTATCGGTTTGACATATTTGTAAAATATTAACAGAATCAAATTATTCAGACACAGAAAAACCACATTATCTGACAGACAGGCATTATTGTTTATTAACTAAAAACATTAAGGGTGACCTTTTGGAGCTGGTTGAAGAGCTAGAGTTCTGTTATTTAGCAGATCATTATGTTACTAAGGCCTTTCTCCAATGAGCAAACCTTAGATTTATTTTAAATGAGTTTCTCCACACATAAAGATTGATCAACATCCATCCATCTTCTTAACTCACGGGCCTGCCAGAGCCTTAGCGGGCTACTGTTGGGTGAATGAGGAGTGCATTCTGAACAGGTCGCCAGCCTGCAGCAGTGCCACACAAATACACACTCAGTCACACCTAGGGTCAATTTAAAGTAACCAATCAACCACTGAAGTACGTTTTTGGACTGTGGAAAGGGAGTGCCCAGAGAGAACCCACATGTGCACAGAAAGAGCATCCAAGCTCGACTCAGAAAGGTCCCAGCTGGGACTCGCTGTGAAGTGAAACCACCAACTCAAGATTGATCAACAGAAAAACAAAAACTGCAAAAGGTATACTTCCACATGTCAATTTCCTCCATAAAACTTTTATTCATTTTTCGCCACCTTTCAAATAGAAAACTTTTTACACACCAGACCTAAACATAACACAGATTGTGTACATTTAACCTTTCCATTTCCTCTGCATCTTCCACCACTGACAAGGTGCAAAATTAAACTGAATGTTATACAGCAATTAAGCCAAATGTTGATACAAAAGTAAATTTTGTGTGCAGTTATAGTTAACATATATGCAAACAGAGAGAACTGTTACAGTGAGACAGTACAGAAAAGTTGACAAAAAGAAGCAACACCAGCCCATTAATAGTGTCAAACATTTTAAGTGAACTGAACAACTGTTACCTAAAAACAGCATAAATCAAATTAAAATACTTGTTTTCTGGAGAAAATTGTATGGAGTACTTATCCAACAGTTATTCAGTCACTTGTTCAGATCTAAAGTACCCCAGAACTACCACATCCATTCCATGACTTAAGAGTAAAGAAGTAATCCATCTCTTTAGGCACAACAGTCTATTTATACTAACATTATGTACATGCTCCACGACCTTTAGAATCACTCTGAAATATCCTATAACTATACACATTAAGAAGCAATACCACCTTGCGTTGTGTGCCATCAAAAAAAAAAAAAAGGTTGACTATTATAGCACACTGTCAAACCCAAATGATTATGTTGAAGTATAGTATGACACAGAGACAACCTCGCAAAAAAAATTGTCTTTATCCAACAGCCAACTGAAAAAACTGGAGCTGCAGTTCACCTTAGCTCCTCAAAGCTGCCAATCTGGATTGCATCGCTTCAATGTCCTCCTCCGACTCTTCGTCTGATGCTGCAGCTGCTCCTTGAGGCTGCAATTCTGGCAGGGCATCTGTGACTTTATTTGGTGCTTTGCCAAGAGCTCCTAACAGAGCAAACACAAGGGTTTAGTAATGTTAAATATTTGATTTAGACCTAAATGATTAAAAAAGAATTCGGTTGGGTTAGTAAATACTTATTTATAACACATTTAAATATTCTTACCTGCTGTGAGGTCAAAGAGGATCTTGTCAACTTCCTCCTCTGCTGCTTCCTCCATTTCTTCCCCATCTTCCATACTCTCAAATGTGTCTTCCAGCATTTCTTCAATAATGCCAGCCTGAAAAATCAATCAGTGTTGATTTTGCATTAGCTTGTTTAGAGCAAATTATGGTAGATGGTTAGTAACAACATTCAATATTTAGTGGTGCATCACACTGACCTTCATCATCTCCTTTGATAGCTCTCTCATGGTGGCCTGGATCTCAGGGATCTTGACTAGACTCTGCATGGCTTTCATGACCTCTGTGCTCTTCTGCAGAGAACCAGCTACACGCACCACAGCTAAAAACAGAAGGACATATTTTCTTACCGAGACAATGCAGTTCAAAATAGTTTGATGATTGAAAAGTTCCATTAGTTACATCAATCCCTCTATATCCAATGATCCAGCTTGCAGTCATTGCATACTCACACAGCTGATTCCTCATGCTTAGAAGCACGGAATTCATTTGAGCTTTAGAAGCATAGAGTTTTGATATAGCCCTCTTTGACTGAATCATCTCTTTGGCAAGGATCACACAGACATCTTTCTGGCCCTTTTTGGCAGCATCTTTAATGGATCGTTTCACCTTTTCTTCTTCTCTTTGAATATCTTAAGACACAAAATATAGGGGAAAACACAAAAAGTTATTTATCCTATTATCGTTAAACATTATTATTGATAACTGAAGCCTTTTACATTATGTAAATGTCTATTTGTTTATAGTTTACATTTTTCATATAGAGTATATATAAATATAGAAACACAAATGTAATGATATGCATAAACTCCAATCACTTTGAATATGCTTTGTGGTAAACATTTTATTTCCCACTATTAGGGTGAAATTGTAAAGTCAAGACTAATTTTGACAAATACTTGGAAATTATTACCAGGATTATTTTTCATCAATTTACCAAAGCCAAATGTCAAAAAGAAAATCTCTTACCTCTGATTTGTCTGTCAATCACTCTCATTTCCTTCCTAATTTTCTGAGACCATTCATTGACCTGAAAAAACACGTTTTTATTTTTACAGAATTTTATTTTTTTAAACAGTTTTGTTTTCAGCGTATCACAAAAATGACGCAGGCCCGACTTGTCTGACTGCCCAAAGGACGGGTTTGTTTACATTCACGAGACAAGACAAAGTTAGCTTATGTGCGAACTGGCTCCACTATAAAAAGTAAACAGGAGTTAGACCTTAGGAAAAATTATAAACAATAAATTCAAAGGACTTATTTGTCGTTGTCAACTACTGTTATGCCCGTTTTTGAGGATAACCAATGCCAGGCCAACGGTGGCTCAACTGACTGCTAACATTAGCGAGGCAGGCTAACACATTTGATTTTCATTTATTTCGAAGAAAAGTCAAACAACAGGCAGTTCTACTGCCCCCACAATATTATACTCACCAAATCTTTTGGTGGTTTATCTGGTGTTCTACCGAACAGTCCCATCTTAACTACCGAGATAAAAGCCAATCTAACCTAATCGACTAGAACTATTTAGCTAAGAAAGCTAGCTCATCCACCACTTCCGGTACCAGCAAAGGCAGGCTCTGTTTTTTTTAAACATGCTTTATTGAAAATAGAAGGAATTACAATGACACAAACTGTTATATTTTAAATAAAACAAGACTGAAAAGATATGTAAGTACAAAGTAAATACTCGGTAATATCTTTTCAGTCTTGTTATTATTTTTATTTATAGTTTTAAATACAGATTAAAAAAGTTAATACTTTAAACCCTTAAAAATAATAATTGTATCAGTTTAATTATACAATTCTTGTCAAATAAAAGCGTTTCATAGTATTATTTGTCATTTTTGTGTCATGAAGCTTGTATAAATTGCTGTAAATTAATTTATTTTCCTTTAAACCGTTTTCTTTGCTGTTTATGGTTAAAATAATAAAATAAATAAATAATCCCATTAAAAGGTTTAAGACTTTTACACATGTGAATGGATAGACATTTGTTTCTTATATAAAATGTACACGGCTTAAATAAATTGATCAAATAAATACATTAATAAATGGAACACTAAGGAGATGAAATAGTGTTTAAAAAATATGAGCATTAAGAGCACTTGTTTAAAAATATTTTTTCAAGTACGTAAAGAGAATAAATGAGTTCCAGTTCAAACCGTTCTTCTTGATAGTGACGTTTGTCGACGTTCCATGGGTTCTAGATTTTTCTTTTATTGATATGCTGCCAAACCAATCAATTTTCTAGAAGGGGCTGCGTTCCACCAATGACATGCATCGAGAGGCGGGGCTAAATAGCATCCCTACTGTCTTTGACGTTGGAGCCGCCCACCAGTCGGAGAATCCGCTCTGGACATCACCGCTGGTCGGGATTATACTGAATGAGTTTGCTATAAACGGCTTGATTTACATAAGAGGTAGTAATTCAGTCAGTGGAAACTCAGTTAGCATATATTTTCACAGAAGACACGCTCAGCCACAAATCGGAATAAGACCATTTTTGTTTTTTTCTGTTGTTTTTCGTTGTAGTTAGCCAAAAGAGGAATAACTTGCACGAAGATTAGAACGGGTTCAAATTAAGATCAGCATGTCAGTGGTTGGTATTGATGTGGGCTTTCAGAACTGTTACATCGCCGTTGCCAGGAGCGGTGGCATTGAAACCATTGCCAATGAGTACAGTGACAGATGCACACCGTAAGTATAAATATTGACAGACACCATCGCCCTCTGTGGTTCGGCTGCTAGGTTGTTACGCAATATTTGCGACGGAGGCGCACTCGCCGAGTTGCGTGATGCGCACGCAGCCAGCCCAGGATGCTAGCTGAGGGGGTCTCGTGTTTGTTGATTTAGCATCAGGAAAGTGTATAACATTTGACCTTTTAAATAATTTATTTCGATGGAAAAATGTTGATAATTTTTTATTTTATTAATAAGAATCTAATAATATCCTACATTTGGGAAAGTTAAGCAATTTAAAACAGAAACCATGGTTATTTTTCTTAAATAAATGTTACTTTATGTGACCATTCAGTAATCTATAAAGAAAAGAGACTTGTATGTCTGTATTGCAGCATTTATATAGCTGCACTTGTGTGTATGGTGCTTTTGAAAAAATAAAATGCAACCCTTCTAACAGCTTCAAGGACTCCTCACAAAGGTGGCACATTGAACTCAATGACTTTGGCTGGTTCTCCTGTCTTTCTGGAATTTACAGCAGAATCGTGCAAACAGAGATGTGCAGATCTGCTCAGCAAAGTGAAGTGGAGATATTTTTGTTCCAAGGTGAAACTAAGGAGTGCCTTATCACTGCCAGGAGGAAATAGATCGTTGCGTTCTGTGGGAGCAGAAACCTCGTTTTCTGTCAGCAGATACAGTATTTTCCTCTTTAAGCATCACCTGTTTGGGTTTTCATGTCATCATGTTAAAGGTGATCTGGTTTAATCTCACAGCCCTAGGTTGTGGTCTTTCCTTAAAGTCTTGTTATTTATCTAAATATTTTAGCTCCTGGAAGCCAAAACTGTCTCATGCAGTAATCTGTTGTGTTTCTTTAGGGCTTGTGTGTCTTTTGCCTCCAAAAATCGTATGATAGGAAATGCAGCCAAGAGTCAGGTAAATAATTGATTTTAAAAATATCATTAAAAAAAAAATCACATGACAGATTTAAAAAAAAAAAAGAAAAATTAAAGTCCCACTCCAATCAGCTTTTGGTCTATTGTAAAAGTGTTCCCAGTGTTCTTTTTTTTTAAAAATGCAGTTTTTATCAAAAATCAACAAACCTGTGTTGTTTATTTGGACATAGTTTCTCCAAAGCGGCAATTGTTAAACCTGCGCTCCTTTCCCATCATCCTTTTGTTGACACTCTCTTACACTAGCTTACAGCCCCTCAAAACCTCAACCTAAAATTAGAGGTGCAACAAAAATACTGAGCAATTTTGAAGCTATCCAGCTGTACAGTTTTGAGTCAGATGCCAGCTCGGGTGAGGGAAACAAAGACGTACCTGGATCTAGTCGTTTGCTAGTGAATGCATCAGAATGGATAGGAGCAGGGAGCTCGTGGTTCACCGATTGTAGTTTGTATACAACAACTACAAGCTTTTTGAAACTGTATTTGTTTCATCTGCTCCTGATTCACCTCAATTTGAATGAAGATAAACACAAAAATCCAGTTTTAATCTTAATTCTCTTTATACGTCCTCCATGAGAAAAATGCTACAAAAATAAAGTTATAAACACCAAAACCATCATTTTCGTTGGAGTGGGTCTTTAAAGTATATTCACTGCTTTTCCACTCAATTCTCTAAAATGTTCCTTGTTTTTGCAGATGATAACAAACTTCAAAAATACAGTGCATGGTTTTAAAAAGCTTCATGGCAGAGCGTTTGACGATGCATTTATCCTGGCTGAACAACCCAAGCTACCATACAGCTTACACAAGCTTCCCAATGGAAATGCTGGAATCAAGGTAAAGAAGTTTGTTCATATGTGTTCTATTGTCTTCCTTTCTGTCATCCGAGGTTTCTTTTAGCCATGCCCTCTGACCACAGTAACAGTCTGATGCACAAAGAAAAAAAAAGCAAAAACATGAACTTCAAGTTTTGTTGTGTGACTTTCGCAGGTGCGTTACTTGGATGCGGATAAAGTTTTTACAGTGGAGCAGATCACCGGGATGCTGCTTAGCAAGCTGAGGGAGACATCGCAGAGCGCCCTGAAGAAGCCGGTGGTGGACTGTGTCATCTCAGTGAGATTATGGACTCTGTTTCAGTGCTCGTCAGTGTTGTTCCACAAAAAATCTTTTGTGGAAACATGTTTGTTTGTTTTCTGGTGTTTCTACAGGTCCCAAGTTTTTTCACAGATGCAGAAAGGCGCTCAGTGTTTGACGCTACACAAATAGCTGGACTTAACTGTTTGCGACTGATAAACGATACCACAGCTGGTCAGTGTTTTGTTGTACAGTAATTTGGCTTAAATTGCCCAATTCTGTGATGAAAAATGAGAAAACACAGCATTTCATATGAACAGTGGCTCTGGCTTATGGGATCTACAAGCAAGACCTTCCTAATCCAGAGGAGAAACCGAGAAATGTTGTTTTCGTGGACATGGGACATTCATCGTTCCAGGTTTCCATCACTGCTTTCAACAAAGGCAAACTCAAGGTGAGCTTTTTGTCTCGCGCTGTTTTAACTGTGCTTATAGTGGGGAACTTAGTTGTCTATTTATTTAGGTTCTTGCCACAGCTTTTGACCCGTACCTGGGAGGGCGTAATTTCGATGAAGCACTAGTTGATTACTTCTGTGAGGAGTTCAAGACCAAGTACAAGCTTAACGTGAGGGACAACCCCCGAGCTTTGCTGCGGCTGCACCAGGAGTGTGAAAAACTGAAGAAACTCATGAGTGCCAACTCCTCCGACTTACCTCTGAACATAGAGTGCTTCATGAATGACATTGATGTTTCCAGCAGGATGAACAGGTACAATTCCTCCACTTTTGTCCTCTACAAATACATCCTTTCTAAGAAATCTGCAGTGATCATGTGTTATCCACAGGGCACAGTTTGAAGACATGTGTGCGCAGTATCTGATGAGGGTGGAGATGCCGCTAAAAACAGCTCTCGAACAATCAAGTATGCCCCCAGGCTTCACTGCGACATATTTTTGAATGCAATATAAAGGAATAGGCCGCTCGGTAATACGTGTACCTCTAACAGAGCTGAGCCGGGATGATGTTTATGCTGTGGAGTTAGTTGGAGGAGCCACAAGAATCCCAGCTGTCAAAGACAGGATTGCCAAGTATTTCTGTAA
The DNA here is from genome assembly GCF_053564925.1 of Oryzias latipes. NCBI lineage: Eukaryota > Metazoa > Chordata > Actinopteri > Beloniformes > Adrianichthyidae > Oryzias > Oryzias latipes. Next base: position 18,151,253 of record NC_136258.1, on the reverse strand, counting down.
AGACATCAGCACCACACTCAACGCAGACGAAGCTGTCGCAAGAGGCTGCGCACTTCAGGTACGTCCTTTTTCTGACTATGTTACTTTATGTGCAATAACTTTAATTGTTTTATATTAAATAGATTCAGAGTGAGATGATTTTTTTGTGTTGTTTCTTTTTTTGCATGTAGTGCGCAATTTTGTCCCCGGCGTTTAAAGTCAGAGAGTTCTCCATCACTGACGTGGTTACTTTTCCCATCACCCTGCGCTGGAAGACACCAACAGAGGACGGACTGGGGTAAAGGAGAGAGTTTTGCTGTAAAAAACAAAAGTGAATTTCTGTATAAAAAAAATCCATCAGAAAAATGTAACCTTGGCGGGAAGTATTTCTGACTCTGACTCCTGAGGATGTCCTTAAAAACAGTGTAATGCTGATCTGTTTTGAAGATTCAGATTGTCCAGACTGTATTGACTTTTAAGGCCCTTACTTTGCACTTTCTTTTACTCTGCTTTTGCCCTAGTGAGTGTGAGGTGTTCGGTAAGAATCACAGTGCTCCGTTCTCTAAGGTGATCACCTTCCACAAGAAGGAACCTTTTGATCTTGAAGCCTTCTACAGCAACCCTCAAGAGCTACCGTACCCTGACCACAGGATAGGTAACCTCCTCACTCAAACAGAGAGGTAGATGTGCAGCGGTGGACGTGACTCAGCTCCTTCACTTTTGTTGTCAGGCTGCTTTTCGGTCCAGAATGTGGTTCCCCAGCCAGACGGTGACAGTTCCAAAGTCAAGGTCAAAGTACGGGTCAACATTCACGGCATCTTCAGCGTGTCCAGCGCATCTCTGATCGAAAAGCAGAAAGGAGAGGGGGAGGACATGCAAATTGACTCTGAGCCGATGGTGCAGAATGAGGGCAGAGCAGAGGAACAGGTGAGCTGGTCATTTCTGCTGCTGAGCTTGCTTTTGTGACATCCCTGTAAGTGCAGCAGTAAAGGAACTCATCGACTGTTTTAATGTAAGACTGGAAAGAAATGCTCCTGATTGGGAAAAACAGCAGCTTTAAAGATCCACTTTGATGACAATGCTATTGTTGGGGTTTTTAACATGTTCTTGTGGCATGTTAATCATGATGGAGAACATATATATAAAAAAATAAGCTTAAAGTTGCATTTTTGAGTATTTCTTTATTTAAGTCATTTGAGTGGAAAAAATGCAGTTTAAAAAAGAATGCTTTTTAAACGGCCCGGCCTGAACCAGAACATCAATGGGGGACCTTTCTGTGTGGAGTTTGCATGTTCTCCCCGTGCACGCGTGGGTTTTCTCTGGGGACTCTGGCTTCCTCCCACTGTCCAAAAACATACTTCATAGGTTAGTTGGTTAATCTAAATTGTCCCTAGTGCGTGGGTGTGTGATTGTGGACACTCTACCCTGCGACAGACTGGCGAACAGTCCAGGGTGCCCCCTGCCTTTGCCCACAAGTAGCCGGGATAGGCTCCGGCAGCCCAGTGACCCTGAAAGGGATTAAACGATAGAAGATGAATGAATGAATGAAAATGACTAATAAATACATATACTTAGAGAATCTGCTACTTTGATTATGGGCTTCTGATGTAGTTCCCTCAAAACTAAAGTATTAAAAAAATTGTTTCTGCAATTTATTTCAGTTTATTGAATAATTAGGAGTGCCTGTGTCTCAGACCAAAATGCAGGTGGATCCGGAAGGTCAAAACCAAGGTGACCAGCATAATGACGACAGCAGTTTCAACAGTAAGGTAAGTCAAACTATATTTTACCAATGCAATAAGGAAGTATTTCTACATGTAGCTCATAAACCAGTCCTTCTTCACCTGTTTGTGCTGACACTAGTATAGGAACTAGTCTTTCAGGCTCAAAGCGCAATAAAAAAACTTCTGTCTCTTACAGACTTTTATTTAATGTAAAGCTTCTGATTGATTTTATTTATTTTAGAACAAAGGTATAACAATAGTTAAACAAACTAAAAGCCAGTAACATGCTCCTGTGGCATTTTTCGACCATGGAGGACTTGTTTTATAAAAATTAAGCTCAAATTTGCATTTGTGAGTATTTCTTTATTCAAAATTGTTGTAAATCAGGAGCAGACAAAATGGTGTTTGGAAAAGATGGTACTTGTGACGTAGAAAATACACTAGGGGGGCCACAAGCTCCCTGCTCCAAGCTCCCAGCAACAGGGAGGCAAGAGGGGTCTGGATTGCTCTGTGCTAACGGTCCCACCCACAACCCAGAGGCAAATTTCTAATGAACTCCTGTCAATCTGCAGAAACTATGTCCTAGAGAGGAAAAAAAGGTTTTATGATTTTGGCTGAAAACAGTATAATCTTAATTAAGACACCACTGGGAACACTTTTAAAACAGATCAAAAGATGATTGGACTGGGACTCTGAGACCAAATAGCAACAAAAACTTTCTAACAGAAATCAGGAATAATTTCTGTTTTTGTCCAAAATGCAGGAGGGAGCTGCTGGGGAAAGTCAGGACCCAACAGCTGGAGGAAGCAAGCCAAAAGTCAAGGTGAAGAGTCTTGACCTTCCCATCATGTCCAGCAACATTCGACAGCTCGACACTGAGGTGCTAGCTAACTTTGTGGAAAGTGAGGTGAGTACTAGTGCCGGCCTTTGAAAATAACCGAGCCTTTAACATATTATAGAGTTTATGTCCCTTTGTCTTATTTCTTTTTTTTTTTCAAATCATCCAGTATAAGGACAGATCCTCTGGTTAAAACTGTAATTTCAGGGAGTAGATGCCTTGTTCAGGCTTTAGGGTACGTGTCCCGAATAAATTGGTGAAGATCCAGACAAAGCAGATGTTTTAATCTTATGATTACTATTTTAATATCAAAATTTAGACTTTGTTTTTTGGCGTTTATGGTTATTTAAAATCCTTTACATTAAATACCATTTATAAATGTTTTACTGTTATTGTTATCATTCACCTGATATATTTTTTTCTTTCTGCTTCTTTCAGCGTCAGATGATCAGTCAGGACAAACTGGTGAAAGAAGTGAACGATGCTAAAAATGCTGTGGAGGAATATGTATATGAGCTACGGGAAAAGCTCTGCGGGGTCTACCAAAAGTACATTAACGAGGAGGTAAATTTCAAATCCATCAGCTATTGTTGTCCCTATTTAATCAATACATTATGAGTGACAGAAGGGATTTATTAAAAAAAAATGTCTGTTCATTACAGGACAGTAACCGTCTGACACTAATGCTGGAAGATACAGAGAACTGGCTCTATGAGGATGGAGAAGATCAACCAAAACATGTCTATGAGGAAAAACTAGATGCACTTAAGGTTTGCCCACAAATAATGCAAACATTTTTTAATTAAATTATGGAAATTATTTAAAAAAAAAGCTACAATCTATGCCATTAATTTCCAGAGGTTGGGTCAGCCCATTCAAGAACGACATATTGAACATGAAGACAGACCTAAAGCCTTTGAAGAACTGGGAAAGAAACTGCAGCTCTACTTGAAATTTGTAGATTGTTACAGACAGAAGGTAAAAATAATCAAATGAAACATTTTTTTTATCATGCTAATATTGTTGTTTTCAACTATTTTACATAGAAAATTTCCTCCAATTTGTAATTTTCGAAGGTTTGTGCCCACAAATGATGTTAGTTTTAAGAGATGGCACATTTTTTTCTAATTTTTTTATTATGAAAGTGAAGCACAACTATAGATTTGCTGCTGTGCATGTAGTTTTATTAGTTTACTATAAGTCTGTGTTTTTATTGCTTTTAAAATGGATTAAAATGTCTTTGTTAGTTTAGATTTTGTTGTTTGCTTAAATTAAGTCATTGTTTTCTCTAAAGAGTGCACAGAGAGCACCCCACTTGCTGTCAAGCGTTAAATGGCTGATGGGTACTTTTATTTTCTTCCAGGATGAGCGTTTCGTGCATTTAAGTCCAGAAGAAATGAGCATCGTAGAGAAGTGTGTAAACGAAGGCATGGGATGGCTGAACAACAAAATGAATGCACAGAGCAAACTTGATATAACTCAAGACCCTGTTGTTAAAGTAGCAGACATCATCGCCAAAATCCAGGTAACCTGGAAACGGTTTAACCCAGACATTTTTTTACTTTTATCATATTTACTTTTTACTTTGTTGGTTTTGCCTGTAGGAGGTGGAGGATGTTTGTTATCCAGTCATCAACAAGCCAACGCCCAAAGTGGAAGAAACCTCTGCAGGGAATGAACAAAACGCTGAAGCTCATAACGGCCCAGCGCCCAAGCAAGCAGCCGAAGGGAAGGCCGATGCGAAGGGAAGCCACCAGACAAAGGCTGGCACGAAAGAAATGGAGGTGGAATGAGACTGATAGTAGAGAGGAAACTCCCAGCTACATCACACACTATGTAGAGGGTAGAAAAATGAGCATCCAGGACCATTTCCTGATCTTCTACATCCATTTAAGTGTGTGCATCCTTTCCCGTTGGGCTTCCCTGTTTGTAGTTTGTGTTTTCAGCCTTTCATCCTCATGTGTGATAGTGTTGTGCTTTACTCTCTTCAAGGTTGGAATTCTCAATAAAAAGGAAATAATGCTGCAGTTGACTCAATACCGACTGATGTAAACTTTCTTTTGTACATATGTACTCTGTGTGACTGTTAACTGTTGAATATTCTCATGAATTTCAATGCTAAGTATAACAATCGATGATTATAAACTCATATGAGAGAAATGTTTGAATATATGTGCATTAATTAAAAAAGAGACATTAGTATATATGTATTTGTATTCAATGAGAACCATATTTGTCTGGAAACTGTACATTTTATTTTAGTAAGTTAAAGAAACAGCATAGTTGTTTACACATAGACGGTCGAAATTTAAATGCCGAACCCTACATTTCCATAAGTTTTTGGTTGGTTATTTAATTAAGATTTTGTTTTCTTCCATTTTTCCAAGTTTAAGTTTGGGATGAGAAGATGGAGAAATAAAAATTTAATAAAGGAAAGATTCTCAAGTCCATTATTATTTAACGTATTTAGACAAACAACAGTAATTATGATGTGAGCAACCTTTAGTGAAATAGGAAACAGAGGAATTTAGCAAGTATAAAATAAACCTTATATATGTACCGGTTTTTAAAGTGATGTATTGGTTCAAATTTAGAATTGTAGAGATAAAAGCAATGTTTTAAACACAGAGATGGACATTTCATATTGTGTCTTGAAGTTAGTTTTTTATTTATTTTTAAAGTCATAAAAATTAACTTGAACCTAATGAATTTTGAATTAATGTTTAAAACTGTTTTGTAGAAAAACTGCATTTGAAAAGAAATACTTCTTAAAGTAAATGTGTGTAGGTTACATTTAAATAGTTATTCAAATTTTAGAAATATGTAAAATATATTATTTTTGTATTAAAAATGTGAAAGTTAAATCTTACAATTATTTTGTTTGCCGAGCTTTATATTTTCGTAAAGTCAAAGGAAAGCATTCAGTGTCGGGAGAAACAAAACAATGGAAATCAGTCAGTGCGGGCTCTTTAAACAGGGGCGTGGCTAACACTGTTGTTGTCAAGTGACGTATACAGCGACGTAAGGACGTAGTAACGGGCGGATATTTTCAAAATGGAAGAGTTGGCAAAATTTTGGAGGGGAACTGGAAATCCACGATTTTGGACTCTTTAAGGACTTCTTTGACGAGTTTCGATGTACTCTGGTGGTCGAAAAAGAACATTTCAGACCCGCGCGGCTACAAACCGGCACGATGAGTCTTTCTATCGGCGATAAAATCGAGGTGAGCCTCTTTGTTGTTAAGCTAACGCCCACAGGTTAGCAATGAGGCAGAGTGGCGGTCGCACTGTTTAGGAGAACATTTGTTTAAAAAAAAAAACACTTTTGCTAATTAGCAAGTTTTAACTGGATAAATTACTACAAAGTCAAGCAATTTGGTTAAGCTTGATAATTTGATCAAATATTTGATTTTTTTCATAACTTAAAAAAAAATTGTATTAAAATTATGATTGTTTTGTTTGATATTGGTCTCTATTTCCCCCTGATCCATCTCTGGGGAGGGGAGGGGGGTGCTCTCCCGGGACAGCAGTGCATCAGTTAGGTAAACCAACATCATGCTGCTTAGTAACGATCACCAAACGTCCTCCAGCGGGAAGAAAGCCGGGATAATGATAGGTTTTGGTTGGCCCTCATACGGCGTCAGGTGTTGGTGGCTTCTTGTTTGACAGTTGGGTGTTTGGATCTCACTGCTTGGTGAAGTCAGTCAGTGTTCAGAGTGAGATCTGCCTTGAACATTCAGCATGTCGTTAGTCAGAGGAACTATCCACAACATTTTTTTAAATCTGTCTCCTGATTGTCTCCTGAGAGCCATCCAAAATGATGCTGAGGGGAATAGAATTCAGGTGTTTAAAACCTAAAAATCTGATTGTGTTTTTTTAATGTATGGTTTACTGATGATGCTTTCTTTCCTTTCTGTGCATGCAGGATTTTAGGGTCCTCACCCTTCTGGGCAAAGGCTCCTTTGCATGTGTTTATCGGGCAAAATCAGTCAAGACTGGGCTTGAGGTTGCCATCAAAACGGTAAGACCCTTTATGTCTGTTTCTGGTAAACTATCGTACCGTTAAGCATCAGTTGAAGCCGTTGAAGTGCTAATTAGAACTTTGGGATTATTACACCTTGTTGCCTCCCTTGGGTCTTCATTTGGCTCTGCACAATTGCCTTGTGGTCGGTTGTCCTTCTGTCTGATGGACTCGTTATCAGCCTGCAAACCAAGCCACTTTGTGGAAAGGCAGAGTGGCAGGTGGGTAATTGTTCCTGTTGTTCCCGTCGGCAGATTGACAAGAAAGCAATGCAGAAAGCTGGCATGGTCCAGCGTGTGTCCAATGAGGTGGAGATCCACTGCAGACTCAAACACCCCTCCGTACTTGAGGTAACGCCGCTGCAGAAGTGCAATTTATGAAACTCTTTTAAATTATAAATGAAATATGAAATTGAATAATTCAGTATGGTAATCCAGTTATATTTTCTAATTGTTGGTCATCAGCAGCTTGGCTAAGCTTCACAATAAAACCTAACTTTATTAGTAGCCTCTTTTAGCCCTAATTGTTTTGTTTTTCTTGCACATCTTACGGTAAATATATACTTCAATGTTGTCTATACACTCATCATATTTTATGTTGTTCTTTAAAGCTCTACAATTATTTTGAAGACAGCAACTATGTCTATTTGGTATTGGAGATGTGCCACAACGGCGAGATGAGTCGGTACCTCAAAGAGCGAAAGAAGCCTTTCTCTGAGGATGAAGGTCAGACTGAAGTTTTTCTTTATGTGAAAAATAATTTTAAAAGATACTCATTTATAAAACTGCTGCTTACTTTGTGAAAATAATCTTTTTGCTTCACAGCGAGACATTTCATGCACCAAATCGTGAAGGGAATGCTGTATTTGCATACTCACGGCATCTTACACAGAGATCTGACCTTGTCCAACCTTCTGCTGACCAGCAACATGAACATTAAGATAGCGGATTTTGGCTTGGCCACTCAGCTCAAACTGCCACATGAGAAGCACTTCACTATGTGTGGGACTCCCAACTACATTTCCCCAGAGGTTGCCACCCGAAGCGCCCACGGCCTGGAGTCAGACGTCTGGTCTTTGGGGTGTATGTTCTTCGCGTTCCTGATGGGGCGCCCTCCCTTTGACACGGACACGGTGAAGCACACCTTGTCTAAAGTTGTTCTCGGGGATTATGAGATGCCCACTCATGTCTCTGTTGAGGCTCAGGATTTGATTGATCAGTTGCTGCAGAAAGACCCCGCCCACAGGCCCAGCCTGTCAGCAGTACTGGACCATCCGTTCATGACCAAGAGCCTGCTGGTCAGGACCAAAGAGCTGGGAGTGGGAGATGAAGGGTCCATAGACAGTGGCATCGCCACCATCTCCACAGCCTCTACTTCCACCAGCAGCGGCACACGTCTCCAGAGGCGAACCAAACACATGATTGCGTCGACTCTTCCGAATCGCATGGCGCCCATCCCGAGTCTTGCCCGCCAACCAAACGTCTTAGAGGGGGGAGACGAGTGGCATCAACAACACTCCCTGGACACATTTCACAGAGAAGGCAGGAGCAGGACAGCTCACGGCGGAAACGCTGCTCAGCCACACTCTCGCTTCCTCAGGAGGGCACACTCGTCAGAGCGCTGCGGTCCTGCTGCACTTGGACAGAGGTCGTCCCAGGCTGAGCTGGAGAGGTGGAGTTCAGAGGGGACTCTGGCTGTTGTCGGGAGCCAAATGTTCCCCATGAACTGCTCTCAGCATCCGCATTCAGAGCATGGCCGGCACTCGTCACCTCCTGTCAAACAATCAGCAAGGTAAGAACCAGCTTCCAAACATTTTTAAAAATAACAATCTCTATTATAATAATGATCTCACTTTGTGTTTCAGTTTTAGGTATTTATCAACAGAGATGGCACATCAACCAAACTTACAGTTTCAGGATCTAGACGGGGTTTCCAACTGGCTCAGCAATGAAGGTAAACTTAGCATTAAATTGATCAGTGTTTTACTTTACACACCAGTGGTGTGTGAATGTGTATGAATGTCCCGGTAATGTTCAGAGGGGCCGTAGGCGCAAACTGGCAGCCACGCCTCTGTCGGTCTGTCCCAGGGCAGCTGTGGCTACATCAGTAGTTACCATCACCAAGTATGAGTGAGGAGTGAATGAATAATAGAGATACACTGTAAGTGCTTTGAGCAACAAGAAAAAGCGCAGATAAATCTACCGTAATCCATTATTATTATTATTTTTATTTTAATTAATTACTTGAAAATGCTACTTTTTAGACCAACTTTGTCAGATTTTAAGGGTTTGGACGAATGTAATTACCAAAATGAAACAATCTCACCAAACTAACTTAAAAGACCCACTCCAATCATCTTTTGCTCTACTTTGAAAGCGTTCCCAAGGGTCTTTTAATTATGATGATGCTGTTTTTAGCAAGAAGAAAAAAACGGTCATTTTCTAGGACAGTTTCTGCAGAGCGGCAGTAGTTCATTCGAAATTTACGTCTGAGTTGTGAGCGGGGGTGATGGCGTGGAGTAACCTGTCCCCATGTCCCATCATCCATCTGTTTATGCGCTCTTCAGCTAGCTTCCACCCCCTTACAACCTAAAAAAAAAACACCAAAGCACCATTTTTATTGGAGTGGGTCTTTAAGGCTGATGGAAAATTTGCTGTTTTTGTTGATATGTTTCCTGAATCTGTTTTTTCTCTGTCAGGTTCTGGGCCAAGGCCCACAGAGAACAGCACCCACAGCAGCAGTGGCAGCTTTCACAGCAGCACAGGAGCTCTAGGGGTCCACAACTCCTGGACAGACAAACCTGGGAGCCGGGGTGTTCACTCTCTCCATAGCCAGCACTCCGACTCATACAGGGAGAACACACCCGAAGCAGAGTACCGCCTGTCAAAAGGAGGGGATCTAAAGCTTTCTTTAGCCAAACCCAGTTCAGACAAGCAGAAGAAAACCCTGAGAGATGTAGTCCCACCTCTGTGTGCAGCCAGACTGAAACCTATCAGGCAGAAGACCAAAAACGCAGTTGTAAGATGTTGCACATTTATAAATGTTTCTGTTTGAGCTGTGCAGTGGCTCGGTCATGTCTAATTTGGATTTATCTGTTCAGGTGAGCATACTGGACACAGGAGAAGTGTGCATGGAGTTGGTAAAATGCCAAAACGGGCAAGAAAGGGTGAAGGAAGTTCTACGGATTTCCTGTGATGGAACAATGGTGAATATCAATTTATTCTTTTTTTATTTTTTTTTATTTTTTTTACTTGATCAAATCTTTGCTGTAATTTAAAGCTGCTTGTCCTTAAAACTATATTTAATACTTAGGTAACAATATATCAGCCTAATGGAGGAAAAGGGTTTCCTGTGCTGGATTGTCCTCCTGCTGCTCCGGAGGATATTCTCATCTGCAGCTATGAGGATCTTCCAGGTATTCATTTGGACACATCACCTCAGTTATCATTATATAACCTGACATTTTTGCTTGATGGATTCCTTTTTTTCTTCCAGAGAAATACTGGAAAAAATACCAGTATGCTTCCAAATTTGTGCAGCTTGTGAAATCCAAAACTCCTAAAGTGACCCTTTACACCAAGTTTGCAAAAGTCATGCTGATGGAAAACTCGCCCAACGCTGACCTCGAAGTTTGCTTTTATGACGGTGAGATTCAGAGGTTCGGGATGACTGTTCATTGTTCCCACCTGTCCTGCCTTTCCAACCTAACCATACCTGATGGTTGTTTTTGCACAGGTGCAAAGACCCACAAGACACCGGAACTTATACGAGTCGTGGAGAAGAGCGGAAAGTCGTACACCGTGAAAGGAGACGTGGGGCTGGGCGGCCTGAGTCCGGAGAGCAGGTTGTACGTCGAGCTGTCCGACGAGGGTCACAGCATGTGTCTGTCACTAGAGGCCGCCATTACGGCAGAGGAGCAACGGAGCAACAAAAAAGTTCCTTTTTTCCCCATAACTATCGGCAGGTAAGAGGTTAAATGGTGATTTTTTTTTCATAAGCATTCAGAATGAATTTTCACTTTACATGCTTCATCTGTTTGCTTCACAGGAGACCTGTCACCTCAGATGCCCCCTGTTTGCCTTTGCAGCAGATGCTCCGCAATACAGCTTCACCTCCAAAATCCACACAAATCACTCCTTCTGTAAGTGTCTCTGCAAAGTCTTACAGTTTTCATTTTAGAAAGTACGATAGCTGCAGCAAAACTCCTCAACGGCGTCCCTCAATTTTGCCTGCATTCAGTCGATATTTGAATTTGGTCTCCTACTATTTTTCTCCAGATGATTTCCTACGATGGGTCTGATTTCACCACAGCAAGCATGAGTAGAAAATGCTCTCCGGTGCGGCAGGACCTGGTTCAGAGTTCAGGGAAGGTGCTGAAATCAATATTTGTGCCCAACGTTGGGTGGGCTTCCCAGGTATATGACGAGTAAACAGTATTTTCTTGTTGATGAACGAAGTCCTTTAGTGACTAAACAGCTGGATGTGTTTTTTGTCGGTGAAGCTGACGAGCGGAGAGGTGTGGGTGCAGTTCAACGACGGCTCTCAGCTTGTGGTTCAGGCGGGAGTTTCCTGCATTACTTACACTTCTCCGGATGGGAGGATCACCAGGTGTGAGACTGATTTATACTATCTTATTATTTGTAAGAAATACAACACATAATCGCCTCTGCCTCATGAACAAAATGTTCTTTTGTAGGTATAAAGAGAATGAAAAGCTACCAGAAAACGTCAAGGAAAAGCTGCACTGTCTCTCGACTATTCTCGGACTGCTGGCAAACCCGTCCACACTGCATCAACACTCAGAGCATTAGAAACTTTTAAAAACTGGTGCTTTGTAAATATGCCTGCTTGTTTTTACATGTACAGAAGATTAAGATTATGAAAAGATAGATTTTATTTTACTACCTGACTTTGTTGTATAGTGTCTAAAATAGCCCTATTTTTGTTTTTTAACGTCTCTATATTCATGTACTGTGTGACTGATGGCTGAAGCAATAAATGTGTGGAGGCTGTGTGGGAAATTACTGCACACCGGTTTGCAGGCTTCTCTTTACTTTCATATATTCATTTTATATTAATATATAACATATTAAAGAGTTAAGAGCAAACTTATTATTTCAATCAACCTGTGTTTATAAATACACCTTTGCATTTTCTTTACTGGCATAAGGACTTGGTGCAGAAAAGCCTGCCCCTTGTGGTTTTTGTGTGTCATCAGAAAAAAATACACCGTAACCCTTGTTCTATCTTAGATGACCCCACCCTTACATTGACGTGTTACTCCTACCATGATAAAGGTGGAAAGATTTCATGTAATCCATGGACACCAGTGAAGATCACAAATCATTGAAAAAAGGTTCAGCGCACTGTCTAGTGGGTCTAGATGACCCAACTCCCAATGTTAAAGTGCCTAGGATAGCACAAGGGTTAAAGAAAATGACTGCAGTGTTCATAGATCAGTTTTGTTCTTTATTCAAATCTGTTAGTTTTTGTACAAATGATTTTTAAATTAACACATGATCCCAACCAAAAATATTTTAAAATTTGTTTTTCCATAGAGATTTGGATAGAAAAAAATTCAAAAGTAAGTTTATTTTGCTGTGAAGCAGCTCAATATTCCGGGTAAAGTTAAAAGCATTTTATCTTTTTTTCTTAAAAACAAATGTTAAACATATCCCACAAGAGCAATAAATGAGGTCGAGTAGGTTTTCACTTATTTATTTTTGTCTGTGTAATTGGCCCTTCAATTAAAAAAAAAAAGTCACAAATGTGGATTTTTGATTACAGAACCGATACAAAAAAGTAGTGCATGGATGTAAATCCAGGTGCACAAGTTTTGTACAAGACACCCAAGAAGTAAACATGGAGGCTGGATGGATATCAGGAAAACCACTGATAGGAAGAACCTAGTACAGTAAGGAACAAGGAATGGTACAGTTCAGTGGTGTGTGCACAGGGAAATTCCATATCAACACTGCCAGGTAAAGAAATCGATTCCTCTGAAGCTATTGTGGCTTTGGATGCTTCTCTGCACTCAGATGTTTAAAATCATAACATTCCATAAGCAATAAGTGGAAAAAAAAAATCTAAGCTATGATTTCAAGACATGTTGCTGGTGATGTGTTTGCAGGGATTTATGACGACAGAGCAAACCAAAGTGTAATCAATTCCCTTAGATATGGATCGGCAGCCGTCTGCGGGAAGAGAAAAATGAGCAGGTTCACACAAAAGCAGTCATTTTACCGCACAGCAGGTTGGCACTGGTTCCCACTAGTTACACCGTAAGATCATCTGTCCCTTTAAGACCGTCTGCACCAACATTTTTCCATTTAAATTTGTTATTTTTTGTTCAAAAGCTTCACTGCTTTCACATCATTTTATATAAAACATTTTCTCTTTTATTTCTATAAAATAAATGTGCTCTTCGTAAATCTTAAAAAAATAAATCACATAGTAAAGAGTGGGAACAACAGCTGGACCCTCCACCCACTTTAAATGTGAAAAAAAAAAAAAAAATCAAATACAGCAGCTGAATGAGAAAACCGACCAAATATCTGAGCTCGACTGGATTCTTATATGAAGTGTCACAATAAAGCAAATATTACCTATTCAGTGACCACAGAAAACTAAGTTTAGGGTGAATGATAGCACAGATTTACCGGTTCAGCCTCACGGCAGCTCTTAAAGTTTCTTGGTTACACCATGCTGGGATGAGAGGAAAGCTCACACTATACCACTGGAATTCTAATGTCGGAATTTCTCTGAAAACGTTCACAAACGAGCAGGAATGTGATCCTTTCTTCACTGGAGTGACTTCAAAAGTTGCACACGCATGCAGGAATTAAACTTAAAGTGGCTGCATAAATGAGGAGGACATGGATTTATATAGAAGAATTTAAAAAAAATCAGATGTTTTAAACAGTCATGAGGAATTTCTCTTTCCTTTCTACAAAGCTCCTTTACCGTGGGATTGATGGCACTCAGAATGATAAACTGCATGTTTGTTCCAACTAAGAAAACCCTTCTAACATTCATGTCCTCTGCCAGTCAGCAGCCTTGGATGTGTGGAGTAATGCCCACCGGTGCCCTCATTATCAGTGGTACTGACCACAAATACACACACAAGTAACTGGCAAAGCATGTTGCTGTGTAAATGTTTGTGTGAACCTGGGAGAGGGGAGGCTTAGACATTGCACATTTGGTGGCACATAATTCTCCAGCATGGATGAGGCCCTTTTCTTTAGCCATTCCATCTGGACCCTTTCACTATAGAGAACCCCACAGGAGAGAAAAAGCAAAATTAGGTCAAAGTTCCCAACAGTTCACATTACAGTACTCTTTAAGTCTTATTAGACAAAACATACAAAAAGGCAGAAAGACAAAAAGGTTACACCCAATCACCAATTATTTCAGTAACTATATAGGAAAAAGATTTTGATTAGATATATTAACATCATAATTACTTTGATTATTATCATTATTATTATTATCTTTGTGATTTGTTTTTTTTTTTCAGGGATCAAACACAGTGGGGTATGGACTCAGTCACTGGGAGGAAGCCTTGGTAGCTATAGTGGAGACACAGTGCTGCTGAAAGTTGGGGGACACGGCCGAGTTGCAGCCTAGTCTCTGCATGTCCTTCCCCCGCATGCTGCTGCAGCAGCCCAAGGCCGGGGGGGTGCTGCTGGGGACGGTGGTGCTGACGGGGAGGCCTTTGGACTGCTCACTGGCGGGGACAAAGTCAGGGCTGTGGCTCTGGAGCACGCTGCTTATGTGATTCAGCAGGTCATTGAAAAATTCTGGAACGCCTTCATAGCCTGCAAAGACAAGAAAACACAAACTGAAGACAAGTCAACCGCTTGTGAAGAGATTACAATCCAAATCCTGACTGTTCTTTTGATAATGTGACTTCTTTGACCTAATTAATGAATGAAGCCACAGTGAAGACACTAATCCAGACCCCTTAAAGTCATTTTTCACATCAACTGTTTACATCTCTGTTTAAAGTCCCACTCCGATCATCTTTTCATCAATTTTTAAAGCGGTGGGCTTTTAATTAGGATTGCTTTTCTAGGACATCGTTTCTGCAGAGCGCCAGTTGAAATTCACCTTTTAGTTGAGGGTAGTACCCCCCTCCCATCCCATTGCTGAGATTGCTCCGTTTGCACCACTGACTGAGAACTGGACAGAGACAGTGTGACGTCATCCATAGTAAAAGAGCTCGCTTCCGGTTCCAACAAATTGAAATGGATTCAGTCGCCTTTTTACCCCTCATTATGGACGTCGCCATGTTGGAACTAGAATTCATTGAGGAGGGATTGGTCCAAGTTGGTCCGAGTCAATATTTCCATGACATCCAAATCAGAAATGAGCTTGTTGGAAGGCCACATCCCTCCCACCGAAAGTGGGCTCTGGACAATCTGTCAATCATTTCGAACGCAAGACTTGAGACCACCTACTTTTACTGAGGCATCTAATTGGTCAGATTACAACTTAAATAACTTGCTCTTTAGAGAAAATATCATGAAAACAAACTAGGATTATCAAGAACATGTTAAAAAGGTAATTAGAGCAAGAATGTTACTCTGAAAAATATAAAGACTGAGTAATAACTGTTTATTTCTCAATAGAAGTTTATGGGATTTTGGCTTCTTGGAACCAGCAGTTACTTCCTGATTGGAAGGGGCCGGGTTACTCAGACCAGTTCTCTTATACAGTCAATGGCTTACATGCTCTCCCATTCAACCAAAAATGGTGAGCAATAATGGAGTTATCCAGTTGTGCAGTTTTGCAGCACATGCCAGCTCAGGCTAACACACACACATATATATATATATATATATATTTTTTTTTTCCCGGATACTTTATTTATCCATCAATGGGGAAATTCTTCTCTGTATTTGACCCATCCTGGACTCGGGAGGCGGTAGCGTTAAACGTCTTGCCTAAGGACCCTCACTGAGTGATGTTCACTGCTCACCATTGATATGGTAATTGCCCCCAGTACCATTGTTTCTTCCCCTCCGGGAATCGAACCCTGGATTCCTGCATGGTAGCAGCCTTGGCACCTTACCAACCGAGCTACTCAGCTGTTTCATGCATGTCATGCATCCATGACATACATGGATGTATGTCATGGATGCACATTTTCTACGTCTCAAATACTATAGTCTTTTCAAATGGCATTTTTTTACTTTATTAACAACAATTTGAATAATGAAATACTCTGAAATGCAACTTTGAGCTAAATTTTCTTTATAAACGTCCTTTTGGGGTTTTCCACAAAAACCATGTGAAAAACACCAAAAACACAATCTTTCATCACAGTGGTTCTTGAAGAACCTTTTAGATCCTCTTGGCCTGTTTCTACCACTTTTAGATATTTTAGGACTGAAACAGAGCAGATTACATTTTAGGAAAACACATCAAGTGTTTGTCAACCCTGGATAGCAGCTGTTGCTGCAAAGGGAAACCAAACACGTACAGGTATATTTGGTACATTTATTTAACTTGTAACAAAAGTAACTTTTAAAAAAACGTTTTTTTTAGACTTAAATGTGGCTTTACGGTCAGCATATTTCAAGTAAAGTTTTTTTTTTTTTGCTTCATGAATGACATTAAAATGATAAAAAGGTTGCACATACCAGGGAATGCATTGATGTCAATAATGGCGTGCTGGCCGGTTTGGTTGTTTATGATCACATCGATGCCAAACAGGGACACGCCCAGCTCCTGCTGCAGTGACCTGGAGAGCTCTCTGATGACATCATCACAAGGTGGCTGAGACACTCCTTCCACGTTTGCTCTCTACGGTAAGCAAATTTTTCACCGTTCCCATGACAGCCAGCATAAACATTTATATTCTTGCATGGTCATGACGTTGGAGACTTACCGAGGTCAAGTCTGACGACGACTCCGGCTTGGAAACATTGTGACTGTTGAAAAATATGGCTTTCCTGTCTGAAATGGGGACAAAGAAGAAAAAAAAAATTCACGCTTTTCCAGTGTGGAACAGTAGATGGCAGCAAAATGTAAGTAGTTCTGCAGAGCTAGCAGGAAACCATCTTTGCTTAAGTAAATACAACCTTCAGTTAAAAAAATGCAAAGTTAAAATTAAACTAACAGGTCTCAACACTTTACCAGATGGACAGAGCTTCAGAGATCTCAGCTGGAGTTTGTATCACTCTGCTGTTACATAAGGGTCTGTTTTCCTGTTGCACTTTTAAGCATTCCAGGAGGAAAGACACCATTCCCTCTGCACTGTTAGCCAAAACAGGCAACCGCACTGATAGTGAGAATGTTTGCATGAGGGCAACTACTGCACCAAATGCAAATCCTGGTGTCATCCTTCTCTGGGGGGGAAGCTCTGTATTTAGGTCACTTGTAATGAAAAACTGTGTTCATTACCAACAGCACGTACCGAGCAGGTAAACGTTTATTGAACTCTGGTTTTTCTCTCAGGCCTGCAGCAAACAGGTGCAATCACAGGGGCCATAAAGAGAATTTATGAGGTCTTTTATTGAGCAGTTTTGACAAGCTCTGCAAGTCGCACCGGTGGAGCAGACTGGACCTTTCTGTCTTCTTACCTGAAGGCCCAGCAGGAAAGTTTTTCAGGGAAGGTCTCTCCACCACAGTGTAGGAGTCACCCACCACAAAGACCTTGTAGAGGACTGCGTTGTGGTTGATGAAACTCTGGATTACGCACGGAGGGCTCACATTCTTCAGGTCCTCCTCACTGAAGATGATGGCCATCTGGGGACAGGGGAGCGACAGCCGATAAGGTGCAGAAATCACTCGGGTCACAAGTCAAAGTTTAGTCATAACCTACTTCAGAGCCGTCAGAGTGATGGAACGAGGGCAAGCATGACACAGATATTGATTTCCGCTGATACAGAGAAACATAAGGAAAAGCCCTTTATCTGTTTGTGCTGTTTTGGGTTTAATGACAATCCTG
Organism: Oryzias latipes; assembly: GCF_053564925.1. Classification (NCBI taxonomy): domain Eukaryota; kingdom Metazoa; phylum Chordata; class Actinopteri; order Beloniformes; family Adrianichthyidae; genus Oryzias; species Oryzias latipes. The sequence continues at coordinate 18,133,738 of NC_136258.1, read as the reverse complement.
TGACAGGCCCGGTGTTTGTGTTCTCTGATAGGGAGGGAGCAGGGTGTGGGTGAACTCTGAGCCCTGCAGTCTCTTACCTCGTGCGAGTTGGTGCCATGAGCCACCCTCGTTTTGCAAACTGGAAAAGGAATCAAAGCAAGAGAAAACGTTAAACAGGCAAATCACGGAAAATAAAAGCACTTTGGGTTTGACAGAAGTGAGATGGAGGCACTCACTGAAGGGGAATGTGAGTCCTTGCTTCTTGATGTCCTCCAGCACATCTGGACTGCATTCCGTGTTCAGGACCATGAAAGGAGGAGAGCAAATCCTCTCATCTAATAAAAAAGACAAACACTTTAGAAACACACCAAAATAAAAGCAACTAGTATACATTTAGTACTTTTGTGAGATTTAAAGACTCACACTGATGTTTTTTTTTTAAATGTTTTTAACATTTGTCTGGGGATGGAGAACACAAAGAAAATGCGATGGGCGGCCCACAAGCTCCCTGCTCTGAGCTCTCAAATCTGCTCCATGCCAACTGTCTCGCCCACAACTCTGAGGTGAATTTCTAATGAACTATTGCTGCACTGCAGAAACTATGTCCTAGAAAACAACTTTTTCTTTTTTTTAATTTTAACTAAGAACGGGATTATCCTAGTTAAAAGACCACTTAAAAAAAACAAAAAACTTAAACTAGCTCAAAAGATGATCAGAGTGGGACTTTAAGGAAAACAAATTAAATATGAATACAAATGATCCTTGAAAGTCCCAAAAAAAGTTATAGTTGACAACTATTTTTATGTTAATTTTAATGTAATGCAATTAATCTGTAGGCAAACATAAAAAAGCAAATATGGATTTAGTAAAATCCTATAGAAATAATTCTAAGGTGTGTATCTACATTCATCTTTTCTTACATATATTTTTTGTCTACAATTGCTTGCATACATTACATTAGGTGTTTATTAAAGTAGTAATCATCTTTTTATTTTCATTTCTCATAAGGACAGAGGCTGAGATAAAAAAAACCACTGTGCTTTTGACCCCTTTTGGTCAATAAATTCTTTTGTTTTTACTTTTGCTTTCTGTACCGTTTACTTTCTCTTCCTCTTCATTTCATTTGTATTTGAAAAAATGTTTTTCTCTTCCATTCCATTTGTGACACACGAGTCTGGTAAGTGCACATTTTAATTTGGCCAAAAAAGGTTCAAAACAAACAACCGAGGCCTCCGTTCCTCTCTTCCCAAACACAACACCACTGCATGTTTGAGTATGACTTCAGAGGACACAGCATTATGCAAACCCTCTCTGCACAGTCTGCTTGTGTAACCAGTCTTCGTTGAGTCTTTCATGAGTAAAACCTCCCCTACACACACACACACACACACACACACACACACCTCATTTCGAAACACAATCAACATGCACTTTCACGAGGAACTGCTTCATATGAAAGTGTCATCAGATCCTTCAGCTGACAGACAACAGTCCTCCTGAAGAGTTCACCAGTTGCCTGGCAACAAACACAACAAGTGACACCGCACATTACACTCGTGCCACAGCGTGATTAAAGAGAATTCTGGGTTTTTTTCAAACCGGATCTCAAAAATCTCATCTTGGTAGATCAAAGAAGGTAGACTCGCTCCGTTAAGGCGGAAACAGAAAGTGAAAATAGCTGCAACTCAGACGTTCTTCATCAGGATGCATACGTGGAAATGCTCTTCCTCAGTCCATCGGACAATTAGATATATGTAGCAGATAAGGCACCAGCTTGGAGAGATCACTGAAGGAAATCAGCTGGGGTCAAAGGAGGAGCTGGCGAATGCTAATGACAGATGCACAATAGAGGCCGTGCCGGTCTTTGTATGGCGGGGGCCCCAGTGGTTGCTGCAGCTCTGGTTAGTGCTGAGGTCAGGACAATCTCATCTGCCCGCATTAAGTTCTGTCCCTGGAGCTGAACTCAGATTTGGAGGAAAGTGGTGATGCCTCATTTCTCTCCACACTTCTCTGCAGCCGTGGCTTTGCCTCATATTGGTTTTAGCCTGAGGATGCTGCATTCTCATTGTTGGAAACTGTATAAAAACTACAATTGACATTTTTTAAGACTTGTATGCTTCTTTTGTGTTGCCGTTTCTTTGAATAAAATTTCAGAAAGAGAATTATACATTTTAGATGTTACATTTTTACATAAAATTTTTGTTTTTCTATAAAATTGCTAGGTGAAAAACAAAATATATGCAATTTGGACATTTGTTCTTCCATTGTGTAATGCTTAGGAAGAGAAGGGGAGGGGGGGTGCATCACAATTCTGACTTGGGATTTTTGTACACAATGGGTCTCAAACCATATAGTTTAGTTTCAATGTTCGAATCTAAAACTTGGAAATATTTAAAGCATTTCACCTTATAAGGATGTAAAATTCGCAGCACGAATGTGGTAAAGAGATGCCACGCGGTGTTCCCTTCACTCAGAAACTGAAAAAAAGGTGAAACTATTTGCTCTTTTGAGTTGGTGTTCCAATTTTTTGGTGCTTTGCTAGAGATGACAGCCTTCCGGTCTCTTGCACATCTGATTTCATGTTCACTTTGTAACCAGTAAGCTGGGATGATTACCCATCAGTCATCCCTGCTACTCAGGAAAGTACTTCAGGAAACAGTTAAAAAGAAATATCCTTGACACATCAAGCTATCATGCTATCGACAGAAGTAGTAACATATTAAATATTTCCTATTTCATTATACGTATTTCTTACATAGAAACAGAGGAAGGAAGCACGAGAGTGTGGAGACAAGTTTGTGCACTGTGGTGGCTTGATCTTGTTTGACACTTTAGGAAGATGTGGGTGGCAGGGAGGTGCATTCTCTCGTTCTGTCTAAACATTGCTTGCATGCAGCAGACCCAGTGGAGCCAAGGACAACCTTTACTACAGGGATTTCCAAATGGCGGCCCATGGAGCACAATCGCTCAAAACAATGCTAATTAGGTTTGTTGACTGCATAAAAATCACAGCAGAATTCCCCCACGTGTGTTCAGTCCTTGAATGCAGCACATCAAGTGTAGAAACAAATGATTTTCAGCATAAAAAGTTTGATGATAGGAAACAGCAAAAACATGCGACTACTTGAACCGACACCAACAAGACAGGTTGAACGAATCATCAATCGACCCACTTAAAAACGGATGGATATTCCCTACTTTTTAAAGTCAAAGTGACCCACAAGTATACATGCCAACCTAAAAGCACATCCTATCCTATAAAAACATGCTAAAGCTAGCAACCTCTACCCAGAATCCAGTGCTAAATTCTGTTTACACCTGTTTTAACAAATGCAGGTTCAGAGTTCTGCCATAACGTTCAAAACCTTTTGTGCAAACTAGGGTATGTCAAGGAAAACTTTAGGGATCAGTTTTATAAGCTTAATGTTTCATGTAGAGAATATTCTTCAAGGTAATATTGTTCAGAAAAGACTTCGAAATTGTAACAGAAATAAGTGTACTTGGATTATAAGGGTCAAAACTATTTACAAATACTTTCATAGTGATTTCAGTCACTCACGGCTGCATTCATGAATCTCATTGTGATTGTTAGCTACAATAAAAGAGCTGCTGGCAGCTTTGTGCAGGTTCCAGCAGATAAAGATCCAGAGGGGACATCATTCTCTAGGCTGCATTTCAACTATGTCAAGATTCACATCGCTGGTTTAAGGGAACAGCACTGTTTGCAGACACAACACTGCTCGCAAAACACATAAATGACCAACTCACCTCTACATGTTCTTTTATAAGTGACATGTCACACATGAAACTGCGAACCTGCAGATGCAATTACTCATCGTTTATCCATCGTCTATTTTTAATAGCTAGGATTTATATTTACAAAGATGAGTCAAGGTTTTTTCCCATTAGTCACCATTAATCAATTGAGCCCAAAGGCTAAAATTAAACAGGCAGATCTAGTATTTATGTGCTTTAAGCTTCTATTTTGAAAGAAAAGACAAAGCTGTAAATAATCAGATTTTTTAGATAAAACACTAATCCTGCCTTTTTGCATCAAGTAAACAACAATTCTCAAAATGTCTGAGAATTAGAATCCATAAACAAATACAGATTCCTCTATTCTGGAATGAAACCTGTTCCTACAAAACAAAACAAATATTTACCTGAACTGGAGTCAAATTTAACAGCAAAAGGTTATCTTAAGGAGAAATGTCCCTTTTATCAGAGCTTCTTAAAACCCCAATGAAGAATTTCAAAGTAAAATTTACATTTCATCCACATGGTTTTGGGGACATTCTTGGAGCTGTAGCTGAACAGGAAAAAGCAAAGTTGACCCGACAACAGTGTCTGTTGTCTGTAGAAACAGTACAAATATAAAAAAACATATGTAAACACATCACCTATTAGATCACGAAAGGTATAAAGTTGAATAAAGTTAGTTTACTCCTTCCACCAAAAAAACAAATTAAAAATGCAGAACTAAGTTAACAACCATAAATCAACGGCACCAGTTCATTAGTGGCTGTTTTATACAGCAGATGACGTTGAAATGAAGCAACTCCTAATTAGAATTTGAACCGTTTGGAGCAGAATGGCTCTGTGACTGAGACCATTTAACACCGGTAGCCCAGTGAGTGACGGTAATAAGTTCACCTCCCCACAGAAAGGACAAGCACACCTCAAGTGCTTCCTGCAATTGAGTCCTACTCTGAGTCACGCAGAACATGGCAGGCTCCCCCACTGCCTTTTCACTGCCGTGTTGTCTTGGCAGCTCCTCCAAGACTCCATGAGAGTGTTTCTAGCAAAGACGAGCTCAAACACCTCCCACACCATCCACTGTTTCAGGCCAACCTTCACCCAGGTTTTGCATTCCTCTTCATTTTGTGCTGACAAATGAAAATGTATTCATGTACAACCCGCCGCATTCCGTTTTTTTTGTTAAAAGGTACAGTCATCGCTGTGATGCGGGATTAGAGTGGCTTACAGACAATGCTGCTTCCTAATGCTGGAGAGCTATGGTTGTAGACTTTTGTATGCAGAACATTATGGGCAGTAATGACAGCAGAGCAGCGTAAAAAACTAAAAAAAAAAAGGAAGAGGTTTCAATAAATGCAGCATTGTGTTATCTTCCTCTTTATACAAATTGCACTTGGAGAAGCGGAGTGATGAAGCATATATCAGCTGTTACGTAACGGCCATCACATCTGTTTGGATAAAGCGGCCTCTTCTCATGGCTCTATTTTAAGAAAGCAGCAACACAGCAGACATTCAGAAACAGCCCCTGATCTGTTGCTGTGACACCAGCCTGCAGCCCCACACGCACTCACGGGCAGCAAACAGTTAATAGGTTTACGTTCCCGCTCCATATATGGCGCTCAGGGAACTGTAGATGAGTCACAGGTGGGCTTACAGTGTTTGTCCATCAAGAATGCTCTTGTCGTCACTGCACCCAGCTATGACACGCCGCCTCCCGATTAGTTTATATTCACTGTGGCAGGAGAAGGTGCTGCTGGATTGACTCAAAGTGAAGCTTTGATCCAATAGACACACAAGTTCGTTTCAGGTAAAGGTGAGGAGAAACTGAGAGGGGCTCTTGTGGTGTCCAGACAAGAATTGAATCTTGTGCCAAAAACTTCTCATCTGCTTGGAAAATGGAAAAGCGTAATTCAAGTGAAAAGTGACTCATGTTTTAACAAGAGCAGGTCCTCTGGGGGTGATGAGGAAAGACAGACCCTGCAGGATTCACACCTCCATCCTCTTAATAGCGTTTGAGGACATGTTAAAAAAGGCAGAAGGCCGTCGTCACTTACTTTATTGTTTTAAACAACTTCTACTTTTAGATAACAGAGGATCTGATGATCCTCTTTTGTGTCCCTGTTCGCAGAAAAACAGAGAACCCTTTATAAACAGAAACGCATGATGCAACGCAGCCAATGTCACAGCTTCTGCCAGTTCAGACCATTTACCTTGCATACGGCTCTCTATTCTGTGGACCAGCTGGTAAGACTTGCAGCGATCCAGCAGAGTTCGGATGGCCGGTAGTGGATCCAGAACAACGGTCTCAGGGTGGGCGTCGATGTAATCCTTCAAAAATAAGCATAAAACGATAAAAATAAAAAATAAACACAGAAACATGGCACTTTAAATTCATACAGTTACAAAAGATTGTGCAATTCTGCACTAGTGTTTGCCTTTATATCTCTACAAACCCTGATATAGCAATGATACATTCATGTTTAGTGTAGTACAAATGCCCTCCCTCTGTCTATCTCGCTTCTCTCAGACTCATTATATAAAGTGTATTATACTTGTCAGTATCTGCAACTCAATCAGCGCCATCTGGGAGACACCACACCTCTTAATGACCTGAAACAGGGTAAACCAGCTAATGGATTTATGTGCTGATAGGTTTCTTTTTCTTACAACGGCAAGCCTCCATTATCATTTTGCTAATTGGAAAAATACCAGCTTTAAAACAAAGTATGTAGTGCATCAGGGCCGTGTATTCAAATAAAAACACATAGATGGTAATAAATATATAACAGGAGCATAAGGGATAGGAAATTAAAAGAGTTCAAGGGTCAGCTTGCTTCATTGTGCATGTATTTGTGTACAGGCATAAAAATACGTGAATTATGTGCCAGCATGTCTATGCAAGTTACACCCCAGCATCTTTGCATGGCCGGCTGATCCGTCACCAGAGGTCAGCCATTTTACATAACTGGACTCGTCTTCCCCTATTGTCTCTCCTGTCGGCTCTTTATCACCTCTCCTCCTTTAACGCTCCCTTTTCTTTCTGCTTATCAGTGTCTGATCTACAGAGCTCTACCAATGGCTCTTTTCAGCCAACCTTTAGTAATTCACTAATGCTGCCAGGCCGCTGGCTTATCTGCCAACTCAACTCACAGCCTGCATGTTTACTTGAACATCAGGAATTCGTGTATAATAATTAAAAAAAAATGATTTTGTAAAATGACTCGTACTAAAAGGGCAGACAAACACTCTTCTGTCAAAGACCAATTACCAAAATTTACGGCAATCTAAGAGACAAAAGCGATAAAAAAAAGCAGCTTGTAGCTTAAATCTTCCAAGAGTCTGGAGGAAAACTATGAGGTTGACAAAAACGTAGGAATTTCAGTATCTTGGAAAAATAAAAACGTAGAGGAGAGGATTTAGGTTCAAACGAGACAACAGCAATGTTGAAGAGGAAATGAGCCAGAGTTATGGCAGTGTGAGAGTCGGACAGGGCCAGACAAGAACTGTTAATTATTGAGAGCAGATCTGTTTCAAGTGAAGGGTAAGCAGATCAAACAAGCCCGTGACACCACATGCATTACATCTGAAGGAACTATTATTTTTTCACATTTGCATTTATCACATCCAAAAAGGGAGTTCTTTACAACTGTAACTCAGTTCAGGTTTGCCTATTCTGCGAAGATCTACTTTAGACAGGCATTTCCAATTTTCTTAGAAGTGTTAAGTGGGAGTCTTAAATCAGAATATAGTATACCATAACATCCCCTTGGGGTTAAATTCAGAACCTTAAAGTTATGTGCACATAGCTCAAGCATCGAATCTCTGAGGTTTGACAATGACAAAGGTTGACATTTCGTTCCACTGCAAAAAGGAACACAAGTTCTCTCCTTTGCAAACATGTGCTGTGACAATTAGAAATATGCCAATAATTCGCTCCCAAACAAGAATGTTTGGCTGTCACATATGACAGCCGAGTACAGGCACAAAGCCAAACTGCATCAAGCTCAGTGGTTAGCACTCTATCCTCACAGCAAGAAGTCCCCCGGTTCAAATCCCGGATGGGGGACCTGAAACAGAACACCAATGGGGAACCTTTCTGTGCGAGTTTCTCAGGGGACTCCGGATGGATCAGAATGTAGGGGAGCAGGTAGCTTGCTGCCTGCCCAGCGTATTTTCCTTGTCACAGGTATAAGCTTTTTCCAAAACATTTTCCATAGGAGTGGGTCTTTAAAAAATAAGTCTTCATTGATCTTTTCAATCAAGTCAAACGCGTTTAGATGTAGCCGTTACAATCATGTTGGTTCTACCGAATTTATCAGTGAAAAATGGCTTGCTCTGAGTCTTTCTGTGGATGAGCAAGAGTTTTCCAGAGACATTAAGGACATTTTTTATACAGATACAAAAGCAAAAGTTTTCCTAGTTTGTGATCTACAGCTCTTTGTGACACAGTTATAGTAAACCCTGAAAAAGTCAACCCTGTAAAGTGTTTTCAGTTACACCATGTAGGTAGACTGAGTCAACACTTTCTCTGACATTTTATATTCCTTTATGATCTTGCACGGTGTCTGCCCGATTCTTTGAAAACCTTATCTGCCCGATTCTTTGAATTTGTTATCATATTCCTTGAACACGGGCACCTACAATATGTGTATAGTAAGCGTACAATACAAATGTATATCAAGGTTAGGTGTTGTATATAACAAAGGCTCCATCAATCAAAAATACTGACATTTCTTTTACATTTCTTCTCTGAAGCTTCGGCCATTCTCCTAAAAGACATGAAATCCCCCAAAACAACTAAGAACCACGGCTCCGTTTTTCACTACCCTTATTAATGTTCCAAGATCACGAGGAAAATAAAAGAAATGCATACCTGTACTCTTTGTACCAACATCACCGCCTGGGAATCATTCTGGTCAGCTTCCAGGATCAGGTCAGTCAATTTGTGGATGATGACATCCAAAGGACCTTGGTCCTCCAGAGGTTGGCTTAAATCCAGCTGTGAAATGAAACAGCAGAGTTAAAACACAGATTTTTTGAATCGTGCCATTTGGTACAAGTTTTAATATTTATATAAAAAATAAACATAATAATAATTGATTGGATTTATCTGGGCTTTCCCAGACACACAAAGCGCTTACAATGCATCTCCATTATTCATTCACTCCTCGTTCATACGTGGTGATGTAACTACTGATACAGTCACAGCTGCCCTAGGGCAGACTGACAAGGGCGTGGCTGCCAGTACGCGCCTACGGCCCCCCTGACCATCACCGGGACATTCATACGCATTCACACACCAGTGGAGCAATGATGGAGGCAGGGAGGGTGAAGTGTTTTGCCCAAGGACACAACAACAGTTAGCTGGGGGGAGCGGGGATCAAACTGCCGACCCTTCAATCGTTGGCTGACCTGCTCAACCGCCTGAGCCACTGCTGCACCATATGAACTAAAATCGTGACTAAACATAAAAGGTTTGTCAGGCTGCAGGAAATAAAATTAGATTCTTTTACACCCTCGGGTGAGAGGATATTGCAAAAAGTGAAGTAGCACAAGTTGTGCAGCTGCAGCTCAACTCTTGGCACAAATTAAAAAGCTGGAAAACAACTAAAAACACAAAAGTTTAACCAGATACAAACAACTATAATCAGTATTTTTGTCCTCCCTCTCCCACAGAAAGTTAAACCAGGTATTTATGCTGATCTGCACAAAAACTGCCAGTGGATGCAAAGGTACCAATACATTCTGACACGACATCTCCCATTTAAGCAATTGCAGGCAGCACTTAAAAAAGATCCCTGCTGGATGAAAGAAATAATAAAGGACCTAGAAGTGTCTACAAAAAGTAAAAAGCATTAATAACAAACGTGCGTTTTACTTCTTAGAGCAAAGTGCTATAAACAGAAGGTCATGTTGTTAAACTTTTGTTCTCTTTTTTTCCACATCAATTTTTTTCTTCTAGGAAACAGTGGGGATGAGTGCAGCATCGTCTTAATATATGACTTTGACTCCAGTTCAGCTGTAATTTATGCTGCATTTATTTTAAACTGGAAAGCATTTTTTTCCAGTTTTAGATAGACTATGACTTTTCTTTCAGTCTGGCTGAGCATAGTGAACAGAGAGTACATACCAATTTAGCATTCATTTCAAGTTTAACCCTGAAGGAAAAGCGCCTTTGGTGCGCTCTGATAGCAGTGCTGCTGTTGCATCAACATCATTGCTGATGGAATGACTGGCTCTTTACAGACCAAAGACAAAACAGCCACTCCTGTATAAATAGATTGGCCTTGGGTAGGACCTACTGTCCTTTGTGCTGTCAACAGGGCATATAAAGCAGGTATGAATACACCCTAGCCACACAGGTGGGGATCAATGAAAACGCTGTAAAACTGCAGTTTCAGTTAGCTTAAGGTTGGCCGCAGCCAGGGACAACATTTGCTGGTTAATGATTGAAAGAGGTGTGAGGGATAGATGGCTAATCAAGAGCACCCTTTGCTCAGACCTGGAACCTCACTCTTCCTTGAATGTAAAGCAGTTTGAATCAAAGACGAAGCTACTTTTATCACAATAAATTAGGAAAATCCAACTAAATGATCAAAAGTAAACATAACTATGCTTAGTTTGCCCATAGAGTAGATTTGATTGTATAGCTATGCCAAAAAAACAAAAACCAATCTTACAATAATCAACAATTTTTTATTTATTTATGCTGCGTTAGGTAATTGGGTAAGCCCTTATTGTGCCATATCAACTAGATTTTTCCCCCCATCCCAATACTGCTCGATTTCATTCCAGTAGCCTGTATGAACTTGCCTCTAAGCTTCATGTAACACGAGCAACAACAGACGCACACAAAATTGTCTGCTGGAAGTTCACGCTTGTCTGGAAATGACACATTACATTTTTTTATCTGACTGTGTCTTCATAAAAGTTTAAATGAACAGAAATCAAATGAAATATCACACATTTATCATGACAAAAGAGGATTTCTGAACAAAATAAAATAAACGGAGCAGACTTTGATAATGATAGAAGATCACCTATAGATTCGCAATAAATAGCATGATACCCAAGACGACAACACACCACATTGAGTTCCAAAAAAATTATTTAGATATATTAACTCAAAAGTGAGACTGAGGAGGTGAGGCAGAATGCTTTAACCCTTGTGCTATCTTAGGCACTTTAACATTGGGAGTTGGGTCATTTAGACCCACTAGACAGTGCGCTGAACCTTTTTTCTTCAATGATTTGTGATCTTCACTGGTGTCCATGGATTACATGAAATCTTTCCACCTTTATCCACCTTTGTCATGGTAGGGAGAACACGTCAAAGTAAGGGTGGGGTCATCTAAGATAGCACAAGGGTTAAGCAGAAAAACAAAATGTAAAATGAAGGCTGTTGACGCAGAACTTCAGCAGAGGTTATTAGGAATTATGTGCTTGACAAACACAAACCATGCGTTTCCACTGAACAAATAAAACTCTGCTCTCGTGATTTTACCCCCAGTATTTCAAAAACACTGGTCATATTCACAAATGTCACCACCAAACTGTCCGTTTCCTGGTCTTTAAAGCTGGGTTTTATAACCTGATAAAATGACAGATACGTTGACTCAGACATGAACAGCTGGGTGTGTATATGTGTATAGAAGAAATACCCTGCTTACACAACACAGGGCCTATACATGAGTTTGACCCTCTCAAAAAATAAAACACTCATTCAGGTCAACACCATTGGACAAAAACTCGTCCCAAAGGTCACCACTAAAGTCATTGATGTCCTGCTAAATGCTTAAAGCAGAAATGTTATCTGACGTCTTTCCAAGTCCCTCTGGGACAGAAAGCTAAAGCTGGGCCACAGTTGAGACGAACAGCGTGGAAAAGACTCTCCTGATGGGAGCGGGAAGGTCAGGGCCACTACATTTTGATGTAGATTACAGTGGGCCGTTCTTCTGTGGGAATCTTACGAACATCCTTTTGAGGCAACATAATCAAAGAAAAGTTGTGCAGATCATTTTGCATCAAAGGGGATGACTAAACTCTCCTGACTTGCATGACTGCAGTTGAAGCCTAAAGGAATCATGCAGTCAGGGCAGAATGACGCAACCAATGGCCGCTCAAAGTTGACAACTGACACTTAAAAGTCAAACAGTGTGGGTGCGCAAAAACAACTATGTCTTCCCCTTGGATCAAATATAAAAAGTGAAGATGGGATTGTTGTTCTCAAGAAAAAAAAAAATCTACTGGTCAAAACCCACGAGTACACATGGAGAAAGATGTCATGTCCTGCCAACAGTCTGGCAGCTCGAGATGAACAAACATTACTTTGTTGCTTTAAGGTGGAGTCAGAATTACTTTTATTGATTTTTAGGTTGCATAGAACGTAGAAGTGCATAAGAAGTAAACCGTCAAACAAACGGAGACTAAGTTCTGTCATGTGAAAATGAGAAATATTTTTGTTGAACTGTCAATATTAGCACAGAGAGGGAAACAAACGACAACAATAATATATCATACCGCTTTACAGAGCAAATAATCTTAGGAAATTCCATCTAAATGTGCCCCATTGAATTTTCAAATGAATTTTACAAGGAAATTGTTATAAATGCTTTTAAGCTTCCACATTTTAACCACTTGCCTAACAAGTTTAATCATCCCGATGACAAAAATAACTCAAGAGTTGAAGTTATAGACATAAACGAGAACAACTGACAAAAGTATTTTATTCTTTGGGAAATCCTGACAAAATCAAACTAAAAGGCTAGCTGAGTTCTTCAGGGAAGCAAAGATTAATCTATATAAAATAAAACTATGGCTCTCTGATTTTCAAACCCTTTTGTATTTTTCCACGAGGTGAAATTTGAAACACAACAACATGGCAGATCACAATCAATGTTTTGCCCTTGGAGAAAAACAAAATCAGTAAATATTCTTATACTGGGATGGTAAACATACTGGCCTTCTGGGGGAGATCTACTCATCGTTGGTTATCTGCTACTGAAATGCCATCTCCAGGGTCAATCTGTCTGTCACTCTACAGGGACAAGGCCAGGTGATTAAACTGACTGAAAAAGATAAGCGTACAGCCATAACCCATCGTTACCTTCCACTGAAGGTTATCCACACAACAGCTACACGTCTATCATTCCCCAAAACAACCCAGAAAGAGTAAAAAAACAAAACAAAAAAAAGGCATCAGCTTATCTTCAACTGAACATCATCTGTATATTGTTCAGCCTTGGGAACTCCATTCATAACCACCCCCTTTAAAGCACCAACGCTCACTAGACTACTTCACACTCTACTATTAAATTACTTCATTCACCATTATCAATATATCTACCAGGTTTCATGAACTTCGATGCATCAGAAATACAAAATTTACGAAAATATTTAAACAAAAGGGGTTCAAATTGGAGACTTTAAATACTCAAGTCTGTAAAAGCAAAAGTCTGCAGCGAGTACCAAAGGCTACTGGGTTCAGATATTCATGCTGAAACTGGAGAAGACATCATTGTTCAAAGATGTAATGCGCCAAGGCTAAAGCAAGACAATGAAAGCCTTTCTCTTTGCCTCACTACACTATAGGCTGTAAGCAGGCAGCTCAATCTGTGCACTCAAAAACACTTGTGTTTCCTCTATATTATAGCGTAAAGAGAGGATAAAAACTGGTACATTTAGACAGGAAAACCCCAGCAACGGCAGTTGAATACACATAGCTGCTACTTTCTGAGAGTCCATGAGGATCCGTGGTCTCCCAGGAGAGGGTGACTGTGCAGTGGGAAACAAAGCCCTGCTTACTTTGGGACAATTCCCAGGACAAGGCTGAGACAAGGCTGATAGCTACAGCACAAGAGCTTCAAAGATAAACAAATAAAATAAACTAAATAAGAGAGGAGCTAATAAATAGAAAATTTAGATTATAACAGCAAAGCACCCAACCGCTTTAGACATGGTGACAATCGTTCTGAGTTTCTCTGTGTGCCGCTGTGTTTACTTTCAGCTGTGAGGTGGTTTGAATGATTTCCAGTTAAACTTTTGTTCCAGAGGCCTGTACTTATGTGAACTCAACCCAGGTACCTTGACTACAGCTAGATAGTGGCTCAAATAAGACATTTCTAGCACATTACGTTCTAAACACAAAATATTCAAAAGGTAGAAACTCACTAAAAAGTTAAATTTACCCCCAACAAAAGCACTTTTAATACCTTAAGAAGCAGCTCCCTACTAACTTTAAAGTTTAAAAAATGACAAACTCTCACTCCCTTAAAATGAGTAACCATTCCTACAAATCATATTCTTATGACTAAAGTGCAGCTGTTTTTTCCAGATCGGTCATGTTACAGTTTATCAGAAAAAAAAAAAAGTTCTCATTTCCATTTCCTTGTTATCAATCGAGTCAAAAAGAGTTCTGGCGCCAGACTATGGTCTCTTCCTCATGGCAACCGACAGCATAACATCAGCGGACAGCAGCTTCTTATGAGTGAATGGCATGTTTTCTGATTCAGACGTTGCTCATTTGGCCTCTTTTCGTACCTCACAATCGTACACAGCAGCAACAGAGGTGACAGTAGAGGGCAAGACGGTTCCATTCACAACGCACAGAAAAGAGGGTTTACAAAGTCTGTAAAGCTGTTTCTCTTGGTCTTCTTTAGTATTTTTTTGTTTTGATTGCTTGAAATAAACCAATTTCAAATACAAAATGATGAGCGAAGGCAGATCTATTAACACCAGGATTATAGGATCATGGGATACATTTTTTTAAAAGAAATATCTGAGTATGTAAAAAATAGATTTGTTGTAGAGTCACCTCAATAGTGTGGCACTTAAGTAATAAAACTGGACCTAAAACTATCCCACTTCATGAAACTAAAACAGAAGATCATTGAGACTAAACTACAGTTATGTTGCTTCTTCAGATCAGTTTTAAATACCTCAACATTGTATCTACAAGCCGTGAACAAACTAAGTACAAAAAAAAAAGAAAAGAAAAACTTGGGGGTGGACTAATGAGTAATATTACTCTCCAAATCATCCCTTACAAATGTGGTATATCGTATCTGCAGTGAAAATGGCAATTTTATTTTGTTTGAACCCATAGAAAAAAAGAAATGAACTAAATATACAATGATCTGCTTACCTGAACAACATCTATCCCTCTTTTCCTAAAAAAAAAAAAGAGACAATATTTAGTTTAACATAAATTAATAGAGCAGTGTTGTCAGAAACAGTTGTCACACACTTTTTGAAATAACATTATTGCATGCAATATAACATAAGACATGTCAGTATTAAACATGTTTTATAAATGAATAGCAAAAAAAAGAGGCATATCAAATGTCCTTAAACCCTTTTAAATGTTTATTGGTTCCCATTTCTTCAATGGAATTACAACAAACACCCGGTGGAGAATTTTTCCACAAGCCCCACTGAACTGGCTTTTCTGTTGTTCAACTTCTCAGAACAAAAAGGGCAAACACATACACACAAAACACACAGGACAACACAAAGTGCCAGCTCCTTCTTACTAGAACTTACAACAACAACAATGCAAACATTACACCAGTGCTAGATCAGCTTGTCCAAACCAGCTGTTTCTGAGATTACACTTTCATGGTAACAAAAGTGGAGCCATTCACTGCTTCACAGTAATGTGAGTATTTAATTCCACAGCTGGCCTGCTTCATGTCGATTGAGCTTCAGTTTCAGCCCACATCAGACAGAGATCATTTGCTCTCTTACACTGTAACAAAGCCTGTCGAATGAAAAGGATGAGGATGGGACATCCACCAAAGAAGCAAGTCTAAGGTCAGATGTTCTTGAAATGGTTTAAGAAACAGGTCAGTGTAACTGTACGATGTGGTAAACCAGAATGTGGTGACCCTTGTTTACATATAATCCAATGAACCTTTAGGCTCTTTGTTTCTATATGGATTGGAGTAAAAGGGCTGTGTGACTGATAAACAGAAAGAGTCCTGACCAGCAGGAACCCCTTTGAGCCAGCTGAATGAGACAGGACAGAGTCTTGGGTGATGTACCTCACAGAGCCAGCTGCATGCTACATGAAGAGAGGGAAGCAACACTATGTAAATATGAAGTGAATTATAATTAAGAAGGAAACCAGTAAAAAGATAAGCGGTCATGTTTAGTGTTGTGAAAAACTGTTTGCTCCTGTCCTCATTTCCTTTTTTTTTTTTTACAAGATTGTCTCACTTAAATATGTGAGATTATCAACAAAATTAAATTAAAGAAAACTTTAAAACAGAGGCATTTATGAAAAATGGGGGGAAAAAAATCTTTGAAACCTACACAACTCAGTAAAGGTCGGTTTATGACTGTGCTGGGCTAAAAAGGCTCTGTGTTGCACAATTCATAAAAAAATAAATAAATAAATAAATCAGTTCTGTAAAAACAACAAACAAAACAGCGTGAAGAATTGTCCAAGTTTTGTTCCCCAAGACTTCCGTGAACTGACTAGACTAAAGTTTGATTTTTTTATTTATTTGCATGCACACCCTTGCATCTTGTGTGAAGGTAGCAGCATTTCAGAAAAAGCAGACTATAGAAAATGTCAAAAATGGAGGTGGGAGTGTGATGATTTGGGGCCGTTTTGCTTCTTTATTGCATGCTTTAGTACATTAAACTACATTTTAAATGTCCTAGCTCTATTCTGGACTTGACGCTGAAGCACACGTTGGTTCCGCAGCAGGACAGTTATTCAGAACATGCGTGGAAACCCAGTTATGAAGGCTTAGGGAGAACAAAAAGCCTTTGGAGGGGCCTCAAAGTCTTGAGATAAATCAGATTGAGGTTCTGTGGGATGACTTTACAAAAGGTACTGCTCGAAAACTCTCCAATATCACTGATTTACAACAATTCTAAAAACATGAGTGGGCTCAAATTCCTCCACAGCACTGCAAGGATTGATTGTCAGCTATTGGCTATTCTGTTGTTGCTAAGGATTATTACGGCCAATTGTTTTTTCACACGAGTTTAGATTTTCCCTTTTAATACTAAAGAGCAAAAACGTTTGTAATACATTGTTTTGCATTAAAAAAAAAGTTTTAGGATTTTGGTGGCCGGCGTTTTGTCATTTGTTGACTAAGTAATAAAGATAATGCACATAAATATTTTCACAAGCAGTAAAGCTGACCTTTGTGAACTAAAACCACATTTCTTAAATATCTGACCTTGATAATTTACTTTCATCAGCTTTGAGCACAGAGAGGGTGGGCTGGATAAGAAAGGGAAAGGTTCTCGGAGGTTTATGAAGAGATTAAAAATGTGTGGATTAAAGTGTTCTAATCTGTGCTGGCTTAATCAGGTCACTTGGTGAGGCAACACCCCTGTTAGAAAGGTGAAAATCCTGTCAACAAAACCCAACCTGCTGGTGTACATTTTTGCAACATGACTTGCGGGGCTGCTTGGTGTCCTTGTTTTTTTTCCATTCATCTGACATTGTACTTTCTATTGTTTTACTTTTACTTTAGATTTGACAGTAGGCATTCAAATACATTATTTTGAAAGATGATATAATAAGGGAGGTGTCAAACCCTTAACCTCTCCTATAATCCAACATGCCAACATAGTCCAACAATGCAAATAGGAACATTCATGTCTGCAGCAAAAGGGAAAAAAACTCATAATCATATCTTAAGCAATCCCATTTGTTTGACACAGATAAGCTCCAGTACAGTAGAACCCATTGATGTTGGCCTTTTCAAGCTCTTTGAAAGAGCAGACAGACACAATGAACCAGCAGTAATACATTTGTACAGATAAGTGCATTTTCTGCTGACAAACAGAACATCAACAACATTTCCACTTCAGACCCTGAGATGTTTAAAACACTTTTTATTTTATATATATATATATATATATAAATGACTTGGCAGGATTGCAAGAAAAAATATGAGCCTACAAGATATTTATATCTGTTAAATAAACATTTGTGAAATTTCAATGACAACAAAAATGCACAATTTCATATTGTAATGCTATCACAATAAGAAAAAAGCTGTTTTCAAGATGAAAGATTTAATATGATGCAAAATGGTTTACTTCAGTCAAGGACATAGTGAGTAAAAACGATAAATTCTTTAAATGTTTAGCCATAAACTGCAGTACGGCCAAGGTGATAACTGAATAACAAAAATAGTTTTAAAATTGTAAAGAAGGCATAATGAATAAATCTGGCAAATGTATGAGTTTACAGTTAAAAACGGCACTAAAAAAGGGCTTGATGCTTTGAAAAGCAAAATGGCAAAATTTAAATTTGTACAACCTTCCTGAAGAAACATTCAGATCAATCAAAGTACACTGTCCTGTCCCAGTTTGATGCAGCAGTTTTTACAAATTTGAAACGTGAAGGCAGCAGTCAGCTTCACGTCAAGATTGTCCGTTAGTCAGAAGAGTGCTCACTCTTGTCCATAAAAACCATCGATTAAAAATATTCCTCATATCCTATACAATCACGGAGCCTAGGTTCAGAGAAGCGTAGAGCACTTTTAATCAGCTAATAACTTTGTTGTCATATAGCAAAGTTATTATTGTTGTAAATCAACCAACAAATCCACAAACAGGCAATAAAATCTATGGGAAACCTCCTCTGTAAAATGAGACAAGTAATAAAGTAAACCTTTAGATTTATTGGTTTTTAAAGTACGAATAAAACTTTTCCAAATCCAGGTGACATTAAATATAAACTTGCCATTGTCCTTGTGCGTTCTGTGATTAAATTTCACCGGTGGATTTTAAGTTCACGATAATTTAGTTCTTACTTGCAGCCTGTCTCGACATAGTGGGATTTAAGCAAACAAATCTAAAAACGGTAGCCTTACTTTTCTCAGTGAAACAATTGATTAATTTTAAGACTTTTAAGATTAAGAATTTTAAGATTAATTTTTTATATTTAATTTTAAAAAATGTTTTAAAGGTAACATTTGCAGATTTTGAAAATGGTTCAATATCTTCCAGGGATTCTGGTATTACAAACAAATGAATTTTAGTCAGTAAAAAAAAAAAAAAAAAAAAAAAAAAAAAAATCATACTATGTAAAAATTGTTGACCTTTAAAACATTCTTCCCACTCAAAAATGTCTTTTTTTTTCCAGTAGGACAACTTGGAATCAAACTGATGTGCTTTCAAACATTGTGTTCAAGTTGCTTTTTTAAAACTAATAAACAAAAAACATTCTTTGGTAAAGAAGGGAGAAAATGTTTCATTCTAAAAAGGACAGACACAAGAGTAAACATGAATTTTTGTATTTGAACTTAAAAAATAAAAAACACATTTTAATTTCTACTTTTAATATTTAAAGAAATTCCCAACTTTCTTTCCCTTTTTGTGTATAGTTTTAATTTTATACATGCAGTTTAAAAAAAGTCATAAATAAAGATGGCCTGAAAGAGGACTACATTTCAAAAGATTACAGCATTGAAGAGGCTATAAAACGGAAAAATCAGGGGGAAAACATTAATAAAACAGTTTAATTTAAATCCAAGTTTAGAGGCATATTTTCCAGCATGGCCTTTAAAAAAGGTGTGAAACCATGTATTTTGTGTGTGTGTGATGATGAATTTTACTGTGCCAACGCAAAACTCAGCTAAACAAACGCTCACCTGCACAAATCAGCAAAGGCCTGAAAATTCAGTTTCTTCATCTTCTTCTCGCTGAGCCAGTAGCCGACTCTCCGGCCTTTCAGGAAAGTCTGCATCTCTGCTGTTGAGCAAAAAGTGTTTTTTTTTTGTTTTTTTCTGGAAGTGAATTGTGCAGGGAAAAAAAACAGGCTCAACCTGCGAGACAGAAAGAACGAGATCACCAAATAACCGCTAGGCAAGTGTAGTAACAGATTGCCAGTTGAACGAAAGTTACAACTCGATTATGAATTCTTGCTCCATCGGCCAGAATTGTCGCTTTCTAACAGTTTGTTTCCAAAACAGCGCTACAAAAATATAAAATTAGAGAGGATGTGGTGGGTTCAGCATCAGGCAGCAAACTGACCGCTTGTTAACTGCTAATGTTAGCTGGCTAGCTGCAAACTGACAATCAGCTAAGCGATTCAAATAACAAATATAAAGCTAGGTCGCAAACAAGGCAAAGAAATGTCAAAGCGGTGAAAGCACGCGTACCTGTTTAGGCGGCTCAAATGAACAGAGCTAGCAACAAACCGTTAGCATACGATGAAGCAAGTGAGTTAACTAATTTAACATGACAGCGAGAGCCTATGGTGGTGAGCTAACTAACCTATTAGTTTTAGCACAGTTCCGCTCCTATGTTCTTCAGAAACTATCTTGGAGAGTTTTCCATTCCCGGTCCGTGTGTTGACGAAGCAGAAAGAGCCGAGGTGACAGATGACAGGCGCAGCTGAACTCACGTTGAGATGTTTCTGCTGTTTCTCTCAGGCTCTGACCCTACTGTACACACCCAGGATCCTGAGGACTGGTGCTGCTTTCACGGCGCCCTTGGAAATCACAAGCTCTCTACGTACGTGCTTTTATTTGAGCGCTTTGTTGCCTAAACAAATGATTGACACTCCCGTTATCTTGTTGATCTTGACACAGTAGTTCTAGGTTTCTAAACAAAATGCCCAAATAATATTATAAGTTTTAAACTGCATTATTTTAGGTTACAAAAAAAATAAAATAAAATAAAGGGTGTTGTGTAAAAATGGGTTGTTTTTCTGATAATGACTTGAAGTATCGACAAATATTTTTGTCCCAAACTTTTATATATTTTTTACACCCCCCCCCCCAAAAAAAAAAAAAAAAAAGGAAAGAAAAAGAAAGAAAGAAAAGAGCAGGACAAACATTTGAGCTAGATCGTACTTCCGGCTCATCTGCCCACAGATGAGCCAGAGATGCATTCACAGACCCAGTACGGCGCACTAGAAACTTGCACTTAATACACGAGGTTAGACACAATGTCACCATTAATAAACGGGATAGTTGGGAAAAATCCATCAATGTATCAACACACGGTTGTTTGCAGGAATGTCGCCAGATTTATAGAAAGAGCGAATTCTGTTTAACGCATTTGAAGCGAAGGTTGTTCAGTACCGCCACCTGCTGGACATTTGTGCAAACGTGTAGAACGTCTTTTTCCATCATGGTACAAAACCATGTAAACGCACCAACTGGAAATGAACTATTGGGTTTCATAATAATATATATATTTTTAAATCGCAAAGAAGTTTTATTACCAAAATAAACATTTTTGAAAATTCACAACTGCTGCCTAAATATTGCTCAGGGCTGTTAACTGACAACTAAAGGTAAAAAAAAAATCATATACAGCTTCATAAACAACTCAACACCTATTTTTTTAATGTCCAGTGATCCAAAGCTTCTGGCAAGATTTTCATAACTGGCTCAGAAAATTAACCTTATACAATTCACAAAAGAAGATATTTTGTTTTTTTAAAACAGTAAGTTGACAAAAGAGACAACACTAGTAAACATCCTCCTGATTTTTGGAAAATATCAAATTCATAAAAAAATTGAAAAAAGACTGATCGATTTTTCTGTGCTTTAAAAATGAATCCACACTGAATTTATCCTATATGAAATGTATTCAGAACTCAAATCGTTTTATTAATGACATTTGTAAATCTGCTACAGAATGGTTACTAATCTTGGGTCAAGATTGATAATTGCCTGGAAAGTTAATTTATGCTGAAAGATTTATATATTACATATATGTATACATGTGTTTTCTTTTCTTTTCTTTTCTTTTTGTGGAGAGCTGTGCCTCAAATCATTGCGTGGTTGTGTCCGCAAGAGTTTGTTATAATTATATTTAAATAAAGAAAAAGAGAAAAAGGTTCAGAATTTTTTAATAAATTTTAAACTTTAAAAAAATCTGTATTAAAATTTCCAGTTGGCAAATATTAAAATTTTATAATATAATAGCCTTTACAGCAAATTAAAATGTTGCAAATTCGTGAATTTGCCACTTTCTTTGGCTTTGTATCTAGTTGGTTAACTTGACTTAGTGTCTACAATGTTTTATTGTTAATATTGTTTCATTGTTAGTTAATATTGTTTTGTTGTTAGTTGTTATTGTTTCATTGTTTCCTTCTTTATTATTTTTATGTTCTATGTTGCAGAAACAGCTCCAACAACTGCTGCTGTTTATAATTAGAGCTTAGTTGATTTATAATATAAGGAAATATAATAAATATTCTAAAATAAAATAAAAATACATGCGTCATGACTATTTTTGTGCTCATATACAGTGTAACTTAAACAACAACTTTTTTTTGCCGCCAATTGCTGTCTGCGTCACTTCCTCCACGTGGTATGAATCTAAACTCCCGCCCGGAACAGTCGTATGTCAACAGTCGGTACCGTGCAGGGCCACAACTCGATTGTTTTATTCTTAGCCCTGCTCGTCTTGGACGCCGTTTCTCCGCAATATGGCCTCAAACCTCCCGGACTCTCACCCTCATGATGCCTTGCTCGTCACCGATGAGGAGCTGGATCAGGCTTTGTGTGTGCTGGCTGGAAGCGACCCGGAAAACTGCTCGTATTCCCGGGTAAAACACACAGGACCAGCTGTGCCCATTTTGCATATTTTTGGCTCTACAATTGCTATATGTGTATTACTAAAAACATGTTTTTCTGCGTGTTAACGTCTTGTATGGAATAGTTCATTTTTTATAAAATGCTAAAAACAGAAATATTTTACTGTGAATTTGGGCATTTTATATTGTTTTTTTTGCTGCAGGGTTATGTGAAGAGGCAGGCAGTATTTGCCTGCAACACCTGCACCCCCGATGCCACAGAGCCTGCTGGGATTTGTCTGGCATGTGCAAATAAATGCCATGATGGGCATGACATTTTTGAACTTTACACCAAAAGGTAAAAGAAGCATTTTTTCTTTTCTATATTCAATTACATTGTTTTTTTTTTAATTATGTTTTTTGTTTTCTTGTAGACATTTTCGCTGTGATTGTGGAAATGGAAAATTTGGAGATTTTCAATGCCAGCTGAATCCTGTGAGTTCTTTGAATTCTATTATTAAAAGTTAAAAAAAAAGTTTCTGTAAAATGTTAAAATGTCACTATTTTTGTGTTTTCAGGCTAAAGATGAGCGAAATGATAAAAATCGCTACAATCACAACTTCAGTGGCTGCTATTGCACATGTGACAGACCATATCCAGACACAGATGGGCAGGTATTACCTTCAACCACAAAATCCTTTGGTCTAATATTTACTATGTATATTTACTAAATAGTTTCATTTAGTAAATATGTATCACTATATCTGACTGGAAATTATTTTCAGGATGATGACGAAATGATTCAGTGTGTCATCTGTGAGGATTGGTTTCACAGTAAGGTAAGCACTAAAGTACTTAATATTTGGTCTCATTATGAACACCATTTCATCTTTTTTTGTGTTTTAAATACTTGTATTTACAGCACTTGGGCTGCACTGTGGTTGAACCTGAAGAGTTGCAAGAGATGGTGTGTGAGACTTGCATGAACAAAGCTCCTTTCTTGTGGACGTATGCCGCTCACTTTGCTGGTATCCAACCTTCTTGTTTCAAGCAAATCGTATTTATGTTATATAGTAGCATTAACCTGATGGGAATGGATTTGTTATTCTCCTACAGAACCCCCTTTTATCAAAATCAGTCATTCCAACAAGGAGGAGGATGTAGAAGTGGAAGTTGAGGAGAAAAGCCCTGAGAAACGTCCAAGGAATGAAGGATCAACCAGCAGTGACGAATCTAGAAAGGCGGTGAGAAGATCTGATTGATTACTCTAATCTTGTATACAGTTCACCACTAGGTGGGGCTGGAGAGTAAATCATCTCAGTTAGAGAGCAGCCTTCATCCTGTTATGAAGTTCTTATCGTCCTTTGGATAATTGAGAGAGAAATGACCCATGAGGCATTGCTTCTCCTCCTTTCTACGTGGCTTTGGCCAGACTTCACAGACTTTGCCTTTTGTAAACTTGTCGTCATCATCCAGCTGCATTGCTTTTTGTGTCAGTATGTTTCAGCAAAGCTGATGGCACTCACACTCAACCCTTTTTGCATCCTCAGGAAGCTGGAATCGGGAGTTCCCCTCGTAAAAGAAATCACCCTGAGACATCGAAGGTCAATACCACACCAGGGGAGTGCAGGCTGAAGAAGTTGCAGGGGTTGGAGAGGCCAAGACTAGGAGCTGTGTTCTGGCCTTACAGCTGGCGCTCTGAGCTCTGTACCTGTACTAACTGTAAGGTAGGCACAAGATTTCATTTGAACTCTCTTTCAAACATGACCTTACTTGTAATACAACCCCTTTTTTAATGAAAAAAAATGTCTAAAGCTTTTTTTTTTTTGGAACTTGTGTATTTAAAGAAAGCCTACGTGGCAGCAGAAGTGCAGTTTCTCATGGATCAGTCCGATACGATCCTAGCTTATGAAAAAAGAGGTTTGGATGAGCCGTTCGGGCAACACCCACTGATGGCTCTCCTGAGCTCTATGGACCGTGTGCAGCAACTGGAAGTCTTATACGGTGAGCATGCCAGGATTTGCCGTACAATGAAGCATATTTTGACCTAAAATTGTCACTTGATATGAAAGTTTTAACTTGGTTCTAACCTCAGGTATCAACGAGCTGACGTCTTCCCTCAATGAATTTTTGGAACAGTGCGTTTCTGAAAGAAAGGTGAGAAAAGCTCAACCCCTCATTGATGGGTTTTTGTCTACTTACTTCAAATGTTATAATGGGTCTCTTCCAGACAGTCACAGCGGAAGCAGTTCATGAGTTCTTCGCGGAGCTGCGAGCCAGAAAGAAGCGCAGGACTGACGGAGGATTTCAGTAACAAACAAGACCTTTAATGAATGTGTCGTTTAAAGAGACTATTTTCTGGAATAAAGTGAGTTTTTTGCTGCAACTACTATAATCTTAAATTTATAGTTTGTACTCATTTTTTAAAAGTTTTGTTTTTTACTTTTTTTTTTTTTATTAAAGATGCTTTAACTTTAATTCTGAGTTTTACTTGAAACAGATGTTGCACACTGATCCTTTTTTGATGAATAAAAGCTTGTGAATGTTCCAAATAAAGTGTCAATTAACACCACGATGGGGCAAAACTCATTTCATAATATCAAACGGTTTATTTTGAGGATGCCAAAGTTGACCACTGTTATGCACCTTTTGAGGCGACAGTAGAAAAATAGATTCAGTGAAACTAAATGCAACTTAATATCTACAAACATGATTTCTATGTTACAAGTACAAGGTACCTGTTACAAATAAACACAAGCAATCACACATTTTAGATGTTTCAGTCTTAAAAAGGTGCTAGATAACACTGTACACAAAAAAAAAGCTACATGAGATTTCAAAGAACTACTTGATGCAGGCTAGTAAGCTGGTAAAAGAGCTTGCATAGACATCAAAGTCATTTCTCCAATAAAGCCCAGCCGCAGGCAGGGGAAGGCACTGACTCCTACAGCAAAAAGCAGAACAAAGACTTAATGGGACACTTTCCTGGCAAAAAAAAAAAATAGTAAAAGGAATCTGGTATGTTGCATTTTTTCCCCCCCTAATTAAGCAACTTAGATGGAAAAAATATTGTTCTGCTACTATATTTAAATCTTCTGCATATTTCTGTAAAGTTAGAAAAGGTATGGAGGAAATGTTTGGACATCCAAGTCACCTATTACGGAACAAGCTGCTCTCGATGCATGACAAATTCAAACGAAATGGATTTCGGATACACAATCTGTTCTATACCACACATTCCTAGTGAGACTTCTCGACAAAGACACAAACACAGTGTTGTCCACTACAGTAAAAACACAGACCTTCGACGACCACTAAAAATGTTTTAGAAACCATTAAAAATTCAATAAACCATGTGGAGCTTAAGTCATTATATACAATTTTCATTTTAAGAGATGAGCAAGCCTTCACCGACTTTTTCCTTTTATTCCGTTTCTTGTTCTTCCCTTCTGTTAATACAGTTGTTTCCTGCAGTGCAATGCGAGTTTTTACATCAATGGCCACCTGGATCAGGTGATTTAAAGAGACGTAGAGCTACAGTTGTCAGCAGTTTGCTTTAACGGCATTAGCACTGTTTGCACACGTCCTCCGCCTCCCGAAAGATGGCAAAGAACAAAGCAGAGGCCGTGGTAAAACAAAAAAAAAAAAAAAAAAAATCAAGACAATCCAACAGGCTAAAGGGGGTTTGTGACACAATGAAATGTATTTAACTTATTGAAGGTAACCAAAAGAAAAAAATATACTCTTGTTAAGGCTTTAGATTAGAACAACTGATGCTAAACTAACAAAAGGGAGCTCTTCACATGACGACCACTGCACTTTGTGCTAAGGACTGGCTATTGACCACAGACTGATATGTACCAACAGACCTGACCGAAGATGAGAGCATACAGTACTGAGATTGTCTGAACACCTGCGTGTTTCCACCTCGCACACAGACATGCGCACGCACTCGCTCCAGCTGCCAGATCGACCAGTCAACAGCAATCCGTGCCGTTGCTGAACATCAGTCATCACGCCACGCTAACGGTTTTCTGATGTATCACAGCGATAAAGTCCCTCCCCGTGATCCTCCTGACCACACTAAACTCTGCTAAAAACAACCACACGCACACACAAACACAGACGCTGTGATAATTAATGCCTGATGCAATTATCTAACTGTTTCCGGAGAATAACGAGCTCCGACGACCCTCTTCATGAGCCAGCTGCTGGTTTGTGTCGCAGTCTGACCTTTTCGTCCTCAGGAAGGATTCTGGGACATGAGGAAGTAACCAGTCAGGTAGCGTGTTAAGAAAAATGCGATAGGAAAAAATGGAAATGGATGCAACAGGAGCAATAGAATACAGCCGGATGTATTTACACATAATTTAGAACAATACTTTGCTGCAGACTGTGTCCCATTGCTCCCTTTTGAAGACCAATTTTCTTCTCCGATTGCTGCTAGTATCAGTCAGGGTCATGGAGAGTCTTTCATCACTTCGTCACTGAGCTTCGTTAATTTTGTGACCAGAGTCTTCCTTAATATTTAAAGTTACCAGACAACCCCAGCATTCCTCTACAGCATCAGGACCCAGCAGACTTTCTAATGACATCTCTTACTTGTTCTATTGTCTGACTGTGTGATGGATAGCACATTGTGATAGAGGTAGGACAAAAGGACAGATTCTATAAATAGCAACCATCTCTTACCCCCTTTTCCTCTCAAACACATACAAGCATGCAGTCACACGTTTAGTGCTTTGCTTTCCACAGTGATGGATAGCCATTCATCCCTTTTTGCCGTTTCTGAACTCAACCTCTTGGTACTTAACCGGGGTTAAAGTGCTGATTTCTTATAAGGGTAGTCGGGTTTGCTGGGGGATCTGCGGTCTCTGACAAAGTCTTCAGTGACGCTGTTTCTGTGAGCTTGCTGAAGGGGTTCTGGGCCTCCACCTAAAACCATGTCTTCTGGAACATCTCTATGTCCTATGTGCCTCTCTTCGTAGTTATCCATGTTCCCACTGGGCGATCGCAAATGGCCTAATCCATGAGTCAAGTCTGTCTCGTTTGATCGTCCCTTTGGGAGATGTCCCATGTGAGGATGGGCCCCAGAAGGGCTGGCCAGGACTCCATCATGCCTCTGAGATTTAATACTGAGGACATCCAGTCGTAGTGGGTCTTGTGCTGTTCGCCCCTGCATGTGGCCCCCGGACTGAGGGTCAGAAACATAATTGGGGTGATAAGACGTGGATGGGTTGCAGCTGTGGCTGTACAGGTCTGGTCCTGCGTAAGAGGGCAGGGGGTGAGAGGAGGTCGGGGTTGCAGGTCGACAAGAGAAGTCATACAGATCAGGAAACTCTGCTTGAGCCTCCAGCTTGGGTTCGGGGGCGTGTCTCTTGCAGGAGTGGCCATGCCCAGGGCCGTGATTGTGAGCGAGGTGGGCAGATGGGCATGGCCCATGGGGCAGTAGGTGGCCTTTGGAGCCTATGGGGCTGTGAGGGCCTTCTCTGTCCATTTCTGCCATGTGCTGCTCTCTCAGGGTCATAACTGAGACGCCTAGTGCGATGTCAGGCATGAACTCCCTCATGACGGGCTCCAAGCTCATCTGGAATAGAAAACAAATGATAAGATATAACCCGGCTGACCGTCACAGAGCTTATCACCACAAGCTAGATAAAGCAGCACAGAGGAGGAAGTCTCTGTCACACACATACTTACCGGCTGCTGGTCTGAAAGCAAAGTTCGACCCATAGCCTGTGGGTTGGTGCAGTCTGGGGGCTGGGGCCTGGGCACAGAGGAGTACTCCGAGCTGCCATGCTTGCTGGCCGCATGGCGCTGGATCAGAGTGCGGTTGCAGGGATAGGAGAAGGAGCGGGTGGGGGTTGGCAAGGGAACACGGGGGCGCCAAGCACTCTTGAGATGGGGGTGACTGGGTGTGGTTGGAGGGTGGTAAGGAGGAGGTGGGGGAGGCAGGGGAGGGTGAAAGCCTGCTACGCCTTCCATGTCTGTGAACATGCTATCCATGGCCGGACTGCTGTTTACACGACAACGACCCACCTGGCGCAGGGCCAGAATTGGACTCTCGTCTCCAAACCGTTCGTCCGGGAAGAACTTATATGGGTTCTAAACACAAAAGAAAAAAAGTATGCCACAATTATAAGGACAAATGCCTTTTAAGTCAGCGTCTTTTCACATGTTCGTCTGGTAGTGACTCAGCCTCAGAAGTCTCATCTTTCTTTACCTGCAGCAGCTCGGTGGCTCCATCTGCCAAACCAAACTCTCTCAGCACCCGCAGTTGAAGCTCATAGCTGACTGTGGCTCCTTCACCACAGTTCAGGGCGTAAGCCCTCTGGACCTGCTCAGTGTGACGCAGTTCATGCAGCCTACGGATCATATCCTTTACGACAGACAGAGGTGGCACTACAACAAACAGGAAAAAGGTCACTAAAAGTGTTATTTTCTAAAAATAATCATAAACGTGATTTGAGAAACTTAATTTGCAGCATCTTGATAACATTAGACAGCTGCTGGCTGAATATCATATGTTATTATAATGGTATGTGGGAGCAACTGTCACAATAAATCCATGTTTGGAGTAAAGACTCCTGGTTTTTGTCTGTTAAATGTAGCTTTCTTTTTCTCTAAAGTCAAAGGCTCTTCTTCCGTTTCCTCACTGACTCTTCTGCAAAAAATTTTTTTTCCACAAACGTTAATTTTTGGTTAAATTTCTTAGCTTGGGGGTTTCGATTTAGTAATGGACGCAGTCGCTTCAAGAAGGTAGCCGATGTATTTTCAACACGTGACCGAGCGACTTGACATCCGTCAAGAATGAGTTGCATCTGGTGGAGAATTTAGTAGTTTAATAATAATAATAATCGGGTTTAAAATAAAACAGAAAAAATTTAGATCGTGTTTTTTTCTCTCAGTGGCCCCCGTACCAACTGTCCCACAGAATGGTACCGGTCCACGGCCCGCGGGTTGGAGACCACTGGGGTTACACAATAATGCGATTCCAACGGCTTCCAAAAGCTGAGCAAAGCAGCTTGGCGCTGAGAAGTAACACTTTAAAGTAATTAATATCACCCAAAAGCTGCTTTTCTCAGCATTCCAGAGTAGTCAGAATAAAGTTAGTTGCTTAAACAGTCAAAGAGTTATTACAACAGTTTAAAGATCGTCTCTTATTTTCTTTCGCCTGCGACAGTTCCAAAGTTACAGGGCTAAGAACAGTTTTTGCCTTTGCAAACAATTTTCCAAAATAACCTCGGAAGACAATCCCCTACCTGGAATTTCATTAGCCACAACGGATGGGGCTGTGCTTGAGTTGCCTGCCATTTGCTGGTGGTTGATCATGTGACAGCACTGAGGCACAGCATTGTTGACCATGTACAGCGTGTCTGGGACATTAGACATGCGCACGAGTCGCAAACGCACCAGGTCAGTCTGCTCCACCATCATTTCATCGAGCACCGACTGAAGACGGGTGAAAAAAGACAAAGAAATGAAATCAAACAACCTATGAGCGACTCAAGGACATAGAGTACACTTTACAAATTTGTTCCACTTGACTGACACTTAATTTAATAAAAACTCCCCAGCCCTATGGGCATGTTGATTAATATTCATGCCCAAGGTGAGGTCTACATGTTACCGTGACAATCTGCAAATGAACATAAAATAATTTCTGTCAAGAAGACAGATGTAACGCTCAATAAAAATGGTCTGCATTCATAGGAGCAGACACTTGCAGACTTCATCATGTCTCTCTGAAGTGAACGGGCCTCACCTTGGCTTCTTCCACGTATGGAGAGAAGAGGCGAGGACGCACATAGATGCCGGCGTTCTTTTGCCTTAACCAGGCATTGGCTTTCCCTCCCTCAGCTGTGGGCAGCATGTCTAGAGGTGGGGTGCTTATTAAACCCCTCTTGAGCTGTGAAAAGTGTAAGCATCAAGGATCAATGCTCCGCCAATGAAGGTCACGGTGCCCCCTATTACCCACTCTTAAAAATACAGAAGGAGAGAAAAGGCAGACAAAAGGACTGCTGACCGCATCTGCGAGGACGTCACTGTTGGGAGGCAGGATGTGCTCAGTTCGGATGAAAGGCAAGAGGGGGGACAGGATCTCCTTCAGCTCCTCCACATCCAGGTCTCTTCTTTTCACTCCTCGCTTGTTGACGCTATGGGCTGTGCCGCTCAACAGGTTTGGCTCTGGGTTAAATAAATAAAAAAAGGTTAATAGTGAATGAAACCATGATTTTATAGGAGAGCGTGAAGGATGTAACCTTATAGCAGTTTCTATTTGCTTTGTACCACATTCATTTAGCATTGTCTGTGGTTCAGACAATGCAACTTGTGGTTCAGGTTTCTGGGCTCCTTAAAAGGTTTCTTTTGGCCCACTTTGCTAGAATGACATAATACTTCTTTTTTGAGCACAAGTCAAAGAACCGGTCAAACCCCAATAAATGTGACAACTTTTTTTTTTGCTATTGTTAGGTTTATTTATTTATATACATATATATATTTTAAATTGATATTTAGGGGACAGAGGGGTGGTCTGGTAATTTTCTCAGGGTGGTGAGAGGAGTTGCTGAGAGGGTAATTATAGTGTATAATCTTACCCCTGTCTGCCATCCTCTTAATAAGCTGCTGCTCCCCCCACTTAACAACATACTTGAGAATATCTTGTTCACTCGCCTGCAAATGAGAGCAAAGTGCAGACAAAAAAAAAATCAAGAGAGAAATAGGACAAGGAGAAAAGAAAACTGGACATCAGGACACAAGTAGAGAATGTTGAAAACAGACAGAGGATGCTGTTAAAAGAAGATAAGGTCAATATGGAGCATGTTTGGGGTGTGCCCCTGCAAAACTCAGGCCTGGTTACTTTGCATGCAGAGATGGATTACAACACTTCACCTCAACCATCTGTTCTATTGCTCGACTCGGCTCCAGATTACACACACACATACATACACACATCAGCTTTGATTAGGCCTCTGGAGAGAAATCCCTTTAAACCCATAACTTTATATTTAATCCGGACACTCATCTATGGAGTGGACATTTGTTTTATAGAAGACTTTCTCCCCAAATGAAAAAGTCGGGTGCCTGGATGAGACTGTTTCTCATACCTGTAGGTAGTCAGACTGAATTGCGCTCAGAAGGTGTTCTTTGCCAAGCTCATAAAGAACATCAGAGCTGACAACCTGACTGAACTCCTCGCACAGGAAGTGCATGGCCTGCCTGTGGATCCACTTGGAACCATAGGGCTGGGAGCTCCACTTCAGGATGGGTACCAAAGTCTCCAAGGACAAACTTTCCACAATGATGTCTTCACAACCTGGGAAAAATGAATATAACTCGAGTTACTCCATCATCCAATCAGAAATCTGGTTTAGGCTCTTCAAAACATGACAGCATGTGTTCTGTTTTTATCTGCTATTATCCAGTGACTTTACTGACACGGGCAGAAATGAATGTTTACGTTTGTTTGGAGAGTCTAAATCTTCCACTATGATCTACATTTGTGCAGGAAAAGGGATGTTTACCCAAAATATCACCCATTAATCTCAGTCTCTTTTAGGATATAGTAAAAAAAAAGAAAAAAAAATCTGCTTTTGTGCAAAAAAGCATCTTTTAAAATTCTGTACATTTCCTAGTCTTCACTGTAAACAGAGATGACCAACTGCATGAGTTTGCTTAATAGGAAAAAACAAAGAGTTGAGTAGGTTTTTTTGTGACAATGAAAGGGGAACAGAAAGAAGAAAACATTATTTCTGCCCCTTTTTACTTAATCAATAAAGCCATAGGTACACTTTTTCCCTCTCTCAAAGCAATAAACAAAAAGAAAAAATACAGCAGATAGCAAACACTAACAAATGTGGCCTTCTTAAACACAAAATATAACTCTAAAATATAGGCAAAAATATACTTTTTTTAAGGTAAACACTTAGGATGCAATTTTAAAACACTATATTTACTAAAATTCTACTACTATTTATTATACCGTTTATGACTTGGAAAATGCAGCCAGAGGTGCAATATTTAGACCGTATAAGAAAATATTCAGTTGTTAGGTTTTATTTTACTTGTACTGACAGACCACCAAGTGAGTTACGCCTTTCAGCTCTTTGTTGAGTATGTAGTGGTTGAAATCAGAAAACCTCAACAGATGTTATCAGAATAGATGTAAACCATATTAGTTGGAATGTGTTTAAAAAAAACATATTTGAACACGTTTTTGAAACAAGGAAAAGGTTTTTGACTGGTTGATGTTTATCTACCAGTGTTAAAACTTGTTAGGTACTAAAAGGCATGCATTAACACCTAATTGTGTTACAACAGCCTCCTTTAATTTGCTCTTTAAACCTTTAAGTCTGGTTGTGTTATTTTTCATTGCTGGAAAACCAAAACAAAACACAAAAGAGAAATATTTAATCCTGACCGTTTTGAAAATATGCGCTGTTTTTAATTTTTGTACCACTGCTACGGCATCAGCAGTTTGGATTCTTTTACTGTCCCAGGGAGTCTTCCTCTAGTAGCCCCCACATCCTCCATGCTGAGCTTTGTAAACCAGAGCACATACCAGAACAGCAGGCAGTTGCTTTACTCTGCAACTCACCAACCCACAGAAATGCCTTTGATACCTTGATGTGTTGCGGTCTCAAGCTGCCTTCCCTTTACCGTGTTAAGTAAACACAGCAGCCGGAGGAAGTGTGTTGTGTGAGCGTAGCAGCACACACACACGTACACACACACACACTAATGTGAACGCACACGTATGCATAAATCAAAAAATGCATTAAAAGCCACAGAAGGCTTTGGAAATTATGTACATGCTGCTCAAGCCATTCGAAGTAGCATTCTGCTTAGCCAGCCCAGTCAACACCAGCACTCAAATTCACACTAAATTTAAAAGAGATCCATTTATAGAGATGTAAACTCTTTGGTGTCACTCCAGATTAGAACATGACAGGTTTAGTCAGGTAAATCAATTCCAGTTCCAAACAGCGAAGATGTAAAGTGACTGTGAAGTTCTTTGACAGACAGTACAAAAAGGAAAACCCAGGGCTAATGATGTCTAACCAGAACATCACAGAGCTGAAATATAACCTTGAGGCCAGACTGACCTGTCCATGAGTTCAGGCAGTAGCATTGCTTCTTTGGGAAAATGTTATCTTAAAATCTAAGACTTTTTAGCTACAAACCACCTTGAAAATGTGCAAAGAAAAACTTGCCTGATCAAACAAAACTAAACAAATGCTTATAAATTGAGGGTTCTGTGCCTCTCCGGGGATAAGGACAGGATCTTCAACATTTAATGTAGGCGTACAGGGTAGAAAGAGACAGCTATTTACCTTATGATAATATCCTATATTAAGACCATTGAGTGTATATTAGAACTGAACTGAGTAAGTGTGACATCACCCATAGAAAATGGCTTATTTCCAGCTCCAAACAAAGTTAATTCAGCTGCTATTTTTTCGCGATACCAGAAATTGTCAGTAAGCAGTGATTGCTTCAAGTCGGTCTGAGTTGACCCTAATATGACAACCACTAACCAACTCACCAATCAGGAGTGAGCTTGTAGGAAGGCCACACCCCTACCACCTGAAAGTGAGCTACACGAAACCTGCCAATCAGATGTTTTGATTGTTTAAAGTGAGACCACATACTTTTATTGAAGCATCGGATTGGTTAGTTTATAACTTGCACTACAGAACAAAAAGGATTAGCAAGAACATGTTAAAAAAAAGGTAGCATGGAACTAGTGTGTACTTCCAACGGAATACAAGAGGGAGGAGGGGTCACTCAATCCAGTCCTCATATTCATTCAATAATTGAGACAGGTACATTTAAAATCTGCCACAGACAAAGAACATCCATTTCTCCGCTCCATCTTTGCTTTCATTTTCAAGATTCTTTAACTCCAAGCATTTACCTTTACATCTTTGCCCCTTTTGTGTAATTGGAGCAGCAGTGACCCCCACCACCACCACCTTTAGCACACACACACAAAAATAAGCAATTCCCTGTTTGGGATCGCAGCAAAGCAAAAAGCTCTGGTGTGTGTTAGCCGAGCAGAATTAAAAGCGACAGCCGGGCTTTTAAAACGCAGCACTTTTTATTATGAGGTGGAGATTAGAATCAGCATTTCATCTAACACCCCTCCATGGGCGGAACTCTACAGTCGTTGGATTTTCAGTCCACTGAGAATCCAAACAAAAACAGTAGGAAGTGGGCTCTAAACAAACCCAGAGGGGGAAAAACAGGTATTAAGACTTACTGTTTTTTTATTTTATTTGGTGGACAAATACCCAGTGCCTCAAAAACATTAAATGTGCTCTAATGATAAATCTTAGT
Source organism: Oryzias latipes (assembly GCF_053564925.1). Lineage (NCBI taxonomy): Eukaryota > Metazoa > Chordata > Actinopteri > Beloniformes > Adrianichthyidae > Oryzias > Oryzias latipes. The sequence goes on along the minus strand of NC_136258.1, from coordinate 18,099,159 downwards.
GGGAGAAAAAAACAAAACATGGCACTACACTAAAACTCCACAAGCCCTTCAGCTCACTGACAAAAATTAATAAGGCTTTTAATTCTGGCAATCATTTGAGTGAGATGGGGTTATAAAGGGATGCCTGTCTTCAGAACTACTAAGCCATATTAAAAGCCTGGAGAGGCAGAATTTTTAAACAGTCAAAGGAAAGCAGTAAATGAGCACACGAGGGAGAAGAGCGTGACAGATTAAAGGGTCTTCTCTGAACCAACCAGTGCTTCTCTGTCGCATTCAAGAACTGCCAGTCACTGAGCTTTGACTGGTTACGATTGACTACAGCAATAATCAAGATAACTATCGATTGGAACACAAAGTATATGTCGAAGGATGTTTTTGGAAAAAGAAAACGAAAGGAAGAACCTAAAGATGACTGGGTGAAAGGGGAAATGGCACCAGTTAAACACGACGTTTCCCCACTGTGGCTTCATGGGAACTGATTTGATCTGTGCTAAACGGAAGCAGACGAGAGATGAGGGGATAAAAATACCCTGGAGTGGGGAGGGGGGATGGGAGCCCAGAGGAGGTGATGGCGTATGTCAATGAAGCATTTGCCTGATTGGTGAGGTTTTTTTTTTTTTTTTTGTGGCTGCAGTGACACCCCAGAGACGCTGCAGGTGTGAATGAAACACGTGGCGTCTAATCACTTTGCTCACAAGAAGCAATACATGGATTGTCTATAAGTGACGTCACTACAACAGCTACAGAAGAAGTCCTTCCTTTTAAAGTCCCACTTCCGATTTCCAATACGCCATAATTGATATTTCAAAATAAAATTGTATGAGAACAGAGGACATTCCAACACGGGGCTGTGATAAAAAAACACATGGGTGTTGAATTTAGCCTCATGGATAAATGTGCTGACACAGAACACAGGCTGGATGTTCTGGATCGTCTCTTTAAAGTACATCCAGGTGACAAAAAAAAAACCCAAACTCAAGTCGTTGAACTTTCAGGTAACACTGGTCAAATTTCAAGACTTTGCAAGTCAAGTATATTCACAGAAAAACAGATGAGAGATAAGATGTTGACGGAAAGTTGTCTGCTCAGACACACAGAGCGCCTTCTACCCATGTGCTTCTGCCAGCCACAGGGCTTTCATCTCTGCACGTCAGCAGTGTTTTAAACTGGAGTCAGATCCACAAACACACTATCTGAGCATGAGACATTCTACAAACACACACAAAGAAAAAGATGACAGGGAAACTTAACCCGAAATTACCCAAATTCACATGAAAAGAAAAAGGAAAGTTAGGCTCACTGTATTGAGTCGTTAAAAGCAGCTGCTTTAGTTTTGATAGACTGGACAAGCTTTTTGGCTTTGACATTCATGATCAAGGCTGTTTTGCTACATTATAACAATCTGTGTTGAAGGTCTTAAGCAATTTGTGGTTGAGACCTTGGCAGGATTGAAACTAGTGCACTCAGAGAGCAGGAAGGAAGGAATTTTCAAGGAATGAAACCACAATCCTGATGTAAGCATGGAACAATATTCTCAAAAAAAGAGCTGGTAAATTAAACAAAAAGGAAAATCTGAATATTCAACCAACTATTTAATTTATTCTGATATACATTTACATCTGTGAGGAGAAAAAAAAAGCCTTCATTAAAAGGGATTTTGTTCTTTTGCATTTTTGTAACTTACCTTGAGCCAACATGCTGAATTCCAAAAACAGGGCAATGTGATATAGCTCCATAGCCTCCTCCGTACGTGTGCTGGCTCCACGGCCCCCTGAAACGAGGGCTTGCACCTCGCCCAGGCTACCGGCTGAAGGGCTGCCGCGTAACACCAGCCCCAGCTCCACCACATCTGTGTACATGCAGTGGAGAATGACCTGCACGTACTTCCGTGGAATGATGGACTCATCCAGCACGATTCGAGTCGGAGTCTGCAGGGTGCGCTCTGTCATTTCCTCTCCTGTACGAATGCGTCTCTGCAAAAGATTTCTAAAGAAAGGGGACCGTGCGGAGAGGATAGCTTTGTGTGCCCTGAGATCTTCTTCTGGGGTCCCTGGGACCCCCGGGCCAGCGGCAACTCCCGAGCCCCCTGCTGGGGCTGAAGCTACAGCGCCTCTTTCATTACAGCTTTCAATCATCTCTGAGTCTGAGGAGAAGCTCAGCAGAGCATCATAGTAGCACATGTAGTCAAACAAGCCTTTCATATCTGCCTCCAATGAGTTAGGTGTACCAAATTCTTCGCTTAATTGAACAAGTACATCCACGTTCTGGAGTCTAGTATCCTCCGATCCGCCCACACCGAACTCCCCAGTGTACAAATACTGGAGCAGGGCAGAAAACATGGGCACATCTATCCCAGCTGTGTCAACATCCATGAGGACTTCCGCTCCATAACCTGGGGAGGACGACAGCAAGGTCTTGAAAAACGGGCAGCGGGCAGCCAGGATCGCCCGGTGAGCAGGGAAACATGTTCCTTGGAAGATAAGGTCTACATCAGTGCAGTATTTGTGCTGGTAAAGGGCGGCCAGATCACGCTGCAGGCTGGGAGCATCAGCACGAGCCAGGCTTGCCTGGAAGCTCAACTCCTTGAGGGCCGCCGTTCCCTCATACTCTTCCACCAAGGCGTTGGTGTCGCGGACGTCCCAGCCAGACAAAAGCTCCCGCATTTGTCGAGCATGATCAGCTGAGCGGCTGGACTTCCTCCTCTTGATGAACCTTCTTTTAAGAGTTGCCAGACCAAGACTCTTCTTCTTCCTGTCTGCAGGCCGTTCGTGGCCATGCTCAAGGCTATACAGCTTTGTCTCCCAGCCATATACATGATGAGAGTAGGAGGAAGTCCCTAGAAGGGAAACAAAATAATAAAAAAGTTCATAAATCATGGGTTCACCTAATTATGATATGCTAGTTATGATATGGAATTCTTAACAAATATTTCTAAATTTTCAGACAATGGGGGTGTTATTCTTCTGAATCAGCCAATCTTCAAATTGAATAAAGGCTCAGTTAATAAGCATTTCACAACACTGCAGGTAATAAAAAATGACAGAACAAATATTCCGATCATTTTCATAGAAATGTTTTAAAAATTGCTGTCAAATGAGACATGCACATATTTAAGGGTAATTTTTTGTCTCCACATAAACTTCAAATAGACAATATTTTTCTGTTTTTAGCTGAAGATGCGTCGATCTTTGTCAGAACAAGTAAAAACGCTTAAGCTGAAATTAAAACTAAAACACCTGGATCTAGTTTTACGGAAAAACAATTTGCCCTATTTTCTTTGATGTAACCCCCTTTATGTTTTTTAATAAGTCAAAAACCAATTATAACTTTGCTTCACTTTACAAGTGCAATCCGTCTACGCTTAAGTCCCATCAATTAGACTAAATGGCAGCCGGGTTTGGCTTGCAACGCAGAGCTTGCACAACAGATCAAGTTCCCGCAGGGAAACTCCTTCTGCCAGAGTTTCTTTCAGCATCCATCAGTGTGACCTAAATTGTAATCATTCTAACTCTGTGAATCATCCCTGGACCAAGCCAGCTCCACAGCTCAGAGGAAACCAAAGAGATCTCAGGAGATCCTTAGATAACTTGGCTCCTACAACAATACCAACCCTTTGAAGTCCACAAAGGTCTTAGACACAGATCCTTTTAGATATAACCAAAACAGTTTGAGGGGGAAAAAGAGAAGTCCCTTAAAATTACCCTTGAATCATTTCTGCAGATTTTTAGCTATCAGGGACAAATATTAGTTGTGCAGCTGGAATAATGTGTTGGAAAAAAAAAGTCTGAAGACTGTAGATGTTCCCCAACTTCAAAACAAGCAAGCGACATAATGAATGGGTGCAAACCAAAATCAATCTTAAAGAAATCTTATATCTATAATAAAGTGGCAATAAAGATAAATTGGAGACCTAGTTTCTCTGTCACCGTGATAAAGCACACAGGAGCACCTTTTAATGCATCTGTGTCAGTTTTAGAAGTCAATTGGATAGTTTAAGAGCTCACACGTATAGAATCACTCAGCTCCTGGGCTTTTAGCTGGCATGGAAATAGGTTGGTGTAAAATGGGAGCTTGTCCATCAATTACGCTCTTAGTATGCAGTGGTAGGAGTCAATGTAAAGTTGAATTTTTACAGAGCGTGTATGTATTTGATCATCAAACACAGAGACGCTAGATAACTGTTATACTACGTTCACACCGGCCTCAGCATCGTGTGTTCAAGCTACCACTACCATTTAAAAGTCTATGTAAATGCCTGTTTATGGACGTCTTAGGCTTCCGTGTTCAAAACTATCACATTCCTGGGTTGCTACAAGACTTTTTAAGTCTGTTTTCAGGCTTCATGTCCAAAATCACTTGACCAATCAGGGACTTGTATTTGGTAGTGAATCTGAGTTCAGCATGTCCTTGAACGTGCAACACATGCCTGGTGTGGACGTAGAATTACTTAAAAAGCAACTTAACTTTAATTCAAGTTAAGACATGTCTGTGTAACCAGCTTTAAATGAACGTACCTATAAAAGTCTGTTGTGCCTGCGCATTTCCCCCAATGCGTGGGGAGCATGAGTGCGGATAGCTGGATCCATTGGCACCCATCCTAACGTCTCTTCACTTCCTATTTGGGGGTCCCCCCTCTTGCTGAGTCATTCTGCTCAGACCACGTGTTCCTTTCAGTCCTCAGCTATGGGTCAGGCGCAGATCCCCTGCAGAATCCTCAGAGCCCTGGGCTGCCATGCCTTAAGGAGGAGAAGATTGAAGCACAAAGAAAAGGAAGATGGTTAAACCCTAACAAAGTGATTGGATTTGAAATGTTGCTGACTTGACATCAAACAGGGATTACACTTTGATGAGCTTGGACCATAACAGTAGACTCTGTAAAAAGACAATGAATGGCCTGAGGCACTAATATCCGGAGTGCCAAACAGAAAAACCTCTTTTACCATCTATCACAGCCTTTGGGCAACACTGATGTTCAGTGCAGCGATGAATCATATCTGTATCAACACTAAAGTAAATTTAAAGGCTTTAACTTTATGAAATATTACCAAGAACAATGAGAGTTCAGGATTTTATGTAGAATCTTCAATAGTGATTAGAGTCAACTACTGCTTCCCACTCAGTGCTTTTCCATGCTATCCATTTCAGATTAGGCATACAGTGGTGGACAAAATTGTTGGTACCCCTCAGTTAAAGAAAGAAAGTCCACAATGTTCACTGAAATGACTTGAAACTTTCAAAAGTAACAATAGATTAAAATTAATTGAAAATTAAATAATCAAAATCAGCCATTACTTTTGAGTTGTTGATTAACAGAATTATTTAAAAAACAAACTAATGAAATAGGGCTGGACAAAAATCATGGTAGCCATAACTTAATATTTTGTTGCACAACCTTTTGAGGCAATCACTGCAATAAAAAAGGTTTCTATATTTGTCAATGAGCCTTCTGCACCTGTCCACAGGTATTTTGGTCCACTCCTCATGAGCAAACTGCTCCAGATGTCTCAGGTTTGACGAGTGTCTTCGAAGGAGTTTTTTTTCTCCAGAACTAAAAAGGTTTCTTTTAAGTTTTATGATAAAATTCCTTAAATGTTACTTATGAGCTTTCCACATCTTTCTATTTATAGGAAAACAGTCGTTTCTAATATAATATAATTGGCTGTGGATAATTACGTTATTGTGTTTTCAAAAATTATTAATATTTAGTAAAAAACTTCACATCATAAACACAGAAGATAAAATCTAATTGACCTAGTTGTTTTGGCAGTGACACCCAGATCTGGTTGATGGAATGAATATATATATATATATATACATATTGTGAATACATTTTAAACAGGAAGGCTTTTACAATATAAGAATTTGAGGGTCCATCTGTAAACATGAGTCAGTGGGTATACTTCTCACGTCTGTGGAAAGCAGCCTTTTCTATTTCTACTGCATTTGTCCGTAACAAGGTGAGCTGCCGGTTCACTTACAGGCTGGCAGTATCCAGTTCTTTTTGAGCACTGGCTGAATTTCTTCTATACTATGCTGTTTCAAAAGAATTATTTTTTATTCTGAACCAAATTTTAACACCCAAGAGAATTATTTAGTCAGTTTCTATAATAATTTTGCGTAATTTCATAAAAAAATATTTAAAAAAATAAAATCAGAAAATTGACAGTGTTGATTTGAAGGAAGATTATTTTTAAATGAAACTCGCATCGACTCACAACTTCATTACCAGTTGAGACTTTTAAAACAGCCAACCAGTGTGAGAATATGGTGATGCATCGGACCTTTTCTGTCAAAAAAAGCTGCACAAGGACTACAAATGCTTTTTGCCGTCTACATTTGGGCACAAATCCATTCCAAACAAAATTCCACCCAACATTTAAACATAAACATGTCATGAGACTCAAATCGGAATTAAAAAAATGACTTTTCAACCGTAAAAATCAAATATTGTAGATGCAAAACAAATAATGTAAAATAAATCAATATTTTTGTAAGAAATATTGTTATTATTTGGTAATAAGTGTTTAAGGTTGCCATGATAGTAGCAGAGACCTTACTAGACTTTTTGTGAAAAAGATTACCAATTACTTTTCAAAGTAAAGGTATTTTTACCTCTAAATCATAGTACTATAATACAAATGTGGACATTTAGTTATTGAAGTGAACAAAAACAAAGTCTTATGTGTTTAAAGGCAGTTTTTTCTGAGTAGAAAGAGAACTAAAGTGTGATGGGAGATCTGTTTTATCTCAGCCTGCTAGTTTTTTCTTGTCTGCCATGCTAATAAATCACAGTCTGCCCCTGTGCAGCAGTTCTCCCAAGGGTTGATGCAAAGCCACAGTCTGAGTTAAAAAATAAATAAATAAAAGTCACAGAGCCGTCTCAAATAGAACTCCCAATAAAAACTGTGGGTAATGTTCAATTCTTCTGACTGCGCTAAATGGCTTCTATAATCTTCACAGGGAATTAGAAACTGAATCTGAATAGGTAGGAAAGGGGAAGCCCTAAATATATATATATATCTTGTTTAGCCATTATTAAATGTAAAAGTAGGGGTCCTACCAGGAAAACAGCAGCAGGATAGCAAAATAAACAACTACCGTAAATTTAATTTCGGTTGCAATGCAGATTTCTAAAATTGAGACTTGACACATAGTGTCTAATTAAAAAAATGTGTGTGTGTGTGTGTGGCGGGGGGGGGGTGTCCTGTCGATAACCAAACATTAAAACATTTTGTGCGGTTTAGACACTGACGGCGAGCTGCTCCGACCAGCTCACACTGAGGGGGAGGAGGGCAACGCCACATACGGGGGGAAGGCAGACACCGGCCGGGCTGGTGCAAGCGTCCCTAATGAAAGGTGACAGGAGACACTCCCTGCCCCCACCTATCCTTCAGGTCTAACAAAGCTACACACCGTTTTAAAACAGCTTTTTCAGTCGTTCCAATCCTTTTATCTCATTCTAAAAGGAAAAATACAAGTCACTTCTAAATGTTTACAAAGCTGAGCATCACCTATCAATGTGCATTACCAAACAGAAACGTCTTGGCACAGCAATAAGGATAATGTATAATTCAGATGACTTACAGGGTCCTTTATACATCATTTATGACGATTTTTTCCATCATTACTAAAGAAATAGAAAATGTCAGCAGGCAAGCCTCCTCCAATGTGGAGCAAAGTTCCATCTGGATGTCCCCATTGTTTCGGAAACGCCTTATACCACCTTAAATAAAACAAATCTCATGCTCTGATAATTGAAGGAAACAAAATACTGTTTAATCAAGATTTAAATGAATTATGAAACATTTAAAGTCCCACTTCGATCATCTTCTGATCTATCTTCAAGAAATTCGTCCGGGAGTCATGGGAAGGACTATTAGCATGGAGCAAGTTTTCCCCACTTCCCATCATCCACCATTTTACAGTCTCTCTTGCCAGCTTACAGCCCTCTCACACCCCCGACCTACCATTGCTGGTGTAACAAAAATGGCAACACTGGAGTTATCCAGCCGTACATTTTTGTGCCAGACACCAGCTCGGATGAGGAAAACGAAGATGTACCGTTACATGGATCTAGTCGTCTACAAGTGGATGCATCAGGATGGAGCTTATGGCCTGCCGATTGTTGCTTTTGCAAATGATATTTAATTGTCCACTCCCGATTCTCAACAATTTGAATAAAGAAAAACTCAGAAATGCAATTTTAAGCTTAATTTTTCTTTACATATGTTTTCTATCTTAATTTCAATAACAAACGCACAACAATATTGCACTACACTGCTTGACTGGGAGCTCTAAATGAAGTTAAGCCTGGGTTTTAATGGGTGACTTTATTAGGCTCAATGGCGCAGACACAATTTTCCTGAGGAAAAGCAAACACTAAGTCAGTGTCACCATTAAGCTGCAGAGACACTGAAAAGCTTCCCCTATAACACCTTCCTGTCTGCAAGCAGACATTACACTCCACTTTGACTTTTTTTTAAACCTTCACATAAAAAGCACTTTAGGTTAATGATTGCAAACGAAAAATGTTACTAGGGATTTTTCCTCACCCCCCCCTTGCTTGTCTATCTGGCCACTCTGATCCTAGAAAACAAGAAGGAACAAACGTTTTTACGAAACGGGAGAATAAACAGAGAAATATATGACCTCAGCCAAAGGATTTAACAGTTGGGTTGCTACTAAAACTGTTACATGACACGTGAGGAGAGCTGGCAAGTTTATGCATTTTGCAAAGCCGTACAGAAATAAGCTGTAATTATAGACTGTTTCACTCCGGCGATATTTGATATAATCAGAGGTTTTCTAAAAGGCTCATAAAGGGGAATACAGCAGTGTGCAGAAACCACCAAGATCTCACAAGGAGTGACCTCCAGGTTATTGATGGATCTTGTGCAGATATTTCTGTTTGACAAACCCACTGTTGCATGGAAAACAAAAAGGGAATAAATGGCTTAATCTGAAAAGATGATGACTGAAAGCACAAAATTCAGGGTCAGATTGCTCATACTGGCAGTGGATTTTTTGTTTTGTTTTATAAACAGGCATGTCAGTATCACATCAGAGCATCAGTGTCTGACAGAAAGGGCCACATGAAATTAAAGCAACCGGAACAGCAAGAAAATAGACTAAACAAAGAGGAGACAGAAAAAAAAACAGAGGAAACAAAAATCTCCACAATGATGATTCATGGTCAGCGCCCTCTGGATTAGCCAGTGTCAACTAACAATATAAATTCTGGTGCTGTGTACTTGACATTTCACCAACTACGATGTCAGCTGATTACACGTTGCACAAACCATACAGTAGAAATGCCATTTTCATTCAAAAACGTTCACCTTTTGTCTTGTTTGAGACTTTACAGTAGAAAGGACTTTGGATGAAGTAAATGTTCAACTACTGTGGAGTGCAGTTGTTTTCTGCCAAACAGGAAAACTGACTGTTCCAAACAGCCCAGCAGTTGATCCACAGAGAGTGAACGGTCACTCAAAAGAACAAAGAAGGCTTATTTTAAGATTGCTATCAGTGTTCAATGGTTTCTACCCATGTTGGTCAGTGTAAACAACATTCAGGCCAAAGTCCGGCTAACTATGCAGCAGGTTTTTACAAGTTCTCTGCCTGTCATGATAGGATTGGACTTCAGAGCATGCAATGAAGTAATTACATGTCATTATCTGTCCCTGAAGCAAATATATAAATACACAAACTAATGAAAGACACATATGAGGCTACAGTTCATACTTTTATCAGATAACAAAGAATTTTGGTGACAACTTTGTTGACATCTGACAGATCACTCAGTTTTAGAAAGCCCAACATTTTTTATGTGCTGCAAATAATCCCTTAACAATTATAAATCTTTATAAATAGATAATGTTGCATGCTGGGAAAAAAATTGCAATAAAAAACAAAAGCGGAGGAATAATTTATACATAAAGCATTAACAGGATGCCATTTAAAAATTCTATTAAAAATGGTTTACCACACACACACAAAAAACACGCTGAGAATAAAAAAACGAAACAAAAAACGGATTATTTCCTTTATTTTAATTAAAGGCTATTCAAACATTGAGATGACAAAGAATCCGTCAACAGACCAACAACTTTAGGGACAATAATCCCCCAAACAGCAACATGTAGGTCAATCTGTTAAGTAAAATTTCACATTCATTTGTGACTTTATGAAATTCACTTCAATCGAAAGGGAAAATAAATAGGCATCGCTTCCCCTGAAACATGTAGAAGGAAATCGATCATTTGCAGGGGCTTCGTTAGCTTCTCACTGAGCTATTGTTGCTTTCCGGGCTACCGGTGGGATGTCGCTGATAAACCGAAACCGTGCTAAAAAAAAGTGTTTATGAAAGACAAAACACCAGAGTAACATTTTCTGCATCTGATAAGACTATATATTACTCTCTAAACCGGAGAGACGAATAGCAAAGTCATGGACAGCGCTACCCTGCAATTAGTAGCATATCCTCAGAGGCTAGGGTTAGCTATCCGATTCCGTGTCGCTTTGACTTTACCCTTCGGAAACAGCGTTTTAATTCGATCAGGATCCAAAGCAACTGTTGCAAAGAGGGCACTGCAATACGTTCACCAAAAAATTGACGCGCTTTAAATGGATTGTTAGTCTCCATACCTTATTTAGTTCTTCCATCCAACTTGTCTCAGGCAGAAAAAGAGAAAAAAAAATGCAGCTCAACACCTTCTTTTCCCAACTCTGCTCATTACGCACGCTTCGACGTCAACGTCCGCATTAAAGCCACAATATGTAATCATTTCCACTTGAAATGAGTTTCCGGTGTTATTCTGGTGGTTTTTTTCTTCCCAAAAAGCAAACCGAATGTGGGTTTATTCTCGGTTCAGTTAGGTATTTCCCCCATAGTGGCTCAACGCCTTGTTGGATGATTATTATGGCCTATCCCAAAGCTACTAATTCGAGAATAGCAGAAACGCTACTTGAGTTTCCTGTTACAAATTTCAAAATAAAACGATTTTATGTTCTTAACAAATGTTTTCTTTTAACAATATCTTCTCTTTACCTCATATGCTGATTCAAAGCAAAATGAATGTAAACTCTTTCCTACCGTAAAATAAAGGAAAAAAATCCCATCTAACAATTTTGTTTTTTCTATAGTTTTCTGCTTCAATTGTGAAACCGGAATAACAGTCCTACTGTAACTTCCGGTGGCTTGAAAAGTCAGACGTACGCTGACGGTCGAAGAGGCCTTTTTATACCTGGAAGACTCTGCAATGATCAAGCGCCCCCTAGTGAACAATTGACGGCGATGTGAGTGGTTTTCTACCCTGAGGTTTACCTTTGGTTGGATCAAGTTCCTTTAGTATCCTGATGAGGGCGTCTGGATACATAAAATTGGTGTCTGTTGTTGGAAAGGCTTAGAAATAATATTATCAAAACATACAGAAAAACGGAAATGTTACAAATGTTATAATCTAAAACCTCAAATAGGTTGCCTCACAAAAAACAGTCAGTTACCACAAATTATTTGTCCTGTAAAAGAATTTCTTTAAAAGTGCACAATTAGGAGCAATAAGTTGCTATAGCCAATCAAGTAGCTTTAATTTTAATATTATATGTCTTCATATCTCACATCTATTTAATAAATTTCATATTAAATTCATGATTAATAACTATAAATTTTTGAATAATATTTTCCACTTCAGAACAAGCTAAACCATTTATGACAATGTTTTATAGTTAGGACCGTTCATTTTCTGTTTTCTTTTTATTGTTATTGTTTTCCAAGATACAAAGACTATTTAGAAAATCTTATTGGAATACTTTACTGTACATAAGTTTATTGTCTTGTGTGTCCTTCATTAGATGTTTTTTTTTGATAAATTCAGTTTTATGATGCTTCCTGAAGCTTTTGTTTAATGACCAGATGATTATATTCTCCCCTTCCTTTTATACTGTATACTACATATGTAAACAAAACTGAGCTTCAGGCTTATAACAGTCCTTGGTTTATATAATTCTCCAAATTCATTTAACTTTAATCCTTAACTGGACAGTGACAATGGCTCTATCCCAAAGACAACTCACTGTGTTTACTTAAGTATGTTTATCACTTGAAGGCAACTCCTCCCAGGAAGCATGATGGGAAGTATTTAAAGTAGATGTCATCTGCTTGGATCTCTGAAGCTGTGTGGAGGAACATCCTCTTTAGCTGAACACTAAGTGTTTGACTTGAAGCAAGGAGGATGATCTCTACCTTCAAGAGACCATCACTGACTGGACTGCTGCTGATAAAAGCCATTCAACAAACCCACACATCAAGAATCTACAGCAAGCCACCAAAAGATAAGATTGGACCAATGGTAGGACTGCTTAGTTTTGATAACATGATGAAGATTTGACCATTGTAATGTGATAATTATAACACCTTACAAAGAGGTTGAATGCAGCTAATATCTAAAAATTGCAACATTCATATCAATTTATCCTATAAAACATCACTATCAATTATTTATTTCCTCAAAGGTCTGTATCTTTAAAGCTACACTTCGATGAAGGTAACCAGAGGAATCAAAGCGTACATTCCTTCAAGGCCAGCAAAGTAGAGAACATGTTTTATTAATTCTGTGTACATATGTCAGTTTCAGAATCTGGCCTCTGAAAAAGAATGCTATGATGAAACTGCAACAGACCAAGCCGGCATTTATGCTGCTATAAATCTGCTGATCTGTCCTCGGGGACAATCAGAAGGTTTTTTACAAATGGCATCTGAAATTAGGAATCCCAGAGTGGAAAGAGACACATTGATGGACCGCGGCAAGAAAAACATGTAAAAGCTTTCAACACTGTGTAGTGAAAGCAGATGTTCAACTTTTTTTATAGGGTGAAAAATGTGGACGACATAACAAAGTAAATTATTCTGGTTTACTTTTTTTCTGTGTTCCAGAAAGCAAACTTTTAAAAAGGATGACTCCTGTTCTTTTGCAATTTTTCTACAGCAATCTGTCTTTGCCCTGTGCGTGTTTGCTGTGACTCTCCTTGCCCCAGCTGGATGGATCATGCATCACGTTCCAGAGTACCGACAGAGAACACCTCCACATCCATGACAGCTGAGAGAACTCTGCATTTGGAATGACCCCCAAGTTTGTGCAGCTTTTAAGACAAGATGCCACTTTGGAACTAAAAGATGACGGAGCGTTTGATACATATTCTTTGCAATACCTGGTCAATAATGTACTGTTTTAAATAAAGAAAAATGTATTTTTAGTTTTTTTTTTTGCAGCTACAAATACACATCAATAAATCCCTTGTACAACACACGAAAACCTCCAAGTTGGGTTGCTTTTAACTTGAGAGTTGAAAAGGAACATACTCTTTTCTGGGTTGGGTTAAAATGAAACCACTATGAAAAAAAATGTGTTGATCTAAAAAAAACATCCCAAAAACCTATGCAAACATAAATATTTCAAGAACTGGGTTGGGTGAAATGAGAAATATTCTTGATTTTTAGAATATTTTTGTTGCTGCATTTTGTATCCCATGTTTTATGGTGCCCACATTACTAATGACGTTTTTTTTAAATTGCTCATGGGGACTGATAATGGAACAATAGGTTATGAATCAAGGCTGATTTATAGAAAAACTAAATTAAGGTATTTATTATGGGGCTCACCTTAGGAAAGTATAAAAACACTTGCAAGTACATTAGTGTATTTTGTCCAAGACATGAACTGTGTGACAACCATCTGTTGCACGTTTTATATGCATCTTTTACATGCAGCAGATGCACAGGGATACGGAGGCAAACGCACAGTGTTTTTGCTCTGCTTCAGATAAGGAATCGTTTCTTGCAAATTTTGAATGACAATTTGTCAAAGCTGGATCAGTCCATTTGGAAAGGTGTGACAGAAATATGACATATAGTTGATTTTTTTTTCTGTGCGTCAAAGAGATGTAATTGTCGAGTTTAAAAATAGGATTCAACAAGGGGTTTGTCCGTGAATGGCATTTAAAAACGAGCAGGAAAACGACGCCAACCGCAACAAGATCCGTTCCGCCGAGTGGTACAATCAAGCCGTGCCTAGTCTGGCTGCAAGGAGGTATTTCCACTTTTTCGCTTCTGAGGAACGTCGGAGAAAGAGGGTGGAAGAAAAAGCTGGGAAATCAATTGACAGTCTTGGTTTTATGTCTCTCCAAGTGTCTGCAAAATGTCTACCAAGGCAGAGCAGTGTAAGTACGGCTTTTTGTGTGTGTTTTTCCTGTTTTCTTTGCGAAAGCGCTCGGTGGAAGCGGGAAACGTGGATTTTTGTTATGTTTTTGCTCCCTTCTCTTTTTGTCATGAGCAAGAACGCGAAAAAAACGGGGAGCTGTCCTTGGTGATGAAATCGCGGTTGCCAAGGCAGGTTGCAACACGTCCTCTCACTGCGGCTGGAGGTTTCAGTGCGCAGAGACAGCCACTGTTTCTGCCTTTTTAGGCTATGGGTGGAAAAAGAAATGCGCTATCCTTTTTTTGGAATGAAAATGAGACCTGTTATAATTGCTGTAATTCTTTTTGTTTTTGATTGACGTGACTGGGGAATGGAGGGCAAAATCGGGATGGTCTCAAGGTCGACTTGATTGTATGTAAGACCGTAAGACTTGATTAGAATTTAAATATGTTCCAACCCCCCCCCCCTCTTTTTATCATTTATTTTATTGCTTTAAAAATGGGTGTCCCCACACACCTCCATTTACTTAGACATCAGAATTTCAAAATACATAACCAAAGATGTCTATTTGCATTGAAAAATGAGGCACTTGTGCTGTGTGGCCGCCTAAACTCAAGCCACAGTTTGCTTTACAGGTCAGACTGGAAGCTAAACATCAAAGTCACTGAATATGGGTCATGTGTTCCCCACATCAGCTTTTTTTGAAGTCTTAATTAGCCATTGCAAAAGTGACATCTGACACAACATGGAGCTAGTTCAACAGGAAGGGGCCAGCTGGTCTCGGTGCTGCTGCATGTTTGAAGGCAGGGAAGCCCCTCTCATGCTCAAGCTGAGCACATTCTTTTCAGTTTGTCTTGGGACTTGAACTGACAACCTTTTGTTCATAAGTGTATTTCTGTAAGCAATAGGTTACTGTCTCCTCTGAGGCTTCCTGTGACTTAACTGCTGCACCATAAAGGTCACCTGGTTAAGGCCAGAGAGCCATGGGAACATGGACTCTTTGTTTAACTTGATAATTAAAACACTCATGTTCTATATATACGGCGGAGCGACACACTTGGGTCGCAGCCAAGCAACAGGAGAAACACACAGTGTTTTTATTTGTGCTCTTGCGCAGCTGCATATATTCTGCTAAGAACAGGATTTGCTACCGTGTTGATTTGCTTTGTTTGATCTACTCTGCTCTTTATTTTGTCTAGTTGCCTCTAAGATACGATACTTGCAAGAGTATCACAACCGTGTGCAACACAATATTTATCCTGTGCCCTCCGGAACAGACATTGCAAACACACTGAAATACTTTTCCCAAACGCTGCTCAGGTAAGTAACCCGTTCCAGAGTCATCAGATGAATTCACAGACTTAGCTAAACACCTATAGCTTCCTTCACCAGCAGATGAGACTACTCACACCAGGTTATCTCTGCACATTTTTCCAAAATAAAAGCCTCAAGATTAAATGTTCTGATAGAAAATTAATGCTAAATATGAGTTACCATGCCTGTTCTGCTGTATTGGTGTTATGGTGTTGTTCTGAAGCATAAGTAAAGACGGATAGGTCCGTGATGGTTATTGATTCAGCGGCCAGTTGCTAGATGAATGCCTCCCTTGGGCAATCTGCTTCCATGTCCTTTCCTGCGGGGCTGGCTTCTCCAGCTTTGCAGCCGCAGGGTCAGCCTGCTCTCTTGGGTTATCTGAAAGCTCGAAGAAGGAAAGGAATGTTTTTTTCTACAACAGGTCAAGAAGGCAGACATTTTAGACACGTCCTATTCTTTAAAATGATGTTAAACTAATGAAGAGATATTTTGGTATTGCGCTGTTATTTTTTTTAGCAATTTTTTGCGAAAGTAGCACTAGTTTAATCATTTTGGGAACAATCTATTAGAGATTGGCAGCTGGCCTAGATTTGGTGCTTTATTCCTCAGCTTCGAAAGGATTATTTATCTGCTGCAGGGTATCTGGATACTTCCTACATTGGTGAGGGGCTGCCAAGCACCAGCAATCACTGTGCTGTTAAAAACATGGCCTCTCACGGCACTGATTGAGCGTGACAAGGGCTGCATCTGTGGGAATCAGTGTGAACTCAAGTAACGATTTTGTCTCTGAGGGAAAGAATTCTCAGACTAAGATGAGAATCACTCAGCAGGAGTCCGCTCTCACCACAGCCTCAATATTTTCCCAAAGCCCAACCTCTTAGCATAAGATATGCAGGGAAAATCACTCTGCCTGCCATTAGAACAACGTTGTTTCCTCAGCAGGGACTCTGAGATTATTCTTGCACCTGTGCCTCCTAAGGCACTGAGTGAAGGAAAACATGGTAAGAAAGACAGAGTTAGAAGTAGTGAGCCTTGAAAAGTGGAGCAGGCATGTGTCATTTTATTTTATTTTTTTTCCGGACAGATGAGTGGTCAGTTGAGGTTGTTGATTCATGCACTGTTGGTTAGAAGATTAGAAAAAGAAGGCTGCAAAGCAAAAATAGTTGATCTGTTTCCTAAGTGCCTCATTCACAACAAAATGGGAAACTGTAGTGCATAATTATTTGGAGAAAAGTTTAGCAATTGACCATACACATATTCCACAATTTAAGTCATGCACACAGTTGACAGGGCAGGGTTTGACAGTAAATGTACGTCATATGTCTGTGCATTTCTACATGTGTTACTTGTCATATGCAAATGTTTGTGTGTGTATGTGTTTGCGTGCACATATGTGTGTTTTTTGAATGTCTAGCGTACGTGTGTGAGCGGGTCTGTTTTTGTCTATGTTCATTGTTCAAATTGAAGATGTTGTCTCTATTATAAACAGGCGGTGAAAAAGTCATACTCTGAGGTATAGTCTGCTTTTGCGACTTAGTCCTTTAATGAGTTTTATAACAAACCGTCGCTGACTAAAATCTTAGAGTATCACTTTGAGGGGATCGGTCACATGTTGTAATACTATGTTCTGGTGCTCAACATTATTCATCCAACACCATGTCGAACAATTTCAATGCAATCCCCTTTCTCACTTGCCTTGGAGCTCCAAATGTAATTTTTGAGTGTTCTTTAAAAAAAAGACAACTGTAGTAGATATTTATCTATAATCTGGGCTCTCATGATAAATCACAACCATTTGCCTGATAGAACAGCTTAGCTCTTTGATAACCATGCAAAAAAAAAATAGAGCAATGCTCTCTGGCCCCTCCTTTCCCCTCTTCCTTCACCCTAGATGCTCCACACTCAACCCAACTAGTTTTTGCTTTTGTTTTTCCCTTTCTTAAAGTCCAATATGTCCACCACCTTCCCCAGGGGACAGCAAACACAATTGTCCATCCTGCATTAGCTCACAAACATGATACTTACCAGTCATCTCCCCTTTGATACAACCTATTCCTTTGTCATTCTAGTTTTTTCTCTACTGTAGATTAGTTGTTACATTTATTTTAGAAACCTGAATCCATATGCCTGTTGGATCTCATTATTTACTCCGATGATACTGGTGCAGTATCATAAAGTATGCATACGGACATTATTTCTCTGGTGCAATAAACATGTGCTGTGATCTAGGAGCTCTTGATCTAACCTCACACACATGTTTATTACAGGCTCAAGCATGTTTCAAAAGTGCCACCTCTGTATTTTCCCGAACCAATTTGGTGTCACTCCCATCCTTGACAGCCCCACTAAACGCAAAGAAATTTCACAGTAAATTGCATTTCATGGCTCATTGGGCTTTCTGCATAGCATCCAGTGACTTTGCTGATTGGAAGATGGCATTCACCGAGGGACAGTGCTTTCTTTGCTATTGTGTCCCTTCTGTTTTTGGAGAAGTATGGGGTTGCCACTGAAAACATGCCATTTTTTATATTTTTGCTCCTTGTCACCAGATACGCATGAGATGCAGTGATCATTGCAGTTTGTGGTCATGTTTTTTTCCTCGTTGGTTTTGTTTAAAAATGGAAAGCAAGTCCAAACTAAAAGTGGTTGAAATGAAGTCATTTGGAACAGACAAAGCAGCGAGCAAATTACCCATGCTTTCATTTCTGTACAAAAATAGTGAGACACTGCATCCTATGTGGGGTTTATCTGGGTTTGTTTTTTTCTATTTACGCTGTCTCTGTAGTGCCATTTCAATGTAATGTGCTGTTTTTTTGTGTCTTTGTTGTCTCTTTTTTTCCCTTGTTCCCCTCTCCCACCTCCCCTCCCCTCCCCTCCCCGCCCCCGGAGCAGCATTCTGTCCCGCACAGGCAGGAAGGAGAACCAGGAAGCTTCCAATTTGGCCGTGCCCATGACCATGTGTCTTTTTCCTGTGCCATTCCCACTCACCCCATCTCTAAGACCACAAGTCAGTTCCATCAACCCTACAGTTACTCGCTCCCTCCTTTACAGCGTTCTGCGCGATGCCCCGTCAGACCGCGGGGGGCAGGGGCAGCAGAGTCGGGACGCTCAGCTCTCAGAGTACCCCTCTCTGGACTATCAGGGCCTCTATGTGACCCTCGTGACCCTGCTTGACCTGGTGCCCCTGCTGCAGCACGGTCAGCATGGTGAGTCAAGGCCCAAGTGCACCACTGTTTGTCATCATCATCCACGAGCCGCCTGGCCTGCATGAAGCCACTGCTGCTTTTTTTGGCCTTTTTTGTAACGGGAGGAGAGAAGTCCTGCTGAGGATCTTGAGGGATGCATGGGGTGATTGGGAGCACGCTGGATCCTGTCAACCGTCATAAGCCATTGGAAATACCTGAAATAAATTGGCCTTTTCTTCTGTGTATCATACCTGAATGCATGTTTGTTCAACTATGTGGGAGAAATGTTTACTTGTGTACTGAAAAACAATGGGAAATGTAATAAAAAAAAGATTAAAGGAGGGGATGACTTTAGAGAATGTTCACTGTGTTGTATAAAGCTGCCTCAAAGTCAGTGCTCTTATATGTCATAAATATTTCAACTTTTGTTTTCTTAAAAAAGCTTGAAAGCATGAAAGCTCATAGATTTTTTAGCTTTTCTTAGGAGTGAACGTTACCTTAGAAATTTCTGAAAGAAAGGTCTTGCTAACTCCAGTCGCTAATGCTAAAATGTTCTTTTACTTTCCTTGTTTTACTGTTGAACTCTGAGTTTTATAAAACTTTGACATGCTATGTACATACGGTATGTAAATACTGCATGTACAGTTGATTGAATATGTGTTTGTGTATGTCTTTTTTTTTGTCTATTTTGCTCTCTCCTTTTCCCATCAGATCTGGGACAGTCTATATTTTACACAACAGCTTGCCTACTACCCTTTCTCAGTGATGATATCCTCAGCACTTTGCCCTACACTATGATCTCCACATTAGCCACATTTCCCCCTTTCCTCCATAAAGACATCATTGAGTACCTGAGCACATCTTTCCTCCCGATGGCGATATGTGAGTAAAACCATGTACAAAAGCATCAGAAAAACAGATGTGAGTCGTCTGAATGATCACATATTGATTAAATACATAAGGATATTTATTTTCCCTGCAAAGATAAGCTTTTCTCCCTCCCCTTTTTCCAGTGGGCTCTACGAGAAAGGAAGGCGGAGTCCCAGCTTATGTCAATTTGTCGGCTTCGTCTATGCTCATGATTGCAATGCAGTACACCTCAAACCCAGGTAGGTTTTCTTGGTCACCGTCACTGCCTATGCTGAAATTCAAATCCTCTCTGTTTATTTGGATCTCCTCCTCTTCTTAGTTTATCACTGTCAGTTGTTGGAGTGTCTGATGAAGCACAAACAGGAAGTCTGGAAGGTACATTTCGTTCACACATTTGAAGCAGACACAAACTTCCCAATAGATGGAGGAGTTGATAAGTCTGGTATAGACCACTGGAAGCATAATGTCTTGTTTTAATTTCAAGTTATTCAATGTTATCTTTTCAAGAAGACCATAAAAGACTATACATTGAGCACAGAATTACGCCCAAGCACATCTACCTGTTTTCAGTTATTTAATCGTCTTATTTTTTGCTGATCTTTTTGCTAAGATAGTTATATTATTGTTATCTATTCATCTGCTAACACTCAGGCAATCTTGCAGCAAAGAAAACTCAGTTTTAAAATTTGGGCACTTTGGAATAAAAAAAAAATTAAAATAGGTTGCAATACGATGATTGGTATCAGTGCCTTTGAAAGCAGTTCTGATGAGAATGATGAGTTGTATATTTTTTCAGCAATATCGAAATATAAAAAAATACATAAAAAGCACAATTGTTTTTTTAAACAAGTGAAGTGAACAAAAGACCTCAAACAAACAAAATGTGGGAATTTTGTCTGACTCTCGGAGCAAGATCATCTAGAAAGACTCAGATAAATTGGAGATTCCCCTGGTGTGGTGAATCAGAATCTGGGGGACCATATGCCTTATTAACACCATCCTGACCTGCCTGGAGTCTAAACCTATTACCCACTGAGAACATTTGGAGCTTGATGAAATAACTACAAGAAAGGAGGCCCTGGATGTTTGAGTTGTTTAAACCTAGAATCAGCCAAGTCATGGATATTTCACCTTCAGATAGTTGTTTTTTAATGATGAAATTGAACAAAAATTTAAAATAATACAGTTACATGTCCACATTGTTGTTTTTTTTTTGGATGATACTTCCCGTCAATAATTTTCATATTTTTACTGTGACATTGCAGGACTTGCTTTATGTCATATCGTACGGGCCATCCCAAGTAAAACCTGCAGCTGTGCAGATGCTGTTTCATTATTGGCCCAATCTGAAACCACCAGGAGCCATCAGTGAATACAGAGGCCTCCAGTACACGGGTCAGATTCTCTTTTTCTGCTGCCCTAGTGCTTCTAAAGCTATGGACACACCGGGCATGTGACGTGCATTCAAGAACGTGCTAAACGAGGGTTCTTGAACGAGAGTATAGTTCATGGTGCTCACACTGGACAAGCATGGAGGGGCTTCTTCTTCGTTTTCTTTTTCCCCTGTTGGAAGAGGCTTGGTGCAAATCTTGCTCAAGATTTTTTTTTTCACAGCTCTATTCCGATAAATAGAAGAATTGGTGTCATATAATTCAGGCAGGGCACAAACCGTATTTATTAATTTCTCCTTTATGATCCATTTTCAAACAGTTGGCACTTCAAGAAATTAAAAGGGACGCCATCCATACGCCACTACTCAATCCAAGTCCCTGATTGGTTAAAGTTAGGCCTGGTTTAATATTCAACATAGGTTGCGTTCTGTTCTTAGAGCCCCAAAACAGTCTTCAAACGTGTGCAGTTACGTGTGAATGTGAGAGTTTTGAACAGGGAAGCCCAAAATGTGCATTTACACGCGTTTACATGGACTTTTCAATGGAACTGGCCGCTTACACGTGCATTGCAGAGGGTGGTGTGAACGTAGCTTTAGACTGATTACCGTACCTGTTTAATCTAAACCCACTGATTTGAGCTTTTCCTCTGTTTCCAAACTTCTGTATGACCTCTTTCTCCTTGTTCAGCCTGGAATCCCATCCATTGTCAACACATTGAGTGCCACAATGCCATCAATAAACCTGCTGTTAAGGTGACTATTGCTAGAAAAAAAACTGCATCTCAAAGCAATGCACTTGACAGAAATCCAACATGTTTTTTCACATGGAGTATAGTAACTGTGTTTTCAAAAGTGCCTTTACACTGTATCAAAAATGCTCCTGTAAGAAGACTTCATCAAGTCCAACCGTGCACACCGGCAGATTTGCTTTTGTTCGACTCTTGATAAATAAATCATTATGGAAACATGGGATCACATATTCGATCAGCTTTCCCCTTGCCAGCTGCTGCACCTCAACTTCATCATCTGCACTTCCTGTACCTCTCCTGCGCTCAAAACTGAGTTGGAAGAAGGAGCGTGGACAGAGCCCAGATTTCAATTACTGGGAGCAAGAAGGCATTGTGGCGGTGGGGGTGGGGGGCTTAATTGGAAGCATTGACCCCACGCGAGCCCTTGAGGATAGGGATGGAATCAAGTGAGCACAGTAAATCACAAAGCACCATCTGAACACTGAGGCCTTGAGCGTTTAACACAGGGGCAGGCACAGGTTGCTGGAAAATGGGGTGCAGCATATGCAGTCAGTCATCCTTACAGAGGAGAGAACTGTCGTGTCACATGTGTTTCTGTTTTTATAGTACAATACACCTAAAAATATGAACATATGGGTCATTTTAAAGTCAAGTTAAATGTTAACATTGTTTGAACTTTATCAAGAGTAACATTCCTCTGATAAATCAGAGTATGACATGTTGTTTTTTTTGTATGTCATAAAAAAACCCTTAAAAATAAGGGCTGATCAATTTATCTTTAAAAAACGTTGTTTTGTTTTAACACTGTCTATTACTGTTGCAGATGTGTATTGATCCTACGCTCTCTGTTGCTCTGGGAGATAAGCCCCCTCCTCTTTATATATGTGAGGAGTGCAGCCAGAGGATAGCTGGGTACGTTAAATCTTTCTTATCCTCAGTTTTGCAGATCCACAGTCAGTCTTCACTCATATTTAACCCAGGGACAAATTTTACATCATTCTTTCACACTCCTAATATATTCAACACAGCAAAAACATGAATCCACCTCCTTCTACTTTCACCAAAATGTAATCATTGACAATTCCTGTCATTGTGGGCCTTCTAATTTTTGTTAAGACCTTTGGTATTCTAGTGTTGTCCCCCTTGAGTCATACTTAAATATCTATTTAACCTTTACAGGGATCATGCTGAATGGCTTGTTGATGTCCTTTTGCCTCAAGGTGAGCAAAAACACAGAAGGTTTTTGAATTTATTTATGAAAGTCTGTTGTCTTATAAAACCAGAAAGACAATATAAAAAGCTTCACTTGTGTCAAAAAGTGTTTATCATTGCTAAAACACAAAAATAAAATTATTTTGTCTCGATTGCATTATTGCATGAAGTTCTACAGTTAAAACATATGTTAATGAGCATCGGTAGATAACAAAACCCACCCATCCTGCAGTCACAGTGATTAGTATAATCAGATTGGTGTGTTTTCCAGGAAGTTTAGGGCTCATAGGCAGAGATAAACTGATGAGCTATTTCCAGTCTTGTTAGGGTTACCGTTTTTTTTTCTCACTGTGGCCTTCAGCAAACAAATGACGAATCGTTGCACAAAAAGCATTTCAATCCTGACAATTTAACTTCCCATTACATGTTTCTTTTGACCATTTGGTTTATTTAAACTGAAAAAATATGAAAAGCAAAATCATCAACCTTGGGAAACTGTCTTAGTGATCATTCCCATTCATTGGTTTTACTAGAGATAGAATTTATTTACAAATTGGATTAACTATCCATCCATCCACTTTCTAAACCCGTTTTGTCTCTTTCGGGTCTGCCGGAGCCTGACCCGTCCAATTGTGAGCCAAGGCAGGGTACACCCTGGACAGGGCGCCTAGGAACAGTATAACCAGTTAACCTATGAAGCATGTTTTTGGATGTTGGGAGGAAGCCAGAGTCCCAGGAGAAAACCCACTCATGCACAGGGAGAATATGCAAACTCCCAACAGAAAGGTCCTCCATTGGATAAACTGAAACTTTGATCATTCAAAGCTTTTATTGTCTGGAGGAATTAATGTTTATGAATCTCCAGAGTTTCATTTGGATTTAAGTCCAGCCATTTTTTCATAGTGAAGTTCCTAGAATTTAGGATTTAAACAAATTAAACTGTAAACAATAACATTTTTTATTCTCATTTTGACAATATGTAGAATTTATAGCATACTAATAGACACCAATTTTATTTCCTCACTGGGAAACAATTTCCAATTATGACATTTCCCCCACCATGCTTCAGTTTGATGCGTGGTTCTTTTCCTTGCATGCATATGAACAAGCAGTATTTGATGTTTTTACTGGTTCAAAACACATCATTCCTGTGCTTTTTCAATTTGAAAACTCAAAGTTTTTACCCGATGTTTCTTTTCAAAAGAAAAAATTTTAAGCTCATATACAGGCAACTTTATGCATGATCCGAAAATATCTAATTTTAATAGCAAACAATGCTTTGGATGTCAAGTGCAAAATAATGAGACAACATGAGCTCTGACTTAACCATTTCTACGTCAAATTGAACTTGACATAAGTTATGTATTTTAGAAAAAAGAACTGCATAACAGTATTTAAGACACTGTTCCTTTTTGTATTCAGTGCTTTATTGATATTTTTTTTTTATTTTGGAGCAAAGTGGGGTCTAATGGGGCAAGTACTGTAAAACCTGGGATGCTGACCAATTAACTGCTTATCACAGACAGCTACAGTCATCACATTCAAGTGCTGTTTAATTAGAGTGCAAAAGACATATTTCCAAATGTTAATGTGATATGCAGGTTATTTATTGTTGTTGTGTTTTTCTGCAGCAGAGATATCTGCCATTTGTCAAAAGAAGGTAAGACTATATGATTTGATCATAAATAGATCAAAGTCAAGTCAAAGTCAACTTTATTGTCGATTCTCTTCACATTTGCATCACATGCAATGAATTGAAATTCTGTTTCTTACTCTCTCATGTCTGTTCAAGAGAAAAAAAAATATTGTATAAAAGCTGTATTATTGGTGTAACCTGCATTCTTACATTTGGGCAATAATTTCAATTACTGCCATTTAATATCAACTTTTTAAATTTAAATACATATCTAAAATCCACATTTCAAATAAAACTTTTTTTGTCTCAGTCAAACCAAAAATACAGCCATTTAATAATTAATAATCTGTAAATAGTCTGCTATAAATGAACCGTTTATTATCCACAGGGGGGTTTGTATGCATGGACCAAACCATTTTAAATGAAACTGCTGGTGCCTTATACATATCTACTAATGTGCATTTCTGTTTCTAAGGAGACACAGGTAAACTGTGCTCTGTATGATATCAGGAAAATGAAAAGCCGTCCTGTGCTGTTTATGGAAATTGTAGGCTTTTCATATTCCACAGCCTCAGTCTCTGAAAAGTCTGAACTTTGTCTGTTTTTATTAACCTAAATGTAATTTAACCTAAAACAATGTTTTAAAATAGCTCAATTTAGACAAGCACAGAAAAAACTGCACAGAGGAGCAGCGTATTTTATTGTCAAAAGCCAAATCGATGAATGAAAGGACTCGCAATCAGATGACAGACATGTTAATTTGATATGGAGCAGTGCATCTCTCTAATAGCACAAGATTAGAGGCGGATCAGATTAGGTTGCCTCTCTAGCGCAGTCCTTTTTATTTTTAGAAATGTGAGACACTGTGGGGACATCAAGACCGTTTCTATTCCTGAAAACGTTCACAAATCAAGCTCCCTTCTCAGATTCTTTTCGATAAAATTGACTGTTAAACAAGTATCTGGAAAAGTTGTACTTTTAGAGAAGTTTTTGACAAAGGAGTGTTTGCTGCTTCTTTTATCAATTGAAACCAAAGTAAAGTGTTTTCTCCTGCTGTCCTTGTCTTGGCTTCATCAACTGTAGAACTGTAGCTCTCATGTCAGGAGGGCTGTGGTCACCTGCTTCTCAGCTGGCTGCTGCGGGCGCCATGGCAACCGGCCTGTCCGCTACTGCAAGCGTTGCCATGTCAACCACCACAGCAGCGAGGTGGGGGCTGCGGCGGAGACCCATCTATACCAGACTTCACCTCCACCCATCAACACCCGAGAGTGTGGAGCGGAGGAGCTGGTGTGCACTGTAGAGGCTGTTATAAGGTCAGTACAGGGTTGTGCGAACGTCACAGTCGCAAGATAAAAGCCTGTGAAGCTCCATTGGGACTGCAAGACAAGAATACCGCATTTTCTTATCAGTCTTCTACAAAACGTGTTCTCTTTTAATTAAAAGCTTCATTCATTAGAACGTAGTGATCTCCTTCTGCTCTCAGCTGCTCACAGTGAATCATCTGACTCCCCCTCACCTTATCCTTTGCATCTTTTTCTCTCTTTCATCCCTTCTTTCACTGCATCCATAAATCTCATCTTTGTTTTTTTTTTCATCCTTCCGTCTGGCAGCTCTAACCTCAGGATTATTTTATTGAGTTTGCCACTATTCCTCCTCTGAACATGACTTAACAATTTCAAATCTGGCAATATTGTGTTCTACATATGACTTCCTTGAACAAATATAAAGTATACACATAATATACCCACATCGGTTACATATAGTTACTGGGTAGGACTATGGTGAGTAGTGGCAATGACCATCCAACTGAATTAAGTCAGTTGAAGGATTGAATTTTTTACTGAAATCAAAATACAGGCATGATACAGGAAGTGAGGCAGGACTCACAAAAAGACGACCTTATTTGTAAAAATGTATACATACAGGAACAAACCAAATAAACAAACAGAGCTGGCACATGGGAAACTACAGTTTGTATCCCAAGGGGCGTGGAGAGCTGTGGGTCAGACCCTTCATGCTTACCTATGTCTCCACAAGGGGGGCTTGGTTTTCCTGTGATGGTCCCCAGTCTAAATAAAATACAGGGTTGTGTCAGGAAGGGTATCCCAGGTGAAAACCTTCTGCCAAACATAATGTGGAGATCATTGAAAACTGTTTTGCTGTGGTGACCCCTAAGGGGATGTGCTGAAAGGTGAACAGCCATGAAATCCATGCATCCATCCATTTTCTAAATCTTAAACATGATCCCGTTCAGGGTCATGGGGTTGCTGGAGCCTGTTCCAGCCACCATTGGACTAAGGCAGGGTACACTCTTGATCCAGGGTGTCAAACTCCAGGCCTCAAGGGCAGCTGTCCTACTCGTTTTCCAACCAATTGCCATTGAAGCTCCATTTTGGCCCATAACACCTGATCCAGGTAATCAGAAGCAGATGAGGCAGGATTTCTGGAAAACCAGCAGGAGGCCGGCCCTCGAGGCCTGGATGCATTGATACTCCTGCCCTAGGTGGTTTGGCAGTTCATTTTACTAAATTAGGCTTAAAAAGCTTTAAAAAAGGCACAACAAAACCTTAAACCTTTGAGTGTCATTGAATGCAAACCTGTTGACATAGCCTGTTGTTAGCTTAAATTTCAATCACTTTAAATCATTTTTCCATACATAAACATATTAAAGCACTAAGGGTACTTTTTTCTCACGCATTTATTTTCAATTTTTCGGATAATAATGAGTAAAATAGTACAATTTATTTGAGATGAGGTTGTGTTTGCTAAAATAACAAGATTTAGACTTTAGCTTTCTTTTAACATACTGGTATTTAAATAAAGTTTTAGTGTGGTTAATTTTTCTCACTGTTTTTCTGAACTTTCCATGGACTCTCAGTCTTCTGAAGGAGGCAGAAATCCACGCTGAACAGCGGGAGTTTGAGCTAAACAGGCGTCGTCAGATGGGCCTGTCTGCCTCTCACCACTCTCTTGACAACATCGAGTTTGATAACAAGGAAGACGACCAGCATGACCAGCGTCTCCTTAGTCAATTTGGCATCTGGTTCCTGGTGTGTAATCCCTCTGTCTGTCAATACCAAGAGGGGGTGGGAAAGGATGTGCACAGCTCTCTCATTTTATTTCTGTGCGTGTGTTTTACATCTCCAGGTAAGTCTGTGCCCCCCCAACGAGAACACGCCCACGGAGAGCCTGGCTCGACTGGTCAGCATGGTTTTCCAGTGGTTTCACTCCACTGCCTACATGATGGATGATGAAGTAGGAAGCCTGGTGGAAAAGCTGAAGCCACAGTTTGTCACAAAATGGCTGAAGACTGTGTGTGAAGTGCGCTTTGATGTCATGGTCATGTGTCTGCTGCCCAAACCTGTAGAATTTGCCAGAGTAAGAAAAAGAAAACTGGAAAAAATTATAATCAAGATTATAGGAGTAGTAAGGTAAAGCATTTGAGGACAGATCACCTCTTTTTGCATGCTTCTTCGTAGGTGGGAGGCTACTGGGACAAGTCTTGTAGCACAGTGACACAGCTGAAAGAGGGTCTGAACCGTATACTGTGTCTGATACCATACAACGTCATCAGTCAGCCACTCTGGGAGTGCTTTATTCCTGAGTGGCTGGAGGCTATCCGCACCGAGGTACCAGACAGCCAGCTCAAGGAGTTCCGGGAAGTGCTTAGGTACTTTCGTCATCTATTTCAAAGAATAAAAACAGCAAATGAAACTATTAATTTTAGATCACACAAAAATACATGGATCTTTGGTCAAAATGTATGAATAAGTGGAAGCAGAAGGGCATGATGTCTAATTTTAATTGTGATAAAACTGCTCTGTGGGTGTCTTTCCCCCATGCAGCAAGATGTTTGACATCGAGTTGTGCCCCCTGCCCTTCTCCATGGAGGAAATGTTTGGCTTCATTAGTTGCAGATTCTCTGGCTACCCTGCGTCTGTCCAGGAGCAAGCTCTTCTGTGGCTGCATGTAAGCTCCCACACTCAAACTCATTCTGTCTGCCACGGGTCCTGCAGCTCAGTCCACTGTGAGTGTGAACTGAACAGCTTGTAAGAGTGTTGAAGTCTGGGCCATGGCTCTGCTGAATGTGGATCTTGGTTACAGAATGAGACCAAGTGCCATAGGTGGGATTTTATTTTATTTGAATTAACAGTACGCTGCACTCCACCCATGGGTCTGATTTAAGGTTTTTGTTGCAACTGTGATCAAAAGACTATTTCTTATGTACTCTCAGAAAATACATCATATTAATTTTAGAGGGTTAAATTGTGGTGAATGTGTCCCTATGGTGCTTTTCTTCACCTAAATCACATTGGGCATATTTCCAATCTGACATTATTATTTACACTTCTATTTCTAGTCTTGGTCATCAGTTTTTATGTGGAGTTGAATTTAAATGGAGGTGAAGAGTAATAATCTTGGTTGATATTTTGAATTGAATTTATAGGTATATTTGTAAAATATTTTCAAGTTGTTGTTTTCTAAAAACATGATCTAGAAAGTTATTTGAAAAACGTAGAAGTTTCTGTGAATGGGACTTTTTTCTCCTCCTGTTTTGTGCAATGCAGGTGTTGTCAGAGCTCGACATCGTGGTTCCTCTTCAGCTGCTGATCGGGATGTTTTCCGATGGAGTGAACTCATTAAAAGAACTGGCCAATCAGAGAAAAGCACGTGCGTCAGATCTGTCTGGGAGCAATGAAGCACGCAGGGTGAGCAGGACCTTGATGGAAAAGAAAACATCAGAAGAAAGGAGAGTCAACAACAGTTATTTAGGCAATGCAAGTTTTGGCGGAAAATGTACAACATTTCAGTCAAGTGGTCAGTAGATGCTGTAACACCCTCAGGACAAATTAGTTCATATGACTTTTTGGAAAAAAGGGCACATTTGCTTCCCCTTTTTTTATTTTTCGCTAGTCATTAGTGAAGTTACCATGGTAACTGCCACATTCTAAATATAGCATTTGTAGTAGGCTTGATTGAACTCGAGTGTGATGCAGATTAATAACAGAAATGAACATATAAACGTATATTAAAATGTCTAAAACTCATATTAAAAGTATGAACTTTATGATAGCTATCCAAGAAAAAAATGGCAATTTTTACCACAGGTGAGTGTGGTGTCAGATCCAGGACGCCGTGGGCAACACAACACCCTCAGCCCTTTCCCCAGTCCCTTCAGGAGCCCATTTCGTAGCCCCCTTCGCTGCAGTCCTTTTAAAAACTTGGGTCATGCCACCGGCCACTGCGCACTGGACCTGGACTGTGATGATGACGACATGAACCTCGGCTGTTTTATCCTCATGTTTGATCTGATCTTAAAGCAGGTAAGTGCCTGATTAGAAAAAACAAAAACAAAAAATGAGAAATCTTTTTATTTATGTCAAATGTTGACACATTTACCTGGTATCTGATATTTCATTTACACATCGTATAGCTAATTTTAAATCCAGTCAAATAAAAAAGAGCAGTAGAATAGTCACAGGTGGGACCCTGAGATTTTTGTGTCATGTTCCACTTTTGCTACTCTGTTTTCTCAACCGCCCCCCTCCCTTGCTGTTTCAGATGGAGCTTCAGGATGACGGTGTGATGCTGGGTCTAGACAGCAGCCTAGGGAAGGATATTGTGGGCATCATCAACAATGTCTTCCAGGCCCCGTGGGGGGGCTCACACACCTGCCAGAAGGATGAAAAGGCCCTTGAGTGCAGCTTGTGCCAATCCAGCATTCTGTGCTACCAGCTGGGCTGTGAGCTCCTAGAGAGGCTGACCCCCCGGGATGAGATGAACCTGGTGGTGAGACACACTGCATGCATAAATTAACCTTGAACATTCAGCAGGTATGGCTTTGCAGTAACCCCCCCCTAGCTTTGCGTCCCCATTCATTTCCAAACAGACAAACAACCATCTGCCAAGTATAGTTATGGTACAATATAGTATAAAAACCATAAAGGAACATTTAGCAAGTCATAGAGCTCAGCTATATTATGAATCTGACCAAAATGATGTATTACTCTGCATAGAAGTCTGTCAATACTGTCTCTGCAGGAACCCACAGATTGTTTGGAGGAAACCTTACTCTCGCATCAAAAAGATTTCTCCATCGGGGCAGAGAATGAAAGCGAGGAAGGAGACAACCCATCTGGGGCAAACACTGAGGAACCAAGCAACCATTCTCCAGAGGATATAGGTTAGCACTGATTACTTTTTACGTTTCATATCATATTTAGTACTAGCAGAGCATTTTCTAATTTTTAACCACATGCTTCAACATCGCTTAACTTTGTTGTTCAAGGCTGCAAAATACTAAAACTTTAAATTCGGAATTGCTCAATTGTTTTAAAAATGTCATAAAAGTTTGATGATTGAATTTGATATTTAAAGGATGATAAGGGCCACAATCTTCTTGTTTTATTCCAGCCATGAAAAATATTTCAGACAAAAAGTTCTCCTACCAGCAGCTCCCTGTGTCGCTAAAGCTTATTTACACTGTTCTTCAGGTAATTAAAAAAAAACCCAAACACAATTCAAACTACAAATTGGTTTAAAATTACAATTACTCTGGCTTTTCTTTGTTGTCATGCATCTATTTTGTGTTACCAGGAAATGTCTAAGTTTGAGGAGCCGGACATCCTGTTCAACATGATGAACTGTTTGAAGATCCTGTGTCTCCATGGCGAGTGTTTGTACCTCGCCCGTAAGGATCACCCCGCATTTTTGGCTTACATCCAGGAGAAGATGCTCATCCCCAGGTGTGTACAGCAGTAAAGGAACCCATTGCTGTTCACAACTGAGAACGACACAGCTTTACTCTTTATGTTTCAGTCTGTGGTCGATGTTGAAGTCCGAGTTCTGCCAGCTGGCCTCCCTGTCTGTGCCGCAGCTCCTCCACGCCCTCTCTCTGCCTCATGGGGCAGACATCTTCTGGAACCTGATCAACACAAACTTCAATAACCAAGACTGGAAGATACGCTTTGAAGCTGGTGGGAAATATTAGTATTTTAGTGTTTCATTTGATAAGATTGCAGTTATCCCTGCATGAGCTCTTCCTAAACTACATCCTGCTCACTCCTCTAGCCTGTGTTGCTATGGTTACGGTAGTACTTAAAAAGGCAGAATGGGAGGATCTGTGGGATTGATGGTTTTTTTGCATGTGATTTCTAGGGAGCAGTTTCGTGACCTTGAAAAAGGGGTTGTAGAAGCTCACTAAGACTTGATGTACATGGGTTATGGGAAATTGTGGAGTCTGTCATACAGCAAATACTACATACATTTATAGCTGAAGCTATTTGTTTGGAAATATGTCCTAAAGTAATGCAAACTGATAAATTATGTTATTTCACTGACCATATTAACATTTTAGTTAGCCATTTTCTTAGTTTAAATTACACTCAAAATTACGACTTAAATGGTGTACAATAATTTATGTGAGAGCGTTTAAAAAAACAAAACATTATTTATTAAATCTCATCAATTTGCAGTTGTACAGTTCCTCTTATATACTGCCATCTAGTGGTCAGATTATGGGGGTTATTCCAGATCCTTTGGCTGACATTTGGTGAGATAGTGATGTCCGACTGATAAGAGTTTTGATAAGAGAATTGATTTTCTGCTTCCTAAAAACTGCTTTTGTTTGATAAATTACAAAACTATATAAAAAAACATGAATATATGTTACCTTTTCTTTTCTGTTTTTGTCAAATCTCCCCAGTTGAGAAGGTTGCTGTGCTGTGTCGGTTCCTGGATATTGGTGCGGTGACAAAAAACCACTTGCTGAAGTATGCTTTGGCTCATGCTTTCTGCTGCTTCTTGGCTTCCGTGGAAGATGTCAACCCAGCTGTGGCTACCAGAGCCAGGTTGTTGCTGGACACCATCAAAAGACCAGCTCTTCAGGTGATCTGCATTAAACAGAGTCAAGAAACACACAAACTGGGAGACATGCAACATGTTTATCCACATGAAATGCAGCTTTAATTTGAAAAAGCGATGTATTGAGGATGTATTAATGCTAATGTGAGATCTGTACATTTTACAGGGACTGTGTTTGTGTATGGATTTCCAGTTTGACACTGTGGTCAGAGATCGTCCCATCATACTTAGCAAACTTCTCTTGCTGCATTTCCTGAAGAAGGATATTCCTGCTCTCAGTTGGGAATTTTTTGTGAACCGTTTTGAAACATTATCTCTTGAGGCTCAGCTACACTTGGACTGCAACAAGGAGTTCCCATTTCCCACAAGTATGGAGTAGCTGCTATGTCATCTTTCTTTTTTATTATTATGACCATTTACAGTATTAAAGAGTTTTAACTTTCTCTTGACAGCCATCACATCTGTTCGGACCAATGTTGCCAACCTCAGTGATGCTGCAATGTGGAAAATAAAAAGAGCCCGCTTTGCCAGGAACCAGCAGAAGAGCGTGCGCTCGCTGCGAGACAGCGTCAAAGGAGACCCGTCAGACTCTAAACGAGCATTTTCGCTGCCAGAGACTCTAAGCAATCGACTTCGTGAGTAGAAAAACTCATGTCATAAAGTCATCCCTTTAACTTTTATACTTTGGTCTCTTTGGTTTTACTTCTAACCAAATGCTTTTTGCATGTATGTTTTAAGATTTGAGGCTTGTTAAAGAGCCTCTTATGTCCTTCATTCCTGCTCAATATTTAAAATCCTTACAAGATTACATTAATAGCATTAATAGCCTCGTCCCTGCTTCACACTCAGCATTAAGGGTTGGATTGGGGGGGTTAAACCACCAAATGGTTCCCGGGTGCCGCTGTGTCTGCAGCTCACCGCTCTCCCAGGGGATGGGTCAAATGCGGAGAACAAATTTCACACACCAAGGTCCCAGATAATGAGACAAAACTAAATATGTCTCAATTAAAAAAAACAGACCCAATGTCTGTGTAATGCTAAAAAGCATAAACATAGTGCTTAAACTAATAAATGGTTATATCTCCATACATCCATCTTTTACTCCCACTTTGTCCTGTGCAGGGTCACTTGAGGTTGGTAGAGCCATTCACAGCTACTTTAGGGCAAAGGCAGAGTATTCATGGGACAGATTGCCAGTCCATCGCTTAGCTAAACACACTCAAATCCTAACTTCTAAATTGAAATTTAGATCTGCTGTGAAGCAACAGCGCTAACTAGGGATGCAAAGATTCTCGGAATAAAACCAAACCGTATGTTATTCCATTGAACCAAATCGTGGGGAAAGTGAATTGTTGCATCCCAACTGCATACATTTAAATGGTTGTGTTGAACGCATGTGTTGTGTTACATTACACCATCATTAGAGACGACCTAAAGGTCTTTCTATATTTGTACTTGCTTATTAGCAAATTTAAAAAAAGGATTTTCTGTTTTTTGTTGTTGTTGTTTTGTGAATCATGTGTTGAACAACAAAACAAAACAAAAATATGACTAAAACCTAGGTTTGAACCGAAGCCTCCCTAGTGTTTAACCATCACACCACCATTCAGCCCTGACTCCATACTTTCTTTTAAAAAAAGTTACTTTGGAATTTATTTTCTGTTCTTTTTCTGACACCTCCAATTTATCTTTAGAAACTGCACACTAGAAACAGCTGCTTTCTCCTTGAGTTCCATTCAACCTTTTCAGTGTTGATTGCAAATTAATGCGATTAAATACTTAAAAACTCAACCATAATTTCCCCCAAAACTTAGAGTTTCACATGCTTTATGTATTGCTTTACATAGTTAAACATGTTTTTCACATTTTGGACAAAAGCTTTCAAACATTTAGACAAGGCCTGTGCAAATTCTAAAGAACTCCTGTGTTGTTCACTTATCTAAATTGTTTTGCTCTGTGTTGACGTTGTGTTTCCTTCGAATGTGTAGCACGAGCATGCCCTGTGCCACCTCCCCCTGTCAATGTTTTCCTAAAGCGTGTTCTTCGTATGTGATTTTTAGCTTTAAAGCTCACAAGGCAGGAGCTCTCTGCCCCCACACTTGGAGATATGCTAGAGAAAGTCCTTCCAGGTAAATGACGCTTTAAAATTTGTTATTACACCATCATTGAGAAAACAGAAACGTGTAACGCTGACTTGTGAAACTCCTTATGTTTCACATTTTGGTGAAAAAAAGCAGGGAAAGAAAGGGAAAAAAACCTTTGCAAATAGCTGGACTTCCTTTGTGTGCATTCCATTTACATTTTCCATAAACAATCAGCTGTATATGTGTCATTCCAACAAGATGAGCTGACTCCCCCACCTCTGTGCTGGTGCCCTCTGTTGATTCCCTTCCCTTCCCCCTCCTCTCCTGTGCTTTCAGCACGTTTCCTCCTGCACTTTAACCCTGATGCTTCAGCCCCTCTTGCAGGGCAAACTCCTTCTCCTGAGGATGACACCATCATCAAGGATCTGCTGCCCGAGAACGCGGGCATCGATCACCAAACCGTCCACCAGCTCATCATGGTGCTCATGAAATTTATGGCTAAAGACCAGAGCAGTGCCGAAGCTGACATCGGCAGCGCCAAAGCGTTCAACACAGTGAAACGCCACCTGTATGTGCTGCTGGGCTATGACCAACAGGAGGGCTGCTTCATGATCGCACCCCAGAAGATGCGCACCTCCACCTGCTTTAACGGGTTCATAGCCGGCATTGCACAAGTAGGTATCCTTTGACCTCATTTCTAATATGTTTTTTAAAAAAATCCTGTAATAAATCATGAAGATTATGCTATTTTCTAGGTTATGGACTATAATATTAGTTTGGGGAAGCAGCTGCTCCCTCTGGTGGTCCAGGTGTTGAAGTACTGCACATGTCCTCAGCTGAGACACTACTTCCAGCAGCCCCCCCGGTGCTCCCTGTGGGCTTTAAGGCCACACATTAGACAGATGTGGCTCAAAGCACTCCTAGTCATTTTGTATAAGGTACTTTTCTGCCCCTACTTCAATAATACTTTCATTTAACAGGGATTGCACAATTCTCGATTGAAAACGGATCCATATGTTACACCATTAAATGTAATGTGGAGAAAATATGTTTAGTTTTAAATTGAAGAAGTATTTATTGTTGGATTACATTGCACCAGGCTTAGTATCGGCAAACTGTATGTTTTTTTCATTTAACTCACTTATTAGCAAATTTAAAAGAAGGATTTCTTCACACTTTTTGTTTTTTGGTTGTTGTTTTGTAGAAACAAATCATGTATTGAACCAAAGCAAAACTATGACTCAAAAATTGAGGTTTGAACCAAATCTTGGGTAAAGTGAATTGTTGCAACCCTATCGTTTCAGTTGTGATGCTCTTTATATTTATTCCAATAACAAACTAAACTGGATTTTTTAGGAAAATGACTGAATGTTTTGCCTCCTTGTAAGGATTTTTGCCTCGCCGCTTTTGTTTTTGTAAATCTGTAGTATCCGTATCGAGACATGGATGGCAGTAAGGTGGTCCTCCACCTCATCCACATCACCATCAACACGCTGAATGCTCAGTACCACAGCTGTCGTCCACATGCTGCAGCAGGACCTCTCTACAGTGACAACTCCAACATGAGCCGCTACAGCGAGAAAGAAAAAGGTGGAGCAGAATCATAAATACAGTTTAGCCCAACAACAGATTTTGATTTCAATAATATTTTTGATGGTTTATCAATTCAAAATGAAAATATTCTGTTGAGACCAACAAGTATTGATTTATTTGGATCTTAATATCAAAGTTGAAAGGAGATGGTAGCCTTTTTAGCTTTTACATAACATGAGAATGCTTCATGTGTTCTTACGTTTTTAGAGGAGGACAGTGTTTTCGATGAGTCAGATGTCCACGACACACCAACTGGTGCTGCAAACAAGGAGTCTCAAACCTTCTTTGCCCGTCTAAAGAGAATCGGGGGCAGCAAGTCAGTGAAGTATCAGCCAGTTGAGCTGAATGCCAAGAGAAGTAAGACAGTTGCTTATGTTTAAGGCAAATTCCATTGTTCTTTTTTTGATATATTTCTTTAACTGCAATATTCTGTGCACCAGGTGAAATTGAGCTGTCAGAGTATCGAGAGGGTGGCAATCTGCCTGACAGCATCCTTCACTGTGTGAGAGAGGAGAGCACTAGGAAGAAACGGCTGCAGGCCATGCACAAGCAGAAATCTCTGGACATTTCCAATACTGACTCAATTCTCTTCAGTCTGGATGAACATCGAAGAAAATCCTGCATCGATCGATGTGACATGCAAGTGCCGCCTGTGATCCTGCCTTCCTC
Organism: Oryzias latipes; assembly: GCF_053564925.1. NCBI lineage: Eukaryota > Metazoa > Chordata > Actinopteri > Beloniformes > Adrianichthyidae > Oryzias > Oryzias latipes. Next base: position 18,062,402 of record NC_136258.1, on the reverse strand, counting down.
TGCGGCATCTCGAAGGCAGCACGGTAAAGGATCCTCTGACGGCTCTTCGGCCCGAGTTGAGCCAGTGGACCGAAGAGGATCTAAAGGAGGTCAGTCTGACACATCCAAGCATGTCATCCCAGAAGTGCGCCTTAGCTGCATGGAAACCTTTGAGGACAAAATGGACCAGGGTTCTTTAGAGGGATCAGCGCAGGAAAAGGAGGACCAGGATCTCATTGATCTTTCTTCCGACTGCACATCGATTCCAGAAAAACACTCCTTGCTCTCCATGTCTGACAGTGACTCCTTGGTGTTTGAACCTCTGCCTCCGCTCAGGATAGTGGAGAGTGACGAAGAGTTTGACATTAGCACCATCATAGGGACCAAGTTTAACGAGTGCCCAAAGGTCTCATCTTCCCCTGCGAGTAGCAGCACTTTGCGGCTGTCTCCTGTGGTTCAGGTGAGTGTCGAGGACTGCTCCAGTGAAAGAAAACCCCCAGAACTTATTCCAAGAGAAGGCGCCTTACAGCAAGCACCCGTGGAAAAGAAGCGTAAGCCATTGAAGCAAAGTGCCTCTTTGGATATTCCCGAGCGCTTTGAGAACATCTGCCTCGAAAGCCCCATGACTCTGAAGCAGAAGAGAGACCTCCTGAAGAAGACGCCAAATGTTCCCGACACTTCGATAGACGACACGTCTGAGGATGCTCGGACTGGGATTGGGCACTGCACAAGTCCCTCTGGCAGGACAGTCTTCCTGGACATCCCAGAGGACAAAGCAGAGCCGCTCTCCTCGCCAGAGAAAGCCAAAAGTAACAGCAACGATGAGGAAGGGGATGGAGATGACGAGGAAGATGACGACATGGGCGACGAAGCAGACAGTGACCCCAAACCAGATAACGCAAATGACAACGACGAAGCTGAGTTTAGAATCCAGATTGTTCCAAGGCAGCGAAAACAGAGGAAGATAGCAGTGAGCGCCATCCAGAGAGAATATCTGGACATTTCCTTTAACACATTCGATAAGCTGGGAGCTGAGCAGACCACAGAAACGGGTAAGGAGAAGGACAGGTGAAAGATATAAGATATTTTCAAAGTTTAAATCCATTTTAAAACTTTTGATGTGGCGTACGTCTGTCAGTAGAAGAGGATAGAGTACAAGGATTTTTTCAAAACTTCTTCCTTTTATGTCCTTCACCACAAGTTAAGGTTGGTTGTGGCTAAAAGAGAAACATTTAAATAATTCTAAACTATCTGCACACCTTCTTAATTACATGCTTTTATCCTAAAATTAACTGCGCTCTCTTTTATTCCAGACAGTAAAAAAAAAAACTCAAATGAAAATCAAGTAAAGAGCATATAAAAGAAAAGGTGCAAACATGTTTTGGTCCTAATTGTTGTTACACGTTAGTCCAAATGACCAACTATTAACACAAGAAAATACGTTTCTGTGAGCATTCTGTTTTTTAATATAATTTCTATTTGAAATCGTTTTCCAAAATTAAGAATAACACAATTCAAGGTATTTCTCTGGGGGAAAAAAATCTGATGGTCCTTTGAGCTCACAGTGAAGCAGCTTTTAGTTAAAAAAAAAAAAAAAACCCTGAACCAGTTTCTTTTAGTTTTTTTGAAACATGTTCAATATTATAATACAGTCATTATGATGCAAACGTAAAGATGATATCAATAAAAATTGCTACAACATCAATGGCATAACAATAAAACAAATCATGTTTGAAATGGTGCAGGCAGAAGCTTACCTTATGAAAGCATGTCCCTAAAAAATAAAAGAAAGTTAATACAAATAATATAATAATAATAATAATAATAATAATAATAATAATAATAATAATAATAATAATAATAATAATAATAATAATAATAATGATAATAATAGATAAGGGAAAATAAAGAAAATACTACTACTAATAGGATAAATATTGATGATATAAATAATAAAATTAGGTAGTAAGAAAAGGTAATGAGTTAAAAAAATTAAGTCAGAAAGCAAAAATTTAACTCTCAGATATAAACTCAAAATAATAATAATGTAATTATAGTTTTATGAAATGTCTAAAAATCATAACTAGTTTATGTTCCTGATAGTGATATAGTTATTTTAGTTTCTCCTTTATTTGAACATTTAAGTAAGAGAAAACTTTAAAGTTGATAATAATAAATTTAAAATAAATTTCACTCCAAATTTTTTTATAATTTAAATTCTATTTTACTTTTTAACCCTTTAACCAATAAAAAGGTAAAAGATTTTATTTTCTTAATTTCCTTTTGCCTCGGGTGAGTAAAACACACAATCAGTTGCTCAATTCAATTCAGTTTTATTTGTATAGCCCAAAATCACAACAACAGTCGTCTCGGTTTAGAACGCAGTTAAAGGGTTAAAACTATTTAACTTTTAGTTTCCGTGCATTTTTTCAGTTTTTTATGTTGTGTGTTGATAGATTCCTCTATTACTTAATCTATATCATCTCACATCATTTTTAGCACCATTTGCATGTCAGCTTTTTTAGTTTTCTGTTGTGGAATGAAGTATTTTGTGTATATCCGTTCATTTCTTCCTTGATTCATGCACTAGTAAAATGTTTGCATAGAAAATGTAGGAATGTACCATTTTAAAGTGCTCACAATACAGGGACGCAAAACCTCATTAACTGAAAGCTGTTGCTTTATTAAAAGAAATGTCAGATCTAATTACAAAATTGTTAAATGTATCTGAGAAAACAATAAAATTGCCATAAAACAACATAAAAAAAACATAAATTGGGGCTTAACGCACTGATGGTGGAGAGCGTTCTTGCTGTCATATTGGCACGGGATGGCATATATTCTGATGCCCGTGGATCACCCATCACTCGTCCGTGTTGCCTTGCAGATCACAAAGTTTTGTCTACTTTGGAAAAGCCTCGAGAATCTGCCTCAGCCCCAACTCTTGAAGCTGCTATGCCTGAAACAAGCCACCGCTCTTCAGTATCAAGTAGGACGCTTTGATTAAGAGATTGTTTAATTAACTCCGCATTGTTTTTTTTATTGTGTTTTTGACAAAAACTGATGTTTTTGTATAAAACTAGACTGAAACGTGTATGTTTTTGCAAATAATCCTTTTTTAACTTGGTAAACACTACAAATAAAAAGTTAGATCAATGGTTTCATGCATCCTGAAAATCCTCTAATTACAGATAAATAAATAAATAAACTATTATAATAACTTTAATAACTTCTAAATGCATGAATGTGGCATCATTTCCTCCATTTTCATGTTTTGCTGCTCACATGTTGAAGCTGTCAGTAACTCTTACATCAATTCAGCAGATCATTAAAGGTGTTGTTTTCTGTGTTTGACCTCCAGCTCAGTACCGTCAAGTGAAACGAGGCTCCCTGGGGGCTCTGACTATGAGTCAGCTGATGAAAAGACAGCTGGAGCATCAGTCCAGTGCGCCGCACAACATCTGCACTTGGGAGACGGGTGAGCCACAGGCGACTTAATGATAGATATTAGCTCAAATCAGGCTGTGGATTAACACATCTTGGTCCCCAGTAGGTCCAACAAAGACCAGTCTTTTGTCAGCACCAAGTACAGTCAGCATGTTTGTTCCGGCGCCTGAGGAGTTCATCGACGAGCAGCCCACCCTGATGTCTGACAAGTGAGGGAATTTGTTCTGCAGTCACATTTGCCCTACAAAAATCAGTGTACATTTTGTTTGCGTTTTTTTTTCTTTTCTTTTTTGTCTCAGGTGTCGGGACTGTGCGGCTGTGCTGGAGGAATATGATGAGGAGACCCTCAGCCTTGCTGTTATAGTCCTCTCGATGTTCATCCACCTCAGTCCTGATTTGGCTGCTCCGATGCTGCTCGACATCATGCAGTCTGTGGGCAGGTATGCGGCAGAGCAGCTCCTCCAACCGTCCACACAGCACTCCACTGTTGAATGAAGTGTCATAACCCGCTCTTAGGACTCATCCATAATTCATGGATTTCTTTCAGATTGGCATCTAGTGGCAATTTTTCTGGACAAGCTGAAAGGTATGACACTTTGAAGCTCTCCCTCTGAGCTTGTCAAAGAGTTCAGTGGTAGATGTGTCTGTTCTGTTTTGCAGTATGCTGATACCAGGCAATGTGGCAGGTGTAGCCAAGCAATTCCTGCGCTGTGTGTTTCACCAGCTGGCCCCCAATGGCATCTTGCCCCAGCTTTTTCAGAGCAACATCAAAGGTTTGCTTATTTTTAGCCCTAAAAGGTGCAGTTGATTAAAAATCTGCCATCACATGTGCACTCTTTTCGTTTCACAGATGGGACTTTTCTGCGAACCTTAGCATCTTCTTTGATCGATTTCAACGAGCTGAGCTCTATTGCAGCCCTCAACATGCTGCTGGAGGTACAACTTTTCTTTTTTTTTTATATATATATATATATATCACCCATGTGTTTTAATGTTCAACCAGCAGGGGGAGCGCTTGCCAAATTTTTAGTAGCTTATCTTAATGTTCAACACAGTCCATTTAAAACAACAAATCGTCTGAGCTTTTCCAGAAACCTTCTGTACTCTGCACCACTGTGCTGCTTCTGGATTATTGTTGAGCTAAATAAATTGAAATGACAAGAAGCTATGGTTGCTTGAGCTCACCCAGATGGTTGTTTTCACATCACTGTGCTTCGTCTTTCGTTCTTTTCATGAGCATCACAGTTGATCAAGACAAATCTTAAGAGTAAATGTCTCAAGTTGTGGAATTATATTATATAACCCTGTGATGGTTTATGTCTCTGTGCCCTAAAGGGGTTGAACAACAAAAAGAGTCTGCCAGCAGGGGGCACAATGCTGCACTGCCTGGAAAACATTGCCTCCTTCATGGAAGCTCTCCCCATGGATTCTCCTAGCAACCTGTGGACTACCATCTGCAACCAGTTCCAGACCTTTCTCACAAAGCTGCCCTCTGTGCTTCCCCTGAAGGTAGATATCAACTCTTCCGCTCACTTAATCATGGTCTGATATGGGTTAATGTGATTACCACCGGAGGAAAAAGCATTCAGCGGTGCTCCAGTCAGCTTCAATAGTCAGCCTTAAAACTGTAATTGATTTGCATCTGACTCTTTTAACCTTGGAGGTCAAATTAATTTCCATGGCAGATCCCACAACTTGATCAAGCACGTGATCACAGAATGCCATCTCACTTTGTACACAACTTTTTGAGTTCTATTGAGTCTAAAATCCATCTCTTCCTAGTGCCCAATGGATTCCAGTTTAAGGATCATTATTTGTCTTCTAAAAATCCCAACAACAAGCGCAACTCGGGTAAGTCCATAGCAGAAATTGGACAGATCAGCTCAAATGTGTGACATGTTTCCTTCTGTTTACAGAGTCTCCTTGAATCCTTCTCCAAGCTGCTGAGCTTTGTTATCCAGTATGGCACGTTCAGCCTCTCCTACCTCGTAGAGTTGTGTGGTCTCTGCTACAAAGCCTTCAATAAGGTAATCTAGTATGTGCTGACGTGTTTTGTGTAAACCCCCGAAAGCTGATCTGCAGGATTAAAATGCTGTACTCTTGTTTAAATCCCCATCATGTGTAACTTTTTTCATTGCTACACCTACTTCTCCAACTCTCTACTCAGCCAGAGATGTAGCCATGTGACACAAGTGATTAAGTAGGAAATCAGACAGTATTGATTAGCAGGATTAGTTGGTGTCCAAGTCGGAGGATGTATGGTGCATTTCTCAGTGGCTGCCTGACACAGAGGTGTCTGTTTGAGCGAATGGATCCTTAGTCTTCCACCACTGTCAGCGTTATGTGCTTTATGCCTCCTGCCGTATTGATTTTTTACACTCTCATTAGTACCCCACCTTACAAAATCCACACTTCAAAAACCAGCATTTATTAATTGTGGATGGTGTTTTGTGCCAATTGCAGGAAGAACAAATGAATCTTTTTCGACTAAGTCCGAATTCAAGGGCTAATAAAACATTTAGCACATGATATACCATTTGTACCAGCTTCAGTCCTATTTTTTTGTGAGACTGGACCCTCACAGCTCAGCCATTTTCCTAAGCTATGCTCCATTAACTTTTAATTATAAGAGTACTACATGCAGGTGAGTGCAGGAGCAAACTGCACGATGAGAAACGTCAGCTGCAGCTCTGCGTTCTGTGAGAGTGGGTCATGCGCCTGCCTCTAACCTAAGCAAACATGACTGCAAAGGGAAAGGGAGAGGCGAACTGGGAGCCAAAATATGACAGTGTGGTTTGTAAACAGGCAGCTGGGCTTTGTGTGGAAGAGATGAACAAAGAGAGCAGCCTGTCCTCGGGGAAAGAGAAGGCAGTCTGACAGCCTTGTCTGAGCTGCCTGGGACTCTGGGAGGAGAGATCTGGACTGGCCTAAATCTACTCCTTGGTTTCACTATTCTCTGGCTTCCTTGCTCCCCTCTTACCCCGCCCGCCGCCTTTCCTCCCCCCTCTATTCAAGCTACAGAGTTTATGCTCTCTGCGCAGCATGAGTAAGGGAGAGTGATAATAGAAAAAGGCAGTCTTGCTGCCTCAGTACATTTACTCCCTTCTCTATTTCCTCACATCCAGGAGAGAGATAAGTTTTACATGTCCCGCACTGTGGTGTTGGAGCTTCTGCAGGCTCTAAAGTTCAAGTCTCCTGTGCCTGACACGAACTTGTTACTGCTGGTCCAGGTAGAATATAAATCTTTCATCATTTCTGTTAGCCAGAAAATCATGTAACTCCACTGTTGATGTGAAATACAGTGTTTGTTGTCAGTTTGTTTGTGCAGATATTGGCACACAACTAGCCGAATCCACCATCATCCAGAAGCACATGATCTCTACGTTGCCAGGGGTGAGACTTTGAATCTCTTTATGTTACAATCTCATTAAGCTCCACAACATAAAACAGTAGGAAGCTCAGTTGTTATTCCTTCTCAAGGATAAACTGTTTCCATTCTCCACAGTGTACAACTGCTGCAATGGAATGCATGAGGCAATACATAAGTGAGCTGCTAGACTTCATTGCAGACATGCACACACTAACCAAACTGAAAGTGAGTTTTCATCGGAAACCCACAACTACCATTACACTACAACAGTATTCTGATGTAAAACTTCCATTTCCTTGGTTATTTAGAGTCACATGAAGGCTTGCTGTCAGCCGCTGCATGAGGACACTTTTGGGGGCAACCTGAAAGTGGGTTTGGCCCAAGTTGCAGCCATGGAGATCAGCAAAGGCAATCATCGTGATAATAAAGCTGTGGTTCGATATCTTCCCTGGCTTTATCACCCACCATCCACCATGCAGCAAGGGTAAGGAGACTGATGCTTTGAAGACTTAAAGAGGCTAAAATTACTTAATTAAAATGTAACAACTGTGTTGTTAGTCTTTCAGGATTTTATTTTTATTCTAAATTTGATCAAAAAGTATAATTTAAGTAGAAATATTGGATAATTATTTTTCACTTTATTTGCGTAAAAGCTCCTTTTCAAAATTTCCGATTCACACACCAGTGTGGTAGAAAAATAAGGAACATCTATAAAAATGGACTCCCTTCAACATGCCCAAAAGCACATTTCTTTTTCCTTAAGTCCTGGTTTCTGTTTCCTCAGATCAACGTTTTATTATTTGACCATTTGTAACTATGTTGTGCACTATGAGTGCCAATAAATAGAAAGAAAGCAACACAAAATATAAAGTCTTCATTTATCTTGACATGCTGCTCTCCATCACTGAGATGAATGGTCGAGGATAACATACTAGACTTCAAAGAGTCAAAGATCAAGGATCTTTTTAGTGTGCGTGTGTGATAGCTGACAGCAAACAGACGCACAAGTGTTTTGTTCTTCAAAAGTATAGCAGTACAAGCATTGTGGTACTGTATGTAAAAATAGGACAGAAAAATATAGACACGGCAGTGAAATAAAAGTTCATAACACAGGAAAAAATAAAGATGTTTCACAAAACATTTAATAAAAGTTAGCAGATGAAAGAACACCTTTAAATATCAAAGAAGAAAGAAAAACATTAAAATAAATGTATTTATTCAGAACTCAGTCACTAGTTGGAATGGAAAGAACCCAATTATTAAGAAGAAATATTTTAGTATGTTCTGGAATAAAACAGAGACCAAAACATGTATAAAATGAATGTGAATCCTTTTGAATCCTTTTATTCTTCTATTAATCTGTCTTTAATACCCCAAAGCAACTCTTCTGACATGCATACAAAAAGAGGTGGCCTAAATATGAAACAAGAACACTAATCTTAGGCGGAAAATCACTAAAAAATATACCAAAATCTAGAAACACAAAGTTCCACACAGACTTTCAAAAAGGGAAAAATAATTTTAAAATCGAATAGATAGAAAGACTTAAAATTGAAAGTTTTACGGCCCAATAATAGGCATTTTGTTTGCTAGTTCTAAGCAAATGGTTTGTATTTCTTGAGTTTTTATGTTAATAACGTAATTGTAGTTCATTTAGATTACAGTGACAGAAATTAAAGTAAAGAGTAGAAATGACTCATTTTTAGAACAAAACATGACAAAAAAACATATGATCTTGGTACGAGCTGGGATATCTTAATAACCCCTAATAAAATCTAAAACTAGCACTTATTCTTAGAAGGTAGCTTTAAATTTTTGTTTCAAAAATAATAACATTGATTAAACTTTAAGATAACAACCCTAAAATTAAATAAAGAATGAGAGTGGAATTTGAGTTTTTTTGTTTTAAATGAGGTTTTTTATAGAGTATGGCTCAAAAGCATTTTGACCCATTTTATTAATAATTTTATTATTTGTAGATCCCAGCTTTTCATGAGATTAAAACAAATCTCGACTGCTGATTTTAAGAAAAGGTGTAGAGCAAAGAGATGTTAAAACAATGTAAAACCTGGTAAAATATCTTAAATGTCTAGGAACAAAGTTTGAAACGTTTGCAAGGATCAAATAGTTTGCAGTATCTCTGAAACCTGAAGTTCAACTTTCCGCTTTTGTTTCTTTATTTTTGGGGCAAAATTTGTGCAACAACATTTGTTGCCTTTTATTTGTCCAAGACAAAAAAATAGCTTTTTTCAATCTTAGCAAAAAGGAAATGAAAAAAAAAAAAGAGTAAGTTAAAATAACCTTCTTTCTTGTCATTAGCCTTGCATTATGCTCCTCAAGACCACAGTAGTCAGGAGTTGTTGTGATTTTTAAAACTTTTAGAGTAGACTTTTCAGGCAGCGGAAGCTGGTTTTGTTAAAAAAAGGATTGTTCAGTTTTTAAGTCCTGCTTTGACTATATGTCTTTCTAAGTAAACACATTTCTTTTGATGGCAAAACAGCTGTTTTATAATTGTGAATTTGTCCTAATAGAAAAAAGCTAAGATCCAAACTTGAATGAGATTAGAATTTTTCACTACAGAGCTTTTGTCTTGTGGTTTCTTTTCTGAGACTACATGTAATGTACACTTAAAAAGTCATTCAAAAATCTAAAAGACAAAAAAAGGGATTTCTGACTAAAGTGAATGAGAAGATATCAAATCATGTCTTATTTTGTCTCCAAAGACCTAAAGAGTTCATTGAGTGCGTGTCCCACATCCGTCAGCTGTCTTGGCTTCTTTTGGGCTCCTTGACGCACTGCGCCCTGCACCAAGGCTCCACCTCCTGCATGCCCATCCCTCTGGATGCTGGATCCCACATAGCAGATCATCTTAAAGTCATCCTTATTGGCTTCCCAGAACAGTCAAAGGTCAGCTGAAAATGATTTTCCTCCATGTGGTCAAACTTTTTTTTGTTAGCTTAAGCTGTTTTCTGATCCTTTGCTTTCTTTTTTTGTTTTTGTCCCCTAGACGTCAGTGCTGCACATGTGCTCTCTGTTCCACGCCTTCATGTTCGCACAGTTATGGACTATCTACTGCGAGCAGACAGCTGCAGCTCCGTCCCTGCAGAACCAGAACCAGACAGAGTTTTCTTCTGGCGCTATTCTCACTGGCCTAGAGTTCTGGAGTCGGGTTACACCCAGCATCTTACATCTTATGGCTCACAATAAAGTTGTAAGTTGTCACTTGGTTGTTTTTGAACTCAAAATGCTCCAAGATTCTCCATAATTTTGGAAACGGAATTTGTTGTATACCATTACACAGATCAATTCAGTTCAATTCAATTCAGTTCAATTCAATTCAGTTCAATTCAATTCAGTTCAATTCAATTCAGTTCAATTCAATTCAATTCAATTCAATTCAATTCAATTCAATTCAATTCAATTCAATTCAATTCAATTCAATTCAATTCAATTCAATTCAATTCAATCCAATCTAATCTATGCAAATAAAATCAAATCAAAAACATAACAAATCATAAACATGTTAATTATTTCCCTTAGATGGTAGAGATGGTGTGTCTTCATGTTATCAGTTTGATGGAAGCTCTACAAGAATGCAACTCTACCATATTTGTCAAGGTTAGACCTCAGCTGCATCTGTTACACAAAACAAGTTCCCATTAGCATAATCCTCACTCATCTTTATTTTTGTGTTGTAGTTAATTCCTATGTGGTTACCCATGATTCAATCAAACCTAAAGGTAAGCCTTTTAAGCTATGAGTAAGGAACTAGACTCTTCAAACTCGTCAAACTGATATGCTATACACTTCTCTCTTTGATTCACCAGCATCTGTCTGCGGGGCTGCAGCTGCGGTTACAGGCCATCCAGAACAGAGTGAACCACCAGTGTCTTCAGGTCCAGAGTCCTGGAGCTCCTCCCATTGCCCTGCGCAAATGGCTCCAGTGCACCCAGTTCAAGATGGCTCAGGTGGAGATCCAATCATCGGAAGCAGCTTCTCAGTTTTACCCCATGTGAGCTGATGGATCCTCAGAAGTCCACGAATCCTTACCCTGCAACTATAAAGGGCTCCTAGAAACTTTGTGGGATTCAGATGTTTGCACCTTTGGTTTAACACTTGTGCTTTTACGGCAAAGCTATACGACTTTGAGGCACTTCTTTGTGCCCACCTGATATATTCAAACACATCTGGAGATCCAGAGTTTCCGCATTAGCAATAATGAGGAATGGAAACATGTGTTTGACCATCCTTGAAGAAATTCCCCTTGTTAAATTCATATCTCATGACTTTCTAAGTTGCTTGGATGCAAGATGAAAATAAAAAGTACAAATCTTTGTAAACTGTGTGACACTTTGTCATTTTGTGTGAATTGCCAGCCCCTTCAAAAATTGAAATGTGACATTTACTGGCCTTTGACTACGGGTGGATGTGGAAAATATCCTGTATGATAATAATGCGGGGCGCGATAAAAATCAGCTCTGTTCTGGGTGAGAACCTCAGGTGTCTGTGAGAAAATGACATGACATGCATTACCCAGCTCCAGTCTGAGATCCTTGTCAGCCTGTCAGTCATGCTGCCTGCTCCCATCAGGGCTCCGATCGATCAGAGGCCAATCTATGTTGTGGCAGCAGCTTTATAACTCAATAATGTGGAGCCAGACATTGGAGACAAACAAGACTATTTCGGTGGTGCTTCCCCTTCTCCCTCCCCATAAAGTGAAGAGCAACCCCCCCCCATCTACAGAGAACTTGGCCCATCTTGGCATTGGTATCAGCGAAACAGACCGGCCCACGCACACACCGAGCAAACGCAATTACCTTTTGGCCTAATGTTGTTTGTTGTGATTAGGCAGTGTTGTGAGTTCTAACTGTATTACCACGAAGTTCCTCTCTGAGAATAACAGATGACACGACAGGAGGGCAGCACATTAATCTTGGTTTTGATCTTTGCTGCTGCAAGAATTTTATTATCAAGTCTTAAGAACAATTAGATCTGATGATATCCATGCATCTGCCGGGGAAACTAGCTTACTTATGGGATGAAAAGGCCAATTTTATTTGTATGGTTTCTGAAATATTACTTTTGGTTGCTTCTTTTTTGACGGGACCCATGCTAAGAGGTGTTTCAGTCCCTCAATACCAATGTGACAGATGAAGATGGACACACACGCATTCGCACAGACTCCCTGGTGACCTCCAGCTAGCTGAGACCGGCTGTAGTGCCCCTCATCATCAACCTCTAGTCTTGGCTCATCAAAGAACTCATCTCCTGCTGTGCCCCTGTGTGTGTGTTTGTTATTAAAATGGTGCAGTGTGTATGTGTGTCACTACGCGTGTATAGGTGTGTGTGTGTTTGTACGTGTTTAATCAAGTCCCCCATGCTCTGGGGTTACATCTGCCAGCCACTGCCACCGTTGTGATCGTTTGAACTCACAGCCCTTTCGGAAAGAGCCTCTCTCATTAGCGGCAGCTTATGTAATCAGTGTCCCACAGGTATCTAGCACTTTCCCCGCCCTCGCCTTGCCTGCCTGCTGCCTCCTGCAGGACCATATGGAAGCGCTGACCTGATGAGCAGACAGCTGGAAGTGCTGAGGGTAATTAACACTGACCAGAGGTCTCTCGGGAAGCCAGGGTGTGAGAGCAGCTCCTCTGAGATGGTGAAGGTCAGCTTTGGAAGAACTCTGCACACGCACGCAGGATGAGGAAGTGTTGGTGGCATGTCTTGATTAAAGAACACCTTGGAAAATCTGTTTGTTGTTGGCTGTTTTGAACTCAGACGCCCTGTGAGAGCCTCCAAAACTTGTTGAGACAGTGACAAACCTTGGTTCCAGTGCCCCGAGCTGTCACGTTGCTTTCATTACACGGAAATCCACAGCGCCCTGGCTGGACAATGCATGAATGTTTAAATTGCTCACTGTGTCCATCGGCATTACCATCAAGTTGCACATCTAAAGCAGGGAAAGCTAAGTACTCCGTATCCATTGACATTACTCAGTGCTCTTCTCCATCAGCCTGGATGACATAGATTTTGTTTGTTTCACATCACTAGGTACAGTCTCCACATAATGGGTAAAAGAAAAGACATCTAATGTTTTAATGCACCTCCTTTAACAGGTACATTTTTAATCCGCATGTCTTATTTAATATACCGGTAATCATTTTCCTACAGCAGCTTGAATTCTTGCTTAAGTTGCACTATTCATTTAAGCACAGTTGTCAACAATTTCTGGTGACATCCTTATTGATCGAGCCAGGAGCAAGCACAATATGTAACCTATACGTTTTCTGGTTTGCGTCATTAAACCCTGTGGGGTGGAATAAGGCGGATGATCGCAGATCATTAAAGTTGCACTGTGTGAGACAGACTGAGAGCATGTCCTGCACGGCAGGGGGCCCAGGAGACAAGGCCAGCTCAGCTCTGCCCAAAGCATGAACAGCGCAGCACAATGCTCACAAGCTAAATATAACAGTCTCCCTTTCTTTCCCGTTCAAAACCCTCCACCAGCTCGCCTCCTTTATGTAGCGGTGCACCTGCATGCCGGTCCATTTTGACACAATAGACTGCAGCTCTGTTGTTATGTACAGCTTTATTTACAACTGAAAAACCCAGCAGTTATCAACTTATGCACATCTTTTCAACCGTCTATTATAATGCATAAATTGTGTAAGGACTATTGACTGCCAAATATACATTATTGGCTTGCTCCGTGACAACATTGACATAGATCTAAATGGTAGCACATTATTTCAATTCTTACTATGTATAAACATATGATCTGTTACAATGTACATGAATTAACAGTCCAGAAGGCAGGTACTTAAGTATCAGTATTTACATTCATGCATCCATCATTTTGCTCATATAAGTACATGGTGGGGTACATGGTATTTTATTACCTAATGCCCGTTTGTGCACTTGCAAGCATGTGTTTTTTTTTTGTTTTTTTTTTTTCATTTCCACATTTCCACAGCTTAGCCAATATCTATACTTAACTTACAGAGCCGGGCGCTTTCTCACAGAGAGCACTCATCTGCATGCACACTCACATACAGACAGATGCACATCCATACATGCATGCACACACGCATATTTCATTTTTTTTTATATGGGTGGGTTTGGGAGGGCGGTGTTGAGTGATGCTCCTGATTAGCTGATTTGCTCCAGCGGGATGTGGAGGATGCCTGAGTCACACTTGTCTCTATTGAGGCAATCCTCCCTGCAACCTGATATCTGCAGTCAGCCAAATCTCCTGCTTCTCACCAGTCACTAGGTCAGCTTTGGGCTTGGGTTCCCGGTGAAGGACTATACGTCCGTAAGTGTTGACAGATGGAGAAAAATTCAGATTTTCAAGTCTGGAAAGAATATAGAAACTAAGGCCCTTGTTGATTTTGAAACTGGAAATTTTAACTCAATGACCTGCAAAGATGTTAGTTTTTTTAAACACACATTCTGAAAGCCCATCATAAAGAGCGTATATTTTCTTTTTTTTTAAGCTGAAGTCTTGAGGAAAAAGAAATATCAACCTTCTTTAAATTCAGACAACTTTTGCAGTACAAGCGTGCTATGGGATGCAAAATGTGGGCACGCCAAACGTTTTGGAGCATCAAAAGTGACTTACAAAAGTTATAAATGTTACTGTAAGAAAACAAGTTTACCAATCAAATAAATAAATTCATCAAAAATGATTTTTTAAAGATGGGAAAAATTTACTAGAAAGTAAAAAAACAATTTCAAACAAATATAGTTAATAATGGCTGACAGATCACACTCAGTCAAACGCTTGTTTTGACATATGTCAAAAAACTTAATCTTCCATGGTGAAGTGTGTAGGTTTCTTTAAATTGCATAGTTGAATAAATCCTCATCTTAGAGCTGGGACCTGCAGTCGGATCATCTGCCTCAATTTGGAGAACACAAAGATGAGCAGGGAGAGGGTTGAAGTATAATTTAAAAAAAGTTGCATTCTCTGTTAAAAAAAACTGCATGCATGTTATTTGTTGCTTGTAATGGGGGTTTTCTTTCAAGTTGCCCATGGGACTGAAGGGGCTGTTGTCTCTCTTTTTTTTCCATTGCTGAATGAACAGCATGTGAGGTCTGGATCTGCTGCAGACCGGCAGTCAGTCCCTCTCCAGCCAGCAGCCAACCAGCCTGTCAGCAACACTTGCTGTTACTAAGAGCATAATGTTCAGCCTGCTGTGCTGCTTTTGACACCACAGTCCCTGTCAGGTTTTTTTTTTTTTTTTTTTAGTCCTTTCTGGTTTGATTCAATTTGTCCTCCGTGTTTTCAGCTCTTCTCAAGGTCGGTGCTGTCTCTCCTGCCCCGGCAGCAAGCCAAGCAAAGAAGAAAGGTTTACCTTTTTGAAAAATGTCAGGTGAAACCATTCAGTGAGAGGAGTTTGCTGTTTTCAGAACAAGGTGGGAAACATGATGTGAGTCAGCTCCTGTGGACTTCAGGAGAATGTTTATACCACAGTGTTGTTCGTACTAATGGTCTTCGTGTTTCGGATGCTCATGGCGTACTCTCCACGACTCGTCCCGTTTTCCTCTTTCCTCAGTGGTTTTCTGTAAAAAAGAAAAATATTAGAAAAATTTCTAACCACAGAAAAGAATTTGCAGTACTTCCTCCACTATAGGGCACAGCTGATTTTATCTATCTATCTATCTATCTATCTATCTATCTATCTATCTATCTATCTATCTATCTATCTATCTATCTATCTATCTATCTATCTATCTATCTATCTATCTATCTATCTATCTATCTATCTATCTATCTATCTATCTATCTATCTATCTATCTATCTATCTATCTATCTATCTATCTATCTATCTATCTATCTATCTATCTATCTATCTATCTATCTATCTATCTATCTATCTATCTATCTATCTATCTATCTATCTATCTATAGCCGTGTTTGCAGCAGAATTAATCCATACATAAGCACTGAGGATTATAAGGCGAACTGTTGTTTTTTTGTAAAAAATGATGACTTTGAGGTGTACCTTATGATGCGGAGAATTGTATGTTTTACAGCCATTTCTGTAAAGTCCCACTTCATTCATCTTTTGATCTGTGTTACCTCCCTGTCGACTTTTAAATATAATTATGCAGTTTTTAGCCAAAAAACAAAAACAAAACAAAAAACAGTGTTGTTTTCTAGGACATCCTGTAGTTTCTGCAGAGAGGCAGTAAATCATTTGAAATTCGCCTCTGAGTTTGGGGGCGGGACTATTCCTGCAGAGTGAACCTGTTGTCATTTCCAATCATCTCCTTGTTTACACTCTGTCCCACTAGCTTACAGCCCCTGACAACCTCAACCTAACATTACTGGCGCAACAAAAATGGCGAGCAATATTGGGGCTATCCAGCTGTACAATTTTGGGCCACATGCCAGCTCAGACAAGGAAAACAAAGACGTTTAAGTATTCATTTCTACGCAAGGGGATGTATCAGAACGGAGTGGAGCAGCCAAGCCAGGCCAAGTTGGCCCCATATGATCAAAAGTGGGCAGAAAATGTGGGCCCCGAATGGGTTTGTCTGCAGTTTCCATGGTGGACAGCTTGGCTAGCTCTACCGGCCCCTGGGTGGCATAACTCGCCGCACAGCGAGCCAGCCCACTGAGTGCCCACTCCAGCCAATGTGGGCAAACGCAGGTGGAGCCACCACAGAAACTGCAGACAAACCCATTCGGGGCCCACATTTTATGCCCACTTTTAAATCACATGAGGCCCACTTGGCCTTGTTGGCTGGGAGGGAGATTGTAACTACTTTAACAAGCATTTTTTGTTAGCCCCTCTATTCGCGATTTGAATACAGTTTGAAAAAAATTTCGTTTTAATCCTAATTTTCTTTATACATGCCCTCCGTCATGAGAAAAATGCCACAAGAACATGTTGAAGACACACACAAAAAAATATTTTCATTGTAGTGGGTCTTTACAGTTTTTCTCAGTCACTTTAGTACAATTCTCAGATCAGAATTGAAGTTTGCAAATACGTGTGTGCATTTCTCAAAACAATGTGTACAAACAGCAAAACACTATGGATTTCTTGCAAAAGCCTATAACTTGCTCAAAATCTTTAGTTCATCTCTCAAAACTAAGTCTTTATGTCATTGAACATGTCAGTGCCATCGGAATCTCAAGTCTTTGTGTCATTGTCTATGAACAAGACAGTCAAACTACTTAGTCTTGTTGTCAATATAACTGTGTACTTTAGAGGGAGGTTCTGATGTAAACTATGGCTAAAGTTTTGATGACAATTATTGTAAAATGTAAGTTACACCTTTTCTGTTTGATTGCAAGAGACTGGACAAAATTCACATTTACACTTTTATTGTTCATATTGTAATTTGTTGACAGACCATGTCATACCAAAATAGAAAAAAACCACTGCAAACAGTAACACAAAGGGAAGAAAAAGATAGGACAATATTCTGTACAACAGTACAGGCAGTGCAGTAGGAATTGGTGTGGTCTTCCTACACCTCTTGTCGTTCCTGTATGTTAGGCCACAAATTCTCATCCACATCACAGCGAATATCCTCTCTTGCAATGCAGCGAAATATGTTTGTCACATTATGACAACTTGGTCAACCATTTTGCAGTTAATGACTTATACGATGAACTAATGACTAGGTGTTTTGAGGAGTAAGACTATTGCACAATGAACTATATAATACATTTTGATCAACATGACATAAACAACTGATAATGTAGCAAAGAGCAGAGAATTGTGCATAATCATTTGCATGGATGTACCAAAGCAATTGCAACTTGTTCAAAGAAGTGAGAAAGTGCTTATATGATGTGCACAAGTGACATCATGATGTGAAGATTGAACAAATAGTTTTGGGAATTTCATTCTGATCTGAGAATTGTACTAAAGTGACTGAGCAAAACTGTAAACAGAGGTTTGCTAACTTTCAGAGGGATTTGATAGTCTAACCAATCTTTTCTGAGAAACTCATTCTTTGAAGGTTCTTGGACAGCATGGAGCTTTTTCCTGCAGTACAGCTATGTTAGGCGGAAAACATCAATACATAACCTCTCCCCTCTCACCATTGGCTGCTTTGCAAAGCTGCCTTTTTGTGGGTAAAATAAAAAGAAATTGTGACTGCTAGTGGCCTGTGAGCAGAAGTGTCATTCAGTGAAGTCTCTTTCATGCACTTCTTAATGCATTTGTAGGTATTATGTTTGTCCAGTGTACTGTAGTTTCTGCACTGACTCCATCAGCTGCTCTCCTCTGCTTGGCCTTATGTAAGTCAAAGACAGATCTAAATACAGTTCGTACAGTCATTGTCCCTCTCAAAACTGTACGCTGCATTCACAGGACCCCGAGCAACATCTTAATCCTGCCCCCCCCACTCCCACCACCCTGCCCACCACCTTCTCGACTGAAAGTGCAGGCCAGCTGGTGCAACTCCACACAAACATGCAAAATCTGCTGACCATCTCAAACAATTGTGCAGTAAGGAAAAAAGTTCTAGTAACAGAGTGCTGAGGGTGAACTGATCTAACACATGGTGTAATGTAACCTAATGCAACTCCAACTCTCAAGGTATGAATTGTCTTTTTTAAAGTCTGAAAACTCAAAGCTCCACAACTATGTTGATGTGATGCAATCAAAGAAATATAAAAGCATGTAACAAATGGGAAAAAAATTGGTATTTAATATTCAAAAGGAACAAAACAACTAACACATTCAAGAAATCTCTATCAAAACAATAAAACATAAAATAGTTGTTGCTCTTTTAAAAACGATGGTGGACACACTGAATAAAATCCCCCAAATTTAATTTTTGGAGAGATTTTTTCTTTTCTTTAATGACAAAATGCTGCAAGTTTAGATGTTTTCTACTATATATTTTGTTTGTGATGTTGCACCTTTCATTTTTCCTGAAAATGTACCTTTTTAGTTACTTTCTTTACAATGTATTGTTTTTGTTTTTAAAACCAAGGGTTCAAATGCATGATGGATGTTAATATGCAACAATGCAATTTTATAGTCATAAGCTACTCTACTCATTCGCCTATCTCTAAACATCAAAACCATATTTATCAAAAAACACCCAAAACACACCATGTTTTTTTGTGAAGTTGCATGTTACACGTGCAGCACGTTTGGGGGTGTGTGTGCACTCAGACAGGAACATCTGGACACACCTGGTAGCATGACGCCGATGGATGTATGGCTGCTTGGCAAAAAGGCATAAGCCGTGTGCCTGCTGTGAAACAGTCAATGCACTAGCAGTAAATCATAAAACACGTATGGACCATCTGCTAAGGCAGCAGGCACTAGAGGCAAGATGGGAGCCTTAGAATCAACAATCCACTTTTCATGCATGTTTTTTCAGCTGTGGTAGGAAGCCAGAGCACACGGAGGAAACCGACATAGAGGGCAGAAGATCAGACAAGCTCCACACTTTAGCTTGCAAACTGTAACTAAAGCCACTTTAAGTCCCTAAATGCCATGAAAAGGACATCCAATTCATGTTTACATTCAATCTGCATTTGGATGGGACTCATCTCCAACTAAATTAAGAGCAAAACTAAAAGTTGAGTCAGCTGGGACAGCGGAACAGGTGAGCTGTGCACCAGGGACACATGCTGGCCTCATGGAACAGATGCTGCTTGCTGTGTCCCTGTGGGTCCAGGAAAGCCTTGGAAAAGAACCAATCCATCATCCCAGTAGAAGCACATTTTGCTGTGGGAGGCAGTGAGTTGGATACAGGTGCAGCAAAGGGATTTGGGATAGACCAGCTTTCCCTAGGGATGGTGTTGCTACAGGCAACATTTTCTGGACTCAAATTAGTTCAAGCTAAGTGAAGTTGGAGAGGTATTTCAGTATTTCGTTGGAAGTTTAGAAGAGGTGTGCATGGTTACTTGAGTCTTTTGTTGTTCCCTGGTAGAAGATGTAGACACATTCTTTCATACACATTCTTTCATCCACTCACAGCTATGGGATGAAGTTTCTTCGGTTCCTAAACAAGTTAAATGCTGCAGAAAACGAACAATGACTCCCACCAAATGAGGGAGAAAATTTAACAATTTAAAGGTATGATCTAAGAAGGTCATTCAAAATTTTTACTAGATACACTTTTAAAAAGGATTTCTCTAAAAATCCATCATTCAAACATGGAAATGGCAGTTTTCTTTTCTTATGATGTTTTTTTTGTCCTGAAGCTGTAGCTAAAAAGCTATAAGATGAAGAAAAAATTGAATAAAACTGTACAACAATGTTGAGTCAAAGATATTTTCAAAGCTACTGCCCTGGGAATACATCCATAAACAAGAAAATGTGATGAGAATGGATAGATGGGAAAACAAATATGAATAAAGTTTTTTTAATGTGCAAAACCATTTAAGAAAGCTTGGACCAACTTTGAAAAGGAAGTTGTTGATCCTATTACAAAAACTGGATACATAACAAGTGTTAGAAATCCTTAAAAAAAAGGGAGGGGGTAATTAAACAATTTGCACAGTATCACAAAGACGTATTAAGGGCCCTGGAACAAAAAGAGGACAGTAAATGAAATAATGTAAAGTGTTGACAATAAAACAGTCTGTGTGAACAACTGGAATCAAATTGGATAGTTTTATAGCGCATCTAGGAAGTAATGTATTATTAATTTATAAGTGTCTGCTTAGGCAGGTAAGGGCAGGATCGAGCTTGGATTTTAAAATAGTAAACCTGAACTATAGTAAACCTGAACTACAACTAGCAGAATTTTGGCCATTGCCATAAATATTAAAGGAATGAATTAAAACACAGTAACGGTGCCTCCTTGGTGCCACATCATGCCATCAGTGTGATACAAAAATTCTAAGTAGTATCGTGTTTATTTTTTAAAGGTTTAAAAAGTTATTTGAATGAGGGTGCTGAAATAAGTATTTAGCACAAACAAATAAGAATTCTGTCCCTCACAGAACTATCTTTAGGAAGGGTCTTCTATCCTCCACTTGATACCTGTATTATTTGCACTTATTTGAACTGATATTCTGAATAAGACCCCTGTCCAAACCCTTAAACAGTCAGACTGCAACCTCTCCACAATGAACCAGACCAAAGAGTTGTCAAAGGACACCATGGAAAAGATTGTAAACCTGAACAAGACTGAGATGAACTAAGCAAACAGCTTGGTGTGAAGAATTAAACTTTTGGAGAAAAAATTAGAAAAATCCCAACCACACCATACCCACTGTGAGTGGTGGGGGTGGAATCATCATACTTTGGGGAAGCTTTTTTGCAAAAAGGACAAACCAACTGATTCATCTTAAGGAAAGGAGGAATTGGTCCATGTATGGTAAGATTTGAGGCAAAAACCTCTCTTTCATCTCATGGACATTGAAGATGAACTACAACTGGATTTTCCAACATGACAATGATCCCAAACACTGCTCCAGCAATGAAGGAACCACTAAGTAAAAATCATTTCAAGGTTCTGGAGGTCTAGTTAGGCTCCAGACCTCAATCCAATAGTGGAAGGAGTTGAAATTCCCTGTTGCTCAGCAACAGCCAAAAACATCACAGTCCTTGAGAAGATTTACATGGAACAGTGGGACAAAATAGCAGCTACAGTGTGTGCAGACCTGATGAAGACAAACCTCAGGAAACGTTTGACCTCTGTCATTGACAACCACAGTTACAGTTCCAAGCATTGAGGCAAACTTATGCTATTGACTAAATGCTTTTTTGCACCATAATGCAAATAAATTCAACAACAATGGGATTTCCTGATTTTTTATGTTTTTACATTCTGTCTCTCATAACAGAAGTGCATCCATAGTGTCAGTTTGCAGACCTCTCTCATCCCTTTAAGTGGGACATCTTGCAGAATCAGTGACCACCAAATACTTTTTTGGTCCTCTGTTTTTTGTCCGCATCATAATTCCTGTTTGTTAATCTCTCCAGTTACAGGATGGGTGAAGCGGTTGCACATATCTCTTTTCTTTCTGCACCAACACTTTTTCAGAGGGAATTTCCTTGACTAAGGTTATTAGGACCTTTCCCTCTCAGATAAAGTGCTGAAGCTTCTCTGTGGCGCTTCATTTGTCCACTGTGGCTCCCTTCAGCGTTGCCTTGCAAGGACAAATCCTTAATTCTGGCAGACTGTCCGGCTCTTTGTCTGCTATGTGGGAGCTCTGAAAGGACAGGGGTTATTTTGCAATTTAGCCCACCACTTTCTTGACATTCTGATTGGACAATAAGGATATTTAACATTTTTATTAAAGTGCTATCGCCAAAATTGCTTAATCATAACCTTTCAAAACAAGGAAAGAAGAGGCAGCAAGTATTAAAGAGCAGTTTTCCTCTGCCGCATTTGAAAAGGCTGCTGATGGACAGCCAGCTCAAAGGTGATTCTGCCTTGTTTATTCTTCCCAGGATGTAATCTTCGCACAGACTGACCGTGTCGCTTTGGGCCACCGCACAGGGCAGAACGCTGGGGCGTCAAGCCGACCTCTGCCCAGACTTTCAATAATAAATGGCATGCTGTTGACACATGGCAGGTGCAACACAACACTTCACAGATTAAATTAATATTTCATGTGAAAGCTGTGCAATCACAACACACTTTTGCTTTTTTGGGGTTTGGGGAGAGAATCACTGTGATATTGGGACATGTGTTGAGCTACTCTGGCCATCTGGACATTAAAGAAACATCCTATAGTTTAAAAATGGCAGAATAAGCAATTTTCTGAGTTTAATGGTTGACAATTTGGAAAATAAAACTGAGGATACAAACTTTTGTTTCCCCAAACTGGCTTTGTTGTTAGATTCTCTGTCATTTAATCTTGGCAACAAAAAAGTGATGCAGTGTATAATGTGCTTCCCAGTGCAGTAAGTGATTAAGAACAGCATTCAATACTCAGTTGGTTAGAGTTTTATTTGTTTTGACTCCTCGGATGGCCGAGTGCCTGGACTGCAGAGTCATGGTGTTTGATTTGGACAGCACAACAACACTGAAACGCAGCATGTGTTTCACTCATCTTCTTTGTGGTTGCGCTCACCAGCCTTTCTGGTGCTGTGGACTCTGGATAGAATTGAATAAATGCGATTCTTTGAGTCCCTTTCCATTTGACAGATGACTGGCAGAAAAAGATTATAAAGTATAACAAAAAGCCATTAGGGCTGGGACTTGCAGAACTGGCTCTTCTGCAGTGCACAAGCTTTGGCTCATGGCCAGTTGTTTTTTTATTGGGAAAGCCCTGAGCACTAAGGGTCTAGAAGGGCTATATATAACAAGCTGTGTTCTCACTGACAGACTCTTCTCACTTTGTTGTTGCCTAAAGTCTTTCCCTCCGAGTGGACATTACATTTGTCCAACCAGTGTGCTAATTCCTCTCCTTCCTGTTAAAAATGATAGATGACAACAGCATCTATGACTAAAAGGAGTTCTATTTTTCTCTAGTTTGTTTTCCTATTGGTCGATTGCTCATGAATGTCTAATGAGTCCAGTTTTTATTCAAACATATTCCTTTTAGTAACTTTGTAATATCAATATTAATAATAATATTGATCATTTATGGGATTAATTTGTTTAATCCTCCTCTTTTTTCTTCTCGGGGCTACACTAGTCTGTGTACTTCTTATTCAAAGTGTAAGGCAGCTTGGTGTGGCACAAAGTCTGCAGTCTGGAGCTCGCTGCACTTCAGGACACGACCCGCTTGCATGTATAAAAGATGGAGCCTGAGACTGAATGACAAATTAATTCATAAATAATAACTTGGGTTTGGGGCTGGAGCCCATATTGCAACAACACTTTCCAACCATTGCTGCATTAAAAAAAAGGTGCCCCTTGGCTACACAGGGGTCTGGAAAATTGCCATAATGATTTCCTGAGCCAACCACTTATTACTTCCACTGCCTGACTGCCTATTTGTTGTTCAAAGAGCAAAAGAAAAAAATCTGCTGAGGGAAGCTATTTCTGGCAATCAGGCTTAAAACAGTTCCATAAATACAAGAGGCATTATACCACATCTTTTTAAAGAGACATGAATAAAATATGGAATAGCTCCAAATTCAGCAAATGTTATTTTTGTAATGGAGCCAACATTTACTACTTATTTTTGATGATAGTAAACAAATCAAGACCTCAAACGCATCAAGTTTGCACAAACATTTGTCAAATCTCTACATACATACTCTGGGATGTCAGAGTACATAAGTGACACCATGCAGCTTGAATGTCTCAAAGAAAATTGGGTCTGGTTGTGCTGCAGGCTCAAACCTCACGCAGCATTTTTTTTTCTAATGAGCCAAATGGGAGGAAACTCTGAAACAGCTGGGAATCCTCTGCTTTCCTCCTGCGTTCACTGCCACATAGCTGGACCAGAGGCTGTAAACACTGACGTGAATGAAAAACCATTTCACCTGCACGCACTTCAATTCATCATGTTCAGTGGTGGATCCTTATGCATGACTCAGCCCTGTGGATCATCCTCTCGGACTTGTGTGCATTTCATTATGTAACCTCATTGTGACCCAAAAAGGTGATGAAAGGGTCATCATACACTTCATGCATTATTGTTGTGCAAGTGACTTTGCTTGCAGCCACTTTTGAAGGCTACCTTTTAAAAAGCATCAATATGAAATATTGAGTTAGAGCAGGAGGAATCAGGTACAAAGCTTCGTCACATAATAACTCACTACTCCCCTGTCAGTGAATGCATCAGAGACAAAAAATAGCAGCTTTATGACCTGATTTACACAATTTTATTCATGTAAGTTATTCCACACATATTCTTACAACTTTTTATTAACAAGAATGTCCCATTTGTAACTGCAGATAGGTAGAAAATGCTTATAAAAATGCAGCAATTTGTTTTAATCAATATTTTGTGAATTCTGGGATTCCTACCCACTGAACCAGCTCTCCTGCAGTGAAATTAGTCCACACCGTCTGCATGTCTTTTAGACTTAAATGAGGTTTGTGCACTATTCCTTTTTGGTCCTATGAAAGGTTTTTCAAGAAAAAGCCTTATTAGGACTTTTTTCTACTGGCCACTAGATTCCTTTTACACTCAGTGTGAGGTAGGTCTGACTGGTCACTACAGGATTTTTCTTTTAAGGGAGTTGTTGCATGGAAGACTTGTCAGCACTTCTAGGTCTGAGGGAAGAGTCTTCCCTGAAAAGAACAAGCGTGTCCCTTCTCAGTTAAGACATTTCTCTGTTATTGATGCTTTAGATGTGTTTGAGTCTGTTTCAAGCACATCTAAAATCAATGTGTTGCACTAAACTATAAGACGTTTGTACAAATTTGTACTGCTCAAAATACTAAGTTGGAAATTTACTGTTAAATATGTAGTCCAAATTATAACCAGATGTCAAAACAAGCTTCCTCTGAAGGTCTTAGATGACCTTTCAGAGATGAGGTGAGGAGCTTAATCTGAATAAAAAATGTAATTTACAAGTGCTTTTTCAAATGGTTTGGTCACCTGGTTATATTTCTTTCAGAAGTTCTGTATTGCAAGTCTTTAATAAAGTCTCCACAAAAAAGAAGCCTTCCTGCAGACTCAAAGCTTCAATACATCTTCTGTCTGTTTATTCCTATTCGGGGTCATGGAGATATTGGAGCCTATCCCAACAACTGATGGGCAAAGGCAGGATACACCATAGACAGTTTGGTAGTTCATCACAACCACACACACTCATATTGATACCTACGAAACAATTTAGAATCCCCAATCAACCCGTGAAGCATGTTTGTGGGAGGAATCCAGAGCGCCTGGAGAAAACCCACACAAGACCTCGCTGGGATTCGAACCAGGGTCTTCTCATTGTAAAGGGGGAGTGCTAACTACACTACCACGCAGTCTAATAATAAACATCCGGACTAAAAACTTACTTAAACAGTATAGTTCAGGGGTGGGCAAACTACGGCCCGGGGGCCATATGCGGCCCGTTAAATGATTTAATCTGGCCTGCCAAACTGGAATAAATCACATTGACAATCCTCATAGAGGTTTTATTTTCCCTGTAATTCTGGAGTCCACTCATAAATGGTGCTCTACAAATAAAGTAACCTTTGCTTGGATGTAGAGAGTTTTTCAGCATGTGATTTTTGGAAGATTTGTTGGTTTTCTGATGTTTCTGATCATTCCAACCGCTCATGAATGCAGCATTTCCGTAATTTTGCCTTGAGGGACATCAATCATTT
Organism: Oryzias latipes; assembly: GCF_053564925.1. Lineage (NCBI taxonomy): Eukaryota > Metazoa > Chordata > Actinopteri > Beloniformes > Adrianichthyidae > Oryzias > Oryzias latipes. Next base: position 18,036,444 of record NC_136258.1, on the reverse strand, counting down.
CAGAGTGATTGGGGCAATTGGCTCTGAAATGATGATGAAAATCAAAAATGTTTAGTTTATATATATATATATATTTAATCATTTCAAGCATGTTTTCATCAAGATTCCATGTTATTTCTTTCTCTGATGAGGTGGACTACCAAAACGCTCCACACATCAGCTCTTGGTCCATCCCTTCTCTCAGATTTTAGAACCCTCTGTGGCCCACAAGTCAAAAAGTTAGCCCAACCCTTGGTATAGTTGGTTCTATCTTAGCAAAGCTTCTCTGAAAAATCTGAAGGTAATTGTCGGAGATGACTTTTCAGAACGGTCAACAAGTGATGTGCAATAATATGATATTTGTGTCTATAATTGTATTTATTTTATAAAGAGTGTGTTTTTCAACTTGCACTCATCTTGATTGTTCTGGCTAATTCATTCATCTTCCATACAATCATTCATCTTCTAATCTGTTTTTCCCTTTCTAGGTCAAGGGGCTGCCTGAGCCTATCCACTTGTGGGTGGAGGCAGGGGACACCCTGGACAGTTCGCCAGTCTGTTGCAGGCACATTTTGCAGGGTAGCCTGCAGGGTGCCTGCAATCACACACCCATGCACTCTCACATTCAAACCTAGGGACAATTAAGGTTGACCAATTAACCTATGAAGCATGTTTTTGGACAGTGGGAGGAAGCAGGAGTCCATGGAGAAAACCCACACATGCACAGGGGAGAACATGCAAACTCCACACAGAAAGGTCCTGTTCAAATCCCAGTCAGGATTTGAACCGGGGCTGTGAGGCAAGAGCGCTAACCACTGTGCCAAAGTGCAGCCCTTCTGGCTGTTCTGGTTAATTATTGGATTTAATCCTACATTAGCTGCAGTTTTAAGTTGTTTTGGTTATGTCCTAAGTTGGCCTTTGTCAATCAGTCACACCAGTTCCAGATTCATGATCCACAGCTGTCTTAATTTCACTTAATTGTCCTCAGCATATTTAAATGTCCAGTTTTCGGTTCATCCTTGTCAGGTCGTCTGTTCTGTTTTGCTCTGTCATCCCTTTTTTTTGCCCCAGTGGTTTCTGTCATGTTCTGGTCAATTTATTAAATGCTAGCTGCTGCAGTGGCAGGGTTTTTTGCCACTGCAGTCCACACCATGGGGCCACGGGTTTTCCTGCTGCAGTCAGATTCAAGTCATGCAATTCCACGTCCACCCAATCTGTTACTGTCGGGGATTGCTGGGGCCATCCTTCCAAGTTTCCTGTTCCTGTGGAGGGTCACCGGGGGCTGCTGCTCTTCACTTGTTTCTTCCTGAGGGGGCTTTTTGGGACTGCTCCTTCATGTTACCTGTCCTTTTCCTGTGGTTGGTTGGCAGGGCTAGCCTTCTTCATATGTCTGTTCTTGAGGAGGGTTGCTGGGGCCACACTTCATGTTTCCTGTCCCTGAGGAGGGTCACTGGGGCTGCTCCTCTTCATGCTTGTTCCTAAGGAGGTGTTCTCTGATACCACTCACATCTGGTTAGCTGCAGGAACCCTAAATGTTTCTGGTTATCTTTTGGTTTGTTGTTCCTCCAGGTCCTGTCCTCCCAAGTGATTTGTTGAGTTGGGGAATCTGGGATCTGCTCTTTTGGGGAGTGGTACTCTGTGGATTCTGCACTTCAGTTCGAGTTGCTTTTGGTCATGTTCTTGGTTGCTCTCTGTCAGGCAGTCACACCAGTTTCCGGTTCATGATCCACAGCGGTCTTAATCTTAATTATTGCCCTCAGTCTATTTAAGTGTCTGGTTTTCAGTTAATCCTTGTCAAGTTCTGTCATCCTTTTGGTTGGCCCTGATGGTTTTTGTCATGATCTGGTCAATTTATTAATTTATTTGTCGTTTTATTGATCTCTTAAAGTGATTTTAGTTTGCATGCCAATTTCATGGATTTACTCTTTACGGTTCTTTTTCTCTGCCACACTCAATCAGCATTCAATGTTTGAGAATAAATGTTATTTTACCAAGATCCGTTCCAAATTATGAATTAAACACATTTGATGTAACATATTTCCACAAAGAGGGTCAAATCTAACCTTTTAATAGCCTTATAACAGATGATGATGGCAGAGAGGAGGAAGACAACTGACACACAGCCCACCGTCCCGAGCACTATGAGGTCCACCTCCATCCACCAGGGCGTCAACAAGGGCACCATGGGCTCTGCCTCTGACCACGGGAAAAAAAAGAAGTTGTAAGAAAATGTTACGGGTTCACAGGAGAATCAAAAAACGATATCTTGATGAAAAATATAAATCTAAAGTTTTGGAAGAGCATGAAGGTGATTTTCTTCCTTGCTGAGGGGTAGCTGTGCCCTTGCTTGCTCTGTAGGCCTTGGGTTCAACGTTCAAAGATTTACAGCTCGACACCATGAATCATTTAAATTCCTGTCAGCCTTCCTTACACCAGCACTTTTCCACACCAATTACTGTTGCAAGAACCTTCTGGTCCTTCCACATTGGGTCTGTGGATTAGAACTAATCACCAGGAATGTTGTATATCCATGCATCAGCAGCTATGTGTCTGTAATGTAGAATTTCTGCAGCATCTGATTTTCTCACAAAACCTTTGAATCCCTTTGGTCATGTACAGATCTGAGCAAATAAAAGTTTAGTCTAATTTGAAGTGGCTTCAAATGACCTTTTAATGGATGTACTATGACATACTTGTTACTTTGCATCGGTTCTTATTTTAATCGACTAAATGATTTTTTCTAAATAAAAAGAATAACTCAGTAACTTCCAATTCAGGACAGCAATTTTCCACCAAATGGCATGGCATTACCAGAAAATCACACCATTGGTGAGTTTGAAAGCTCTTCTCAGCCAAACTTCAGTTTTAATCCTGTATTTTGTCAGCAGCAGAAGGATTTTATTACGTCTCTGGCAAGGATCTACTCCAATGTAAAAAAGTGGGCTCTTTTAAAAGAAACCCACGTATTATTTTTAGCTCATGGACGCTTACTTAACAGACAGCCCTCCTCATTTTTTTTTACTTTTAACAGATAATGGTCTCACTCCCTGTCCCAGTTTTCATGTTAGTGTTTTCTATTATATGTGTTATTAGTGACATGTTTTAGAGATAATCTCTTGTAGCCTGCAAATCAGGGAAAAATCTGGAAATGAGTTCTTTATGGTGTTCAGATGAACTTTAATGAGTCATTTTATTATTTTGGTTTGTGACTAAAACTGCTACTTTTGAACATGTTAACCCGCGAATAGAAGAACAACTCCACTTTTGCACTGGTCAAAATTAGGCATTGCAAAGATCATTTCTGCTGGCTGCCAGTTGGCTAAGGCAGGGCTCGTGTAGAGATCTTGACAAGAATAACTGAAGGGTTTCAGAATTCTCAAGCAATGCACATGGTGAGTCAGGAGGGAAAAAAATCCATCAATTTTGACCAGACTGAAAAAAAAAATCACTTGGACTGACTGAATAAAACCTTTTCAGGGCTTGGTGATTAAGTACTCTTCACTCCTCATAACATTAAGGTCTCCAGATGGGTAATTCTAAAGAGTCACAGTAATAGCTCAGGGAGGCTGCATCCTCAGCAGACCCTGTCAAATATTTCAGGGCGCTGTTCATTAAGGTGCTTGCAATGACATACAAATCCCATAAACTTTCAACAAGCGGGCTGGCAAAATATGATTGCCAATATGTCAGTGGATTTACGATCTGGGAGTGAGAGGGAGGACAGGAGCGACACCCATGACAGGCAATCAATCAAGAAACGTACTGTAAATACTTGCTATTAACAAGCGGTAAGACTTTTATACACATGTTGTATTGTTGGCTAAACTTAAAAACAATGCTGGTTCATTAGCCTGCAATTTTCCATTGTAACAAGATAACTTAATTCATTTATCAGTGGTTTAATCAGGAGGTCCTGCAGGGGAAACTCTACTACTGAACTACTAAGCACTGCAGCCCAGGCATGGATTTTACAAGTATAATGGTACTCCCCAAGGTCAGACCCGGCTTCAATTAATCTTGTGTTTAGCCGTCAGCATCCTCCTGGCTCTATTACAGACACAAGAGTGCCAAACTTCTCCCAAACATGGGCAATCCTACGCTAATCTTGATGATAAAATCAGGTCTTGTGCGGCTGGGAGATCCAGCTGCTGATAAGAATGAGACCAAAGGAGGCAGAACTTGGATGATTTCTCAAAAGGCCTCACCTGTGGTTCCCAGCAGCCGTGGGGGAGGAGGTGGAGGCGGTGGTGGAGGGAGGGGAGGGTATCTCCTACAGTGGCATGCCAACTGGCACTGTTCACTAACCTTCTCCGCCACAGACCGAGAGCATGACCTCTGGATTTCCCCCTAAATGCAAGAGAGATAAAAGACACTGCATTACTCCAAAATAGCAGCAGCGCTTCGTGCACCGCACACACTCAGCATCCCTTCAGTTTGGTGGATATCCTCTCAAGATTGTTTTCTCATCACAGCTCCAGTGTTGTTGTCATTGGGGATGCTGTGTGCGTGGTTACATGCAGAATCGCGTCGACGGCTGCAGCCCTTTTCTCTGGAAGAAACCACCCACCAGCAGAGTGGGCAGCAGGCTGCCCCGAGGAGTGTGCGTGGGTGGACTTGGAAACTCAAGCAGATCACATTACACATGAACCCAGGCAATGTTGCCTGCATGTGAACAACAGCTAACAACTATCTGTAGGCAGAAGCATGGGGCAAAGGTTAAAATACTCATCACTAACATATGCCTGCTGCAGGGATCCTGGTGGGAACGTTTTCATGAAAACTGCTTCATGCTCCCACAACAAGACAGCTCCCTGTCTGCGCCTGCCGTTTTGCACAGCTGCATTTTTCATGCAGTGGAAACTCACAATACACGTGTGGCTGGAAGTTTTTTTTCCCCTTTTTCCTAAATGCAGGTGTGCCCTGTGGTAACCCCACACTGTAAAATAAGTTAGTTTCTGGTCTCCTTTATCAGCCCTGCTTCCCAAAATCCGTTCCCAGATACAATTGTGTGACCTGCCCCCATGCGTAAAAGGACAAGTGGCGCGCCCGGACGCGATGCTTACCTGGCACGAAAGTAAAAACAGCGAGAGCAGGCAGTGGCCGAAGAAAAGAGGCCAAAAACTTAAAGTAAATGGTATTAAATCTTGGACCAGCATTCCTCTTTTCGAGCTGTTCTGGAAGATAGTAGGAGGTGTTTCCCACAACTGGATGCAGAATACATGAATTTTTTGGGAAATAACCATCCACCCTGTCCAGTCCAACGGTGATACCTGTGACAGACGTGTCCAGAAATAGTTTATGCCACAATCATTTTCCTCTTGAAACCTCCTTGTCGGAAGCATAGGACAAGTGAGACGGTTGAAGAATTAAAAAAACATTTAAAAAATTCACATCTCGAAAGTAGTTTGATCTTTAATCTTTCTTTCCTCCGACCGATTTGGCACTCAGACAGGGACCTGAATCATAACGCGACTCCGCGCACTGTGAGGGCGGTGGATTGCCCGTACCTTACATTCCTCCTCGGCTGCGAGCATGAGTGCAATTGGGCCACTGGAGCCATCGAAGTTGAAGGAAATTATGAAAAAATAAACGGGGGTTGAGCTGGAGCGCGAGGTCCTCAGGAATATCGCGTGGCAGGATTCCTCACAGCAGCATCAGCAGCAGCATCACACATCCTTTCAACTTATTATCTAGGCTGCGCGGAGTATATGGGCGAGTCCGGAGGGCAGAGCCGCGGGGTTAAAGTGATGCGTCCCGCTCTGTGCCAAACCACAGCGGGCTGCTTTAATACAGGAGCATCACTTGGTACGGCGCTCGCATCAGCTCACACTGCTCCAAACAAATGCGCCCCCCCTACCCTTCAAAAAGTACCCCCTCCTCCACCCAGAACGCAGCGGGGAGGTCATGTGGTTGTGAAGGCGCTGGCTTGTTTGGGTTTATTTACACAGGTACAATCACAAAGTAAGTGTGGAGGCGAGTTATTGAAAAAAAAACAGGAGGAAGATGACTTGGATGAATCCTGACATATACAACAAAAAAACTGCTGTAACATTTTTATGTTTTATTTTTTCTGAAGCATCATCCGCATTATTAATGCCAGACTGCAAAAAAAAGTGAGGCAACAATGGGTAGTTTTTAAGAGCAGAGTTGCATAATGTCTTTGGTGGCCCTCACTATGGGCACAGTTATGAAATTACCCCACAGTCATACTTGGTCTGATAAGAGCCAACGTGACATTCAGGCGGCTGATTGACAGTGGGAGTGGAAACTTATAGTGTCTCCTAATGGAGGATGCAGAAGGGATGCAAAACAGAAATATGTATGGAGGAGGGGGCTGCAGTTTAGTCTATATTGAATTATTAATTGGGCAGTAACGCTTGACTTCACCAAACCTAATTTAAGAACTCCAACAATTAATTGATAAAGGGTTTAAAAGGCGAGAAGATTTTCTGCTTTTTCTTGATCTTTTTAAGTGAAAACGTCAAAACACTTTTTTATGGCTTTCATAAATCATATTAATAATTGTTTCTGGACTGCTTTGGTGCCCATATTTATTGCTCTTTATTGCTTCTATGTTTCATGAAGCCATAATAATGTCTATTTCTTGGCTCCAAGAAAAGCCACTTGTGGGTGAAATAGCAGAGGGGAGAGCCAATTGTGTCAGCCTGTCTATTCCAAAGAAAACATCTAAGCCAACCAATGTTGGATTAAGATCAGTGAATTCAGCAACCAGCCCAAAGCCTTTTGTTGCAGCTGAACATTTATCACATGTCCTGCCCATCAAAAAGCACTTCACTGGCAGTAATGGGATGAGCTCATACAAAGAGCTGTGGATGACTTTTAGAGTGGAAAATCCATAGCAATCCTTAAACCGCATCCATGCAGTCCAATGCCGAGATTTTTCTTGAGTTTTTGAAACATACAGTAAAGCTACATTTGGCATGTCCAGCAGGTCATCCATCATCTCCCCCAGTCTGCACCTATATTGATTATCTGACAAGAGGAAAGAAGTAGATCCTCCTGTTTCCTTCCTGCTACCTCACCTCAATTCAGTAACCAGCAGGCTGGCACAAACATGCATCAGACCATATAAACTCTGATAAGAAACCCTCTTAATGCAATTACTGTGGTCTTTCAGCTTTATCGCTCCTGCAAACATCTGCATCTCTCAGAGGGCAGATTAGCTCCTGTAAAAAACAAAAAGGGGATTTTAAATCGGTCTGGCATTTACAGAAAAGGTGGGTTCAGATAAAAAAAAAACTCCCCGTCATCTGTATTTCTTTTGTATCAGTGTGCGTTATGTTTGTAGACCTGTGTGAGGAGTTGCACAGAGGAAGTGCATTGCCATCTAGTGGATGAGTCTGTCAACACGTGAAAATGTTAAAAGAAAAATCAATTTACTGAAGGGTGAGAATGAATTTGCCCTTTATTAGTCATATTTGTCCTTAGCAAAGGATGTGGTTAATGGTACATGATCACTAAAACTCAAAAGAAAACAATAAAATCCTTCATTTAGCATGAGTATAATCTACAATCTATTATCTACAATCTTCAAATCTTCAAAATTCCTTAAATTAAGAAAGTAAGTGTGTTCAACAAGCAGCAGACATGAGCATATTGTTTGATGCAAAAAGCAGTGATGCTGGTGAGGTTGCCTGCTGTTACCACGGCTCCTACATTTATGCAATATATGTTCACTGAATGCTGTACCGAGAATTTGATTACCTGAGCGTAAAGTTCAATCAATCCACCCTTTTCTTAACTGACTACATTCCTTTCGGGATCACGGGGTATCCAAAGCCTATTCCTGCTAATAATGAGCAAAGACAGGTTACACCACAGGTCACCAGTCTGTGGCAGGGCACACAATCACTCCCACATGCACACCTAAGGACACTTTACAGTAACTAATTAACCTATGAAGCATATTTCTGGACTGTGTGAGGAAGCTGGAGAGAGAGGAACCCATGCATGCACAGGGATAACATGCAAACTCTGAACAGAAAGGTCCCATCTTGGATTTGAACCAGTGCAACAATTAGTTTATTTTTACAGTTGCAAAGCTCTTTGCATTTAGTGCAAATCACTCCTGCCCTCTTGGATTTAGTCTATCACAGTCATTTTATGTCATATACAACCAAACGAGGTTTTATTGAGCAACCCAGAGACAGTTAGTGACAAGAATTTTTTTTGGGGTGAAATAAATTCTCTCCCTACAATGGAAAAACATGCTAAATAAAGCAACCAGAACGAAGCTTAAAATACTTCTGAGAGATTAGCACCACCTTACAATTTTAAATAGCAGGAGCATCTCCCTGGCTCTGATCTGTAAATAGAATTTCCTGGATTTTTCATGAAAAACATGAAGAAAATAAATCCCTTCGTTCCACCAAATCCTGCACAAGGTAGTGGATATTAAATCTCAATGAGTTTCTGCTATAAATCAATGTATGTTCTGTAAAATGTGTACTTAGTTTGTGTTTACAATTCTAATATAATTCAAAGTATGCACGATGTGGTTTAGTGACTTAAAGATGGTTAAAAGGTCAAAACTTGAATACAAAGGAAACATATTTTTATAACATAATAACCCAAAATTTACTAACACACATCAAATATTTGGAACCTGATTTTAAAAAGCATTGCTCTTTAATGTATATTTGAAGAGTGCAAAGTATGTATTGCAGCAGAGCATGGATTAAAGAGCTCATGATGCAGTTTGACCAAATGGATTTTTCTTTTTTATTGTTATGCAGCAAAACTCTTTTATGATACTCTTAGGATGGAATAAATTGCGTAAGGAGCATAAAAACCAAAGAAATCACCTCAATCTACAAAGAAATGGCCTCATCCGCTACTCACTCCTCCTGGATGCAACACATTTCCACTCTCTTTACTTCATTCTTTTCCACTTCAAAAGGACAGGGGTGGGGTGATAGGCTGATTTGGGGAGAGGGGTAGGGGTTCCTATTGTTAATTGGCCTTTTTAGCTGAACAGAGGTGAAGAGAAAGGGAGGAGATGACAACAATGGAGTCCCATCGCCTCTCCACTACAAGGGGGAAACACTGAATAAAAACAAATCTAAAGGCAATTATGCCATTTCATTTATAGATAGCTGAACTTCCTGTACAGATATACTCTCTCATGTATCTGAGGTGTTGCTGGCATAGAATCTGCTCCCTCACTGCTGTGCAGACACATAGGGACTCCTTCCCCACCTCAATGAGGGCATGAAGCTCAATTAGCATTTCAGAAGTCCCATTTTGCTCCTCTATTCCAAACCTTCCCCGTGGAGCCCATGCTTTCTCTGAGGATTGTCCTGTTTTGGGCCCTTGTTTCCGTTGGCAGGGTGACAGTATTCGAGTGTGCAAACTTGTGCTATTGTCCACAGGCCAGAGGGAGCCATGGAGACCCCATAATATGACACAGGAAAATGTTTGCTGATGGCAATTCTATGGGCTTTGTCTGACTCTTTCTCCTTCATGACGACTCGATTTAAGTCTCTAAATGTTTGACTACAAATGCAGGAGTGCTATCCAGCTCCTTTCCTTTTGTCTCGCGAGGTTTGAATGAGTAATTCAGCCTTTGTGTTGGTCGATTGAGGGGGCAAACAGAAAGACAAGATTCTTGAGCGTTCAAGCCCCTTTCCATGGTTATGCACTCTTTAGATCCAACCCCCCCCCCCCCCCCCCCATCACCCTTACCAAATCTTACATCTGACATCACTCTTGGGGAAGCTATGGTAGGTGTTGAAATTTTCAAATTTATGTGATTTTATACAAATTTACTATAAAATAAAGATGATTTTCCCACTATTGGTTGATGTTGTTTTGCCAGCTTTGCACTTTGAAAGTTTAATCTCCCAAACCGCAATCTATGTAAAATATCCCATCTCCATGGCGGCTATTTCCAGATCTCCATGACAACATTTTGCACTGGTGAAAAATTCGATACTAGGGCGCTTGGAGGCTGATTGGGGTGCATTGAGAGGACCTGGGGTCGCTGATTGGTTCAAGAGAAGCCCCATAACTACAAGGAGTTTATATCAAATCAACTTGTTGAAGCACTCAGATAGACTGGAGGGAAGTTAGTTGTGTTGGACTGCATGGATTCACTCAACAACGGTGAGTGGAGGATTTTTTTTTAATTTGTGACACAAATTATTAGTTTAGGAACTTAAGGTTTTTTTGGACACATGTGCGCAATTACCCAACACTCCATTTTTTTCAGCTACACGCTTAATCATGGACTAAAAGACTTGGACAAGCATGGCGAATGCAGACAGTGAAGTCAAAACATTGCTCAATTTTGTCAATTTGGCATCCAGTGACATTAAGGCGGCTTTGGATAAATCTGCTCCCTGCCGGCGCTCCGTGGATCACCGGAAATATCTTCAAAAACAACTTAAGCGCTTTTCCCAAAAGTACTCCAGAGCTCCAAGATGCCACACGCACAGATCTGTGGATTACAAGTGCGCTAAGCCGGTGGGAACCGTTCACCAGAGCGCGACGGTATCAGAGAAGGCCAGCTCTGACGTTCAAGACGAGAGCGCGGGAAGCACGGTGGAGCAGGTGCCAATGAGGAAGCGTCAGCTACCTGCCTCATTTTGGGAGGAACCCAAGCTGACCAACGCGGAGAACGCGTTGATGAGACTTAAAGGCAGCCCCGCAGGCATGTGTGAAGGGAGCGCAAAGGAAAAACAAAAAACGGTTCATGTTGACCCAAAAGTCCCTGCGCCCGGCCGGCGCAGCTGTACGGATAAAGAGACCCTGAAAATGGATCTGATCTCTCCTGTGTCTTTAAGTGTTTGCAGCTGCTGCCCCTTCCAGTACCACGGTCAACACGTTGTACACAGCCACATCGTTGTCCCCCACCCGCCCTTGGGACTGTGGAGCAAGGCAGCAAATGATTTAGGGAGACCTGATCATCTTTATGAACAGAAAATCCACACGCATGTTGTGGTCAAACCGATCCCGACCAAGCCTGCAGCCCAGACTCCGATCTTTAGTGTGTTTGGATTAATCTAAGTGGCATAATAAGACACAATATAATTCGATAATTGTGTGTTGTTTACCCAGCATTTTGTTTTTATTGTTATTTTTACATTAAAATGATCAAGCACTTATTAATGCTGCATCTATTTTTGTAATTTTAATGGACTAAAATGCACTTTTCCATTAAACCCATTCAGCATGATGACACCTACCAGAAATATTTCTATAAATTAAGACCTTTCCTTTTTTCCCTGCTCTATTTAGGGAATGACAGTTTTAGCAGAAGGTTGCATTGATGAACCCAAACATCATAGCTTCATTTTTCTTATCTGTGAAAACACTTTTTTTTTTTAGAAATCACAGTCTTGTTTGACAGATTTGACAAAGTATTTTATCTTCAAATAAATGATTCATCTTCTCTGAACAGATCTTTTGGACAATAACTTTTTTGAATAACGTTTCCCTGAAAATTTATTTTTAAAAGATTAGATGAAATATTAAAGAGACATATTGTCACATCACATCCATAAATAGATATTTATAAATAAAAATTCAACTTTACAGAATAAAGATGTCAAATCATTAAAGAAAAATATTATTTTGTCTCTGGGGACATTGTTGTGTGATGGTTATCTTTGAGTCAGTCGTTGAGGCTCAAGTATCTGATCAGTCTGTCTGGCAGAGGTAAGCTTGTGATGGATCTCAGTCTGTTTCTGCCCATCTGCCTCCGAATCTTTAACCTGCAGAGGTGCAGCAGTGGACGCGGTGACACTGCAAGACAGGACATTTGCATTAATGCAAAATACATTTCTAAGAAGAGGTGCAAATGACCTTTTTTTTTCCTGTGAAAATGTAAATGAGTAGGATTTTTATCTAGCACTCACATAACTTCCTTTTGACATCATGCCATTCCTCCCTGCTGTCCAACAGCTCAGTGAGCTTGTTGCAAAGCTGAACTTGCCCCACGTGTTCCAGCAGCAGGTCTATCATGGGTCCTGCCCATTCACACATCAGTGGGGTTGAGATCCACTCACAGAACTGGAGATGGAAAACCATAAGTACACTTAACGTCAAACAACTAATGTTTCAGTAGTAAAATGTATGGAGGGTCTCATGCACACCTGGGTTGTTCTTTCTGACGATTCATTGCTGTTCAAAAGAGCCATGCTTTCATTTAGCAAAATACTGCAACTGCTGAAACCATTGTTTATGTCTGGGAGTGGATGACGAGCCTGGCCATATGTGCAGGTAAAACAAGAATGTGCATCACAGCCGTGGTTCAACAGGCACTTCAGAAGAGGCAGGTTATCCATGCAAAGAGCAACAACAGCTGGAAATGCGGTGGGAAAAGATGGTATTTTGGTGTTCATGTCAGCTCCTCGCTCCAGCAGTAAGGACACACTCCTCACACAGCCCTGACGTGCAGCCATGAGAAGTGGGCTGATGGGATCCAGGCTAAGACTGGCACCAGCGTTCAATAACATCTCAGCTGTTTTGGTGCTCCCGTTGGCGATGGCAAAGTAGAGCGCCGTGGCCCGTTGATCGGGGTACTGGATGGAGTGACTGTGCGCCAAAGTGTCATTAACATCTGCACCTGCCTTCAGCAGCACAGCTGCCGCGGCGTGTCTGTTGTGTTCTGCTGCCAGGTGGAGTGGGCTGATCCAGCTGTGCCGCAGCTTGGCACGACTTGTAACTGAGACGAGCTGAGACACAATCCTGAGAGAAAGAGAAGCAATGATGTTGAAAAAACCTGAAAGACGATAAGTGCTGGGATGTTACTCGGCAGAATTACCAGCATCGATAGCTAAACTCACTCATGGTGTCCATATTTTGCAGCAAAATGAAGTGGTAGCAGTCCAGAATTGGCAGGTTTGTTGGCATCTGCATGTTTAGACAATAACGCATTCACAACTTCCTTATGGCCATTTTCAGCTGCTTCGTGCAGAGCTGTGATGCCGTCACATGTCTGCATGTTCACATTGGCACCTAAAAGAGCTCAATTCTGTTAATATATATAAAAAGAAATAAGATATACATTAGAATTTAGTTTTTTTCCCAATGCATAAAGTCACCTTTGTCAATGAGGTAACACAGTGCCCCCATGTGTCCTTTCTGAGCCGCTACATTCAGAGGTGGAATGCTGTAAGTGTGAGCAGGATTGATCATGGCCCCTGCCCCTATTAGTATGTCACAAATCTCTGTGTTATCTCGCGTCACAGCTTCATGGAGAGCTGTCCAGCCATGAGCACATCGCTGGTTCACAGACGCACCGTATGATAGAAGGAGGCTGACCATTTCCAAATTCTCCAGTTCACATGCTGCAGAGACAGAACACAGCTCCAATTTCGTGGCTCACATCTGATATTGTCTCCTTTGATTCCTTAGCTGTACCTTTGTATAAAGCCGTCTCTTTGTTGTTGTTGGAGATGTCAGGGTCGGCCCCCAACTCCAGAAGGCAGCGCACACAAGGCAGGTGTTCACAGGACACAGCAAGCAGCAAAGACGTCTGTTCCTGCAGTGTGCGTTTGTCCACCGAACCTGGATGGGCTGATGAACAAAACACAGAGGATGCTGTGTCAGATAATGATTTGCTGGGGGGCTAAACCCTTTGAAAGCCTTACCTTTCAGAAGGGTCTTCAAGCACTCTGTCTGTCCACAGAGGGCAGCATCATGCAAAGGTATCCATCCATCTTTGTTCTCCTTCAGCAAACTGAGAGGTGAGAACATTGCCAGATCCTGAAGTGCCTTCACATCCCCTCTCCTGATGGCACAGATGACTGGATCAGCATCCCTTTAAAGAGACAAAGTAAAGGTTAAATCATTCATAATGTTGCACATCCGTTTTTCAAAAATTTGAGTGACTGATTAAACTATTAATTGTTTTTGCCTTTTATACCAACGCTTCAGTGACACACAGGAACCACAAACACAAACTGAACCAACGCGGCTTCCGTGACTATCGCGCGCTGACACAACAAAGACTCACTCCGGCTCTTTTGTTCCGTCTCCTCTCCAGCTGTCTTCTCTCCGTCGCGACACAACATTGTACAATTTTCGTCCCGGGTTTCGGAATTGCGATAAATAGTCCGAATAACAGAATTTCGTCATCGTTTCGTCGGCTTGTCCCCCGATCGCAGCGAGTCCACGGCGGCGCGCAGCTGCTCAGCTGTTCCGATTATTTTGGGAGTGAATTGTCAGGCGGCTGCCTGACGGTGGTTTCCTCCATATATGTCAACAGACACGCACATGGGGAGATAAGGCAAATGCTGGAGATAACTGGCGTTTCTCTGTTTCCCTTTCATTGGCTGGTCTCTATATGAAGGAACCAGACGGCTGCACACATGTGACATATCAACAACACCATCAATGACTCATGCCGCCCTCTTTCCTTTAAGATGAAGGCATTTAAAATAAAAGACAGATTCTCAAAAAAATAAAAATAACGGCATTTCGAGGAATGAAATCAGAAGTCTTTTGAGAGAATTCAACTTAGATTTTGATTAGGAGATAAATGATTATTAATAAAGTTTTGTTCAATGGGAATCTATAATTAATCTTTTTAATGGGATAATTGACCCCGATTAAATTTAATGAGCTACTTACAGTTTTAAAAGTTAATGACTAAGATCCATAATTTTTATGTTTATTTTACTTGGAAATCAACTTATATTATTGGCATGGCCGGATATAGGTATGAGCAGGGGGGACATTGCCCCCCCTCCCAAATGTTACTGCCCCCACATACAAAATTAACAGAAGAAATACAAATGAAAATAGAACCCCCCTCAAAAACAAAAATAAATAATTGAATACATAGAGCAAAACTATAAATTTAAAAATAAAAGACTAAAAAACTTAAGGATGGACAGTAGAGAAACGGACAAAAAGACAGACATAAAAGGAAAAATAATGAAGGGAGATATTAAATAGATCTATGGAGGAGATGGATTTATATGGATAGATGACCTAACATGACGATAGCATGGTTTTCTAAGCATTTCAGGTGCTTGGAAGAATGTGACACCCTAAACTCTCAGCACACCCAAGATCGCCATCCTCGATATTCTACCTGCATCCCAAAGTGGGGCTGGCTATAAGTGACTGGACACTTTTGGCTACATACAATATTACAAAAACTTAAATTTGACAGCAACATCCATGAGAAAACCAAGATCTTTCAATTTATAAATACAAAAATGCTCTTTAAAAGTGGACATAATGGCCAACGTATGGCATTGAATTAATCTTTATGTGTTTATATAGTTGTTTCTATTTGAGTTATTTTTTCTTAAAAATGCAATTATTTATACCTAAAGTAAGGGATATTCACAAATATAGATGTAAAACACAGAATATCTTTATAAAATACATACATTATAGTAAATTGTCTCACCCATTGACGTTTGTTGTGATATCAGATGAAGTGTGGCGAGTTGTGAGACAAACTGTTGGTCTGTTTTTCATGGTGCTGCTCATTTTGTGGTAAAGCCACTTTGACCTGCAGACAGCTATCATCATTGAAGATATTTTTTTTTAATCAAACCTGACGAAGAAAACCCAAAGGAGGACAGTCTTTTTCAAATGCAAACAGCGATGAACAATGAAAAAAATCAGAATCTACCTCGTAGAGTCCAGAAAAGAGAAAACTACTCTGTGGATTTCTGTTTTTCATGATAGGAGTAAGTGGTTTGGGGGAGCTGAGGTCTGCTGGCAGTCTTCAGATTTCAGCTCCTTGTGCAGTGAGGTGGGATGCCTTTTAAGGACATGTTCAGCTTTGTTTTGTTTCACTTTAATCTGCTGCTCCAGATGATGATGGTGTGGTTTTTTAACGAGCAATGAAGCAAGGAAAAGTTACAACAAATATAGATAAAGTTTATTTTCCAACAAGATGATTGTCTGATAGATTTTATGTTCAACATTTAAATCCTATTTTGTGACAAAGGCTGATCAAATTGATCGATCTCTGTTGTCTTTCACCGAAGCTACTCTGACATCGTCAAAAAGCTATCCGATGGTTCTCCTTTTTATCAGACCATAAATGCAGTGCAGTGGAAGTAAAACAGCAACACATCTTTCGACATCCTGCATTGACTGCTTCAGTATTACACAATCACTTCTTTGGAAAGAAAAAAGAAAAACAATCTTCCTTGTCTGTCTTGTCTACGCTGGAAATGGTTATTAAACAAACTAGTTCAACAAATCAGTTCTCACGCAGAGGAACTATGCAACCCAATGAAAAATCTTGATTCTTAAAGAGAGGAACAATAGAGGCACTTGATACTGTTGTGCCTGCAATTGTCTCAGTTTTCATATGACAAACCACCAGTGTAGTTCTTTTGAAACATGTAGGTCTTATACACAAAGACAGTTCAAGTTGAAATCACTTCTTACTAATTCTTTTTTTTTCTTCCTGATGAAAGGGACTTCCTCATACCTTTTAAATGGTTTTTCCTCATACCCTAAGGTGAGCTATGTTCTGCATGAGAGATATGTTCCTCTTTAATGTCTCTACTAAACATATTCTTTAAACATAATAAACTTAAAAATGGGTTGATATCAAAGTCTAGATTTTAAAACTTAAACAAATAAAAAAATTAAAGAATGATAAGCCTTAACATTAAAATAGCTCCTCATTTTGACATTTGTTTTGAAATGGTGCGTATCAATATAAACAAGAAGTTTGCAGACATGCACATTTTGATGCTACCAAAAAATTAAACTATAACATAAATAATTATAATATTTTTTGACTCAGATTGAATTACTGGATAACGGAAGTGCATGTAGTCATCCCATATTTTATCCATTTCATAATGTATAAATGTTAAAGGTGAAGTCTTTGAAACAGAAAGTTGCACAAAACAGACGTTTGTCGTACAAATTTTTGGGGCCACAAGACGCCATTGTGGGTAACTCCTATGATAAAAAGAGAGACTACTGGTAGATAGCATAATCTATTGCAGAAGCTGTTTTACTAGTGTGAAAGCCTCAATGGTGTTTTGATCCAAAAACAACATTCTGGAAACCCTTTTTGAAGAGGCATACGCTGCTGAATAATACAGAACGTTCTGCAAGAAAAATAATGACCTGTATTGTTGAAAAGATGAGAGAGGTCTGTAATGAATAACAGTGAGTTACTGAATGTAGAAAAAAAAAGACTCACATTGTATTATTTTCCTGAATGTTTATTGGTGCAAATATACATGCATTAGCATTAATTCTACACTTTTGTGCAACAGACTAATTTAAAATGTTTTTTTTTTATTTAATTCCATGGGGTCACTCATTTATGTTTATTATTTGTCTACTTTTTCCTTTTCTTTTCTATTGTTTTTCTTTTCTTTCTTTCTTTTTTAACATGTTTCCCTGGTGTGTTTTCTTATCAGTTAATTCCTTTTAGTTGGATAAGATATTTGCATTTAATGACTGAATTTCCCAAAAGGCAAGTATCATGACCGGGGTTTGGGCTGCTGAGGCACCCGCCTTTGACTGCCACCCAAACCACATTGCACCAGCCCCTTTTGAGGTTTCCTATGGGTGGTGGGCCCATGGGAGGGTACTCCCACTTCATTCCTTCGGCTGGGCCCGACTGGGGCCAGTGGGAAGAGCCCCGGCACTTGCCTGTGAACCCCAACCCCAGCCCTGCCTCCAGAGTGGGGCCTTGGTGACTCCAATCCGGGCAACGTAGCTGGGTCCTTGATTATGCTTCTCATAAGGGGCTTCTGAACTGCTCTTTGTCTGACTTGTCACCCAGAACCTGTCTCCCATGGGAGACCCTACCAGGGGCTTCAGCCCCAGACAGCTCGGCTCCTGGGATCACTTGAACTCTCAAACTCCTCTAACATGTGAAGGCGGTGGTTCACAGAGGAGAATGGCTGGATGCTCCCTTAGAGATAGGGTGAGAAGCTCAGTCACCCACAGAGAACTTGGTGTTGAACCACTTCCCCTCCACATTGAGAGGAGCCAGTTAAGGTTGCTCGGGCATCTAGTCTGGATGCCTCCTGGACGCCTCCCTGGGGAGGTGTTTCGGGCTTGTCCCACTGGGCGGAGGCCCCGGGGAAGACCCAGGAGAGGCTGGAGGGACTGTGATTCTCGGCTGGCCTGGGAACGCCTCGTGGTATCACCAGAGGAGCTGGAGGACGTAGCTGGGACGAGGGAAGTCTGGGCATCTTTGCTGAGACTGCTGCCCCCTCGACCTGGTGTCAGATAAGTAGAAGAAGATGGATGGATGGATGGATGGATGGATGGATGGATGGATGGATGGATGGATGGATGGATGGATGGATGGATGGATGGATGGATGGATGGATGGATGGATGGATGGATGGATGGACGAAATTTCCCATTCCGGTGAAACATACTTAAAAACCCTAATTATAATTTTACCAAAATATTATTAAGAGAAATTGGTCAGGAAAAGTCCCCTTAACAAATAATTTTATGAAAATTGACTTGCATTTATTGGGCCTCTATTAAATTTAAAAATATATAGTTGGAAGTAATCCAAAACAATAAGACTATTTCAAGTTCTAGAATTATGACTTCTAATTAGCATGCCCCTATTTTAATGTAATTGTTATTATTTCAATGTTTTATCTTGTGTTGTTTTTTCTATTTTAAAACATTGTTAAGCTGCTTTATTATTTCATTTGTTTGAGGAAAAACAGTTAAATGTTAAAATTTAATTAATTTTCAAAATTTCTGCTGACCTCTTATATGGGCCCAGTTTGTACATTTTTTTACTGTTTATGTAAAAACACACAATTTTTTAAAATAATAATTTAGCCCCTCAGTCCCTCACATTGACCAAATAGATGACATATACATACAAGGTTTTTTTAAATCATACAATGCGATATACTAAATTCTCCTTTTACTTTTTTGTTTTTCAACTCACAGTTGAAGAGTTTCTATGATGAACGATACAAACCTCTCATCTTTATAAGAAGGGAAAATAGTAGTTTCTGTGACTGACAAGTGTTTTTTTAATCTTATTTGCATAAATAAATCCACATGTAAGTCTGTTAATATATTTTGTAAAACGTGTTTTAAAACAAAAATCTAATTGTCACCATATGTTCTTCCTGCCGCTACGTGTTGTTCACTGGTGTCAAGCCAGCCCTCTCTCGTCGAAAGGCTGTCAAGTGAGCCCTCTCTTAAAAACAGTGTGCCGCGTTCTTCCGTACATTACGGTAACAGCAAGAAGTCATATTTTTTAAAGGTAAAAACATAGTGTAAGAACTGTCATTACATTTATATGTATATACAAACATGCCCCCGTATGAATATATATCTATATCTATGTATATATTTAAAAGTCTGAGTAAATTTCAAAATAAAACACAATTCAAATCATGAATTGAGGAGTACTTATAATGTTGACATGGGTCTAAAAATTCTGCTAGTTTTCAGTGAGTCATTTCACTTCTCACTGATAGTATCCTACCTGGTGATGTCACAATGAAAGTTTCAGAGGGATCTGATGTGGAGATTCAAAATAAAACCCAATTGAAATCTGCTATAAATGTGTTTTTGCCATAGGTTCACATAAGTCTAAAAAGAAAACTGCTAGTTTTCAGAGAGTCATTTCACTTCTCACTGATAGTGTCCCACCTGGTGATGTCATTAAATAAGTTTCAGGCAGATCTGATGTGGAATTTCAAAATAAAACCCAATTGAAATCTGCTATAAATGTGTTTTTGCCATAGGATCACATACGTCTAAAAAGAAAACTGCTTGTTTTCAGAGAGTCATTTCACTTCTCACTGATAGTATCCTACCTGGTGATGTCACAATAAAAGTTTCAGAGGGATCTGATGTGGAATTTCAAAATAAAACCCAAGTGAAATCTGCTATAAATGTGATTTTGCCATAGGTTCACATACGTCTAAAAAGAAAACTGCTAGTTTTCAGAGAGTCATTTCACTTCTCACTGATAGTGTCCCACCTGGTGATTTCACATAAAAAGTTTCAGGCAGATCTGATGTGGAATTTCAAAATAAAACCCAATTGAAATCTTCTATAAATTTTGTTTTTGCCATATGTTCAAATATGTCTAAGAAAGAAACTGCTAGTTTTCAGAGAGTCATTTCACTTCTCATTGATATTGTCCCACCTGGTGATGTCATTAAATAAGTTTCAGGCAGATCTGATGTGGAATTTCAAAATAAAACCCAATTGAAACGGCTATAAATGTGTTTTTGACATGTTTACGTAAGTCTCAGGAAAAAAACTGCTAGATTTCAGTGAGTGATTTCACTTCTCACTGATAGTATCCTACCTGGTGATGTCACAATAAAAGTTTCAGAGGGATCTGATGTGGAATTTCAAAATAAAACCCAATTAAAATCTGCTATAAATGTGTTTTTGCCATAGGTTCACATACGTCTGAAAAGAAAACTGCTAGTTTTCAGAGAGTCATTTCACTTCTCACTGATAGTGTCCCACCTGGTGATGTCATTAAATAAGTTTCAGACAGATCTGATGTGGAATATCAAAATAAAACCCAAGTGAAATGTGCTATAAATGTGATTTTGCCATAGGTTCACATACTTCTAAAAAGAAAACTGCTAGTTTTCAGTGAGTCATTTCACTTCTCACTGATAGTGTCCTACCTGGTGATGTCACAATAAAAGTTTCAGAGGGATCTGATGTAGAATTTCAAAATAAAACCCAAGTGAAATCTGTTATAAATGTGTTTTTGCCATAGGTTCACATAAGTCTAAAAAGAAAACTGCTAGTTTTCAGAGAGTCATTTCACTTCTCACTGATAGTGTCCCACCTGGTGATGTCACATAAAAAGTTTCAGGCAAATCTGATGTGGAATTTCAAAATAAAACCCAATTGAAATCTTCTATAAATTTTGTTTTTGCCATATGTTCAAATATGTCTAAGAAAGAAACTGCTAGTTTTCAGTGAGTCATTTCTCTTCTCACTGATAGTGTCCCATCTGGTGATGTCATTTAATTAGTTTCAGACAGATCTGATGTGGAATTTCAAAATAAAACCCAATTGAAAACGGCTATAAATGTGTTTTTGACATATGTTTACGTAAGTCTCAGAAAAAAAACTGCTAGATTTCAGTGAGTGATTTCACTTCTCACTGATAGTATCCTACCTGGTGATGTCACAATAAAAGTTTCAGAGGGATCTGATGTGGAATTACAAAATAAAACCCAATTGAAATCGTCTATAAATGTGATTTTGCCATAGATTCACATACTTCTAAAAAGAAAACTGCTAGTTTTCAGTGAGTCATTTCACTTCTCACTGATAGTGTCCTACCTGGTGATGTCACAATAAAAGTTTCAGAGGGATCTGATGTAGAATTTCAAAATAAAACCCAAGTGAAATGTGCTATAAATGTGATTATGCCATAGGTTCACATACTTCTAAAAAGAAAACTGCTAGATTTCAGTGAGTCATTTCACTTCTCACTGATAGTGTCCTACCTGGTGATGTCACAATAAAAGTTTCAGAGGGATCTGATGTAGAATTTCAAAATAAAACCCAAGTGAAATCTTCTATAAATGTGTTTTTGCCATAGGTTCACATAAGTCTAAAAAGAAAACTGCTAGTTTTCAGAGAGTCATTTCACTTCTCACTGATAGTGTCCCACCTGGTGATGTCACATAAAAAGTTTCAGGCAGATCTGATGTGGAATTTCAAAATAAAACCCAATTGAAATCTGCTATAAATGTGTTTTTGCCATAGGATCACATACGTCTAAAAAGAAAACTGCTTGTTTTCAGAGAGTCATTTCACTTCTCACTGATAGTATCCTACCTGGTGATGTCATTAAATAAGTTTCAGAGGGATCTGATGTGGAATTTCAAAATAAAACCCAAGTGAAATCGGCTATAAATGTGATTATGCCATAGATTCACATACTTCTAAAAAGAAAACTGCTAGTTTTCAGTGAGTCATTTCACTTCTCACTGATAGTGTCCTACCTGGTGATGTCACAATAAAAGTTTCAGAGGGATCTGATGTAGAATTTCAAAATAAAACCCAAGTGAAATGTGCTATAAATGTGATTTTGCCATAGGTTCACATACTTACTTCTAAAAAGAAAACTGCTAGTTTTCAGTGAGTCATTTCACTTCTCACTGATAGTGTCCTACCTGGTGATGTCACAATAAAAGTTTCAGAGGGATCTGATGTAGAATTTCAAAATAAAACCCAAGTGAAATCTTCTATAAATGTGTTTTTGCCATAGGTTCACATAAGTCTAAAAAGAAAACTGCTAGTTTTCAGAGAGTCATTTCACTTCTCACTGATAGTGTCCCACCTGGTGATGTCACATAAAAAGTTTCAGGCAGATCTGATGTGGAATTTCAAAATAAAACCCAATTGAAATCTGCTATAAATGTGTTTTTGCCATAGGATCACATACGTCTAAAAAGAAAACTGCTTGTTTTCAGAGAGTCATTTCACTTCTCACTGATAGTATCCTACCTTGTGATGTCACAATAAAAGTTTCAGAGGGATCTGATGTGGAATTTCAAAATAAAACCCAAGTGAAATCTGCTATAAATGTGATTTTGCCATAGGTTCACATACGTCTAAAAAGAAAACTGCTAGTTTTCAGAGAGTCATTTCACTTCTCACTGATAGTGTCCCACCTGGTGATGTCACATAAAAAGTTTCAGGCAGACCTGATGTGGAATTTCAAAATAAAACCCAATTGAAATCTTCTATAAATTTTGTTTTTGCCATATGATCACATATGTCTAAGAAAGAAACTGCTAGTTTTCAGAGAGTCATTTCACTTCTCACTGATAGTGTCCCATCTGGTGATGTCACATAAAACGTTTCAGACAGATCTTATGTGGAATTTCAAAATAAAACCTAATTGAAATGGCTATAAATGTGTTTTTGACATATGTTCAAATATGTCTAAGAAAGAAACTGCTAGTTTTCAGAGAGTCATTTCACTTCTCACTGATAGTGTCCTACCTGGTGATGTCATTAAATAAGTTTCAGAGGGATCTGATGTGGAATTTTAAAATAAAACCCCAATTGAAATCGGCTATAAATGCGTTTCTACCAAATTTTCACAAAGGTCTAAGAAAGAAACTGCTAGTTTTCAGAGAGTTATTTCACTTCTCACTGATAGTGTCCCATCTGGTGATGTCATTAAATAAGTTTCAGACAGATCTGATGTGGAATTTTAAATGAACAGCATTGCAACTTACAAAGACAAATCCTACCCTATCTGTATTAGCAATGTTTTCATACATATTAATAAGTTATCAGATAAGATCACTCACCCAGGTTTTTTCTTGGACATCTTCGCTTCCTGCTCTCGATGAATTGCAACAATGGGGCGCGCGTAAAAGTCTTCAGATTTCCACAAAGATGTACGTAGTGTCCTGTGGTGCAGTGCGCTTTATATATTGAATTTTGACTTCGGTTCGAGAACGCAATGGAGGACAACTTTAGAACTCTACGGAGTGAAGTGTTGTTGAAATTGCACATCAGATCCGTCTGAAACTTAGCATGTGACGTCACCAGGTGGGGCACTTTCAGTGATTTTAATTGGTTGTTAATTTTAAATTTCAAACGTCTGAACACACAACAACCGTTTGGAGTCAAAATGCCCAAAACAATGACTGAAATGAGCATAACTGGCTACCTTGTGTCAAAAACAATCCTCCTGCTGAGCAGATTTACTTAAAGTTATCATTATAATGCAATTCTATAATTTAAGTGCATTCTCTGAACAGAAGGTGTTGTGGTGCAACAGAACATAGGAATGTGTTTTGAACTGAATCTAATAATAAATAGTTCTGACAGTGGATTTAACCATCATCAAGCATACAAGGCCTCCTAAATTTAGTGTTATGTCAAGAGTGGGTAAGATGACGTCATTGAAAAATATATAATAATAAATGGAAAAATTTAACTTTTACCAGCATTTTTCTTTAAAGCAACAGAGCTGCATGACAGCTCCGGAGCATTAGATAGCAGATCCTTGGTTTACATAAGTGCTTCTAAATTATGTTCTGCAAGGCCCCCATTAGGAAAAAGAAAAAAAAAGTTTTATTTTTAGACCTTTGTGAAAATTTGGTAGAAACGCATTTATAGCCGATTTCAATTAGGTTTTATTTCGAAATTCCACATCAGATCTGTCTGAAACTTATTTAATGACATCACCAGATGGGACACTATCAGTGAAAAGTGAAGTGACTCTCTGAAAACTACTGGTTTCTTTCTTAGACATATTTGAACCTATGGCAAAAACACATTTATAGCAGATTTCAATTGGGTTTTATTTTGAAATTCCACATCAGATCTGCCTGAAACTTATTATGTGACATCACCAGGTAGGATACTATCAGTGGGAAGTGAAATGACTCTCTGAAAACTAGCAGTTTTCTTTTTAGACTTATGTGAACCTATGGCAAAAACACATTTATAGCCGATTTCAATTGGGTTTTATTTTGTAATTCCACATCAGATCTGCCTGAAAATTTTTATGTGACATCACCAGGCGGGACACTATCAGTGAGAAGTGAAATGGCTCACTGAAAACTAGCAGTTTTCTTTTTAGAAGTATGTGAACCAATGGCAAAAACACATTTATAGCATATTTCACTTGGGTTTTAATTTGAAATTCCACATCAGATCCCTCTGAAACTTTTATTGTGACATCACCAGGTAGGACACTATATGTGAGAAGTGAAATGACTCACTGAAAACTAGCAGTTTTCTTTTTAGAAGTATGTGAACCTATGGCAAAATCACATTTATAGCAGATTTCACTTGGGTTTTATTTTGAAATTCCACATCAGATCTGTCTGAAACTTATTTAATGACATCACCAGGTGGGACACTATCAGTGAGAAGTGGAATGACTCACTGAAAACTAGCAGTTTTTTTTTTAGACGTATGTGAATCTATGGCAAAAACACATTTATAGCAGATTTCGATTGGGTTTTATTTTGAAATTCCACATCAGATCCCTCTGAAACCTTTATTGTGACACCACAAGGTAGGATACTATCAGTGAGAAGTGAAATGACTCACTGAAAACTAGCAGTTTTCTTTTTAGACTTATGTGAACCTATGGCAAAAACACATTTATAGCAGATTTCACTTGGGTTTTATTTTGTAATTCCACATCAGATCTGCCTGAAACTTTTTATGTGACATCACCAGGTGGGACACTATCAGTGAGAAGTGAAATGACTCACTGAAAACTAGCAGTTTTCTTTTTAGAAGTATGTGAACCTATGGCAAAATCACATTTATAGCAGATTTCACTTGGGTTTTATTTTGAAATTCCACATCAGATCTGTCTGAAACTTATTTAATGACATCACCAGGTGGGACACTATCAGTGAGAAGTGAAATGACTCTCTTAAAACTAGCAGTTTTCTTTTTAGAAGTATGTGAACCTATGGCAAAAACACATTTATAGCAGATTTCAATTGGGTTTTATTTTGAAATTCCACATCAGATCCCTCCGAAACTTTTATTGTGACATCACCAGGTAGGATACTATCAGTGAGAAGTGAAATGACTCACTGAAAACTAGCAGTTATCTTTTTAGACGTATGTGAACCTATGGCAAAAACACATTTATAGCAGATTTCACTTGGGTTTTATTTTGAAATTCCACATCAGATCCCTCCGAAACTTTCATTGTGACATCACCAGGTGGGACACTATCAGTGAAAAGTGAAATGACTCTCTGAAAACTAGCAGTTATCTTTTTAGACGTATGTGAACCTATGGCAAAAACACATTTATAGCAGATTTCACTTGGGTTTTATTTTGAAATTCCACATCAGATCCCTCCGAAACTTTCATTGTGACATCACCAGGTAGGATACTATCAGTGAGAAGTGAAATGACTCACTGAAAACAAGCAGAATTTTTAGACCCATGTCAACATTATAAGTACTCCTCAATTCATGATTTGAATTGTGTTTTATTTTGAAATTTACTCAGACTTTTAAATATATACATAGATATAGATATATATTTATACGGGGGCATGTTTGTACATACATATAAATGTAATGACAGTTCTTAAACTATGTTTTTACCTTTAAAAAAATATTACTTCTTGCTGTTACCGTAATGTACGGAAGAACGCGGCACACTGTTTTTAAGAGAGGGCTCACTTGACAGCCGTTCGACGAGAGAGGGCTGGCTTGACACCAGTTGTTGTTCTTCCGGTCGCTCGGAAGTTGCCATAGCAACCTCTAGACGATCACGGCAAATGGGTTATCGTAGCGCTTGAGTTCAACTACCTACCAATTTAGCGTACTGCCGGATAATACGTTCGTGTATTTTGATTATAGGAGTCGTAAAAGCTCGACGAGGCATCTTTGGGAAACATGACGTCACTTCAACCTACGATAGACTCTGATGAAGAGACTGAGAGGGGAAAAGGAATAAATAACATTTTTGTCACCCAATCAGCAGACACCAGGTAAGTCTGTGCGTTCAGTTGCTTTTTTTGTGTGATATCATAACATATTGTAGTATATTATTGCTGAAAAAACAAATTAATGTTTAGGGAGGTTACAGAAGAGGATGGCAATTGTCCTGTTGCATCAGAGGTAAGAGTACACACAAAATATATGCATGAAATACGTTGCAGTTATCTACTTTTAAAGACCCACTAAGATGAAAATTGTGTTCTTGGTATTGTGGCATTTTTCTAATGATGGAGGACATATGAAAAAAATTAAACTTCAAATTGCATTTCTGGGTATGTATTAATTTAAATCGTGAATCGGTATCAGATAAAAAAATGCAGTCGGAAAAAGATTGTATTTATTAGGCAGAAAATACGCTGGGTGGGCCACAAGCTCCCTGTTCCACTCCATTTTGATGCGTCCATTTCTCAACAACTAGATCCACGTACGTCTTCGTTTTCCTTGTCTGAAGCGGCATCTGGATCAAACTTGCCATTTTGTTGTACCGGTAATGTTAGGTTGAGAGTGTGAGGGGCCACAGCGAGAGAGTATGTAAACAAGGGGATGATGGGAAGTGGGGGCAGGCTTACTTCATGGCAACAGTCCCACCCTCAACTCAGAGGTGAATTTCTAATGAGCTACTGTTCTACAGAAACTATGTTCTGGAAAACGACACAGGTTTTTTGGTTTCGGCTAAAAACGGCACAATAATGATTAAAATACCACTGCGAACAATTGATTTAAAATATGATGGAAGTGGGTCTTTAAGGCTAAGATACTTTTATATGAAAATATTGACAAGCTTTTTAAGCTTCTGTAGTTTATGCTTCCTTATTCAGACATCAAGAGCTGTTCTACAAGCAGGAGTGACCACTTTAAAAAAGAACATGGTCATAAGAAAAAAGGCAGAGCTGGATGAAATGGACGTGCAACTTGCACTTAAACGGCACGAGTTTAAACGTTGCATGGGGGCGTTGGCTACCAGGAGATCCGAGCTGGAAACAAAACAGCAACAGGTGAGTCAAGGGCTGGGGAGTGGGCAGCTCCTGACGTCTGACTGACATCAACAGTATGTGATTTGTTTTCGGATTTGACATTTTCACTCAGACACAAGAGAGGATGGAGAAATTTGAAAAGTTTGTTGGTGAAAATGAAGTCAAGCGCTGCAAAGCTCTACAGAAGTGTGAAGCTACACGTGAGCAGAACTTTTTAAAACAAAGAGAGATTGAAGATTTGGCAGAACAACTTAAACAGCTAAGAACCAGGTGGGAGAATAAATCAAATAATGATAAAACAAACAGTATTACAGTATTTTTGTGGTGTTTTTAAAAAAAAAGGATAATATTAATGTCACAGGAAGCAAGTTTTAAAAGAGAAAATGCAAAAGTACAAAATCTATGAGGACTATTTAATGAAAACTCTGAATTTTCTTCCTAGAGGTAAGTTCAAAGCTGATTCATGTGATCTGGCAAGTTTTAAATTGATGTAAAAATGGAACAAACTTCTCAATCTTTTGCAGTCCACCATGATGATGGGTATGAATCCCTGGTCATGCCCATTATACGGCGCCACAAGACTCTGTCCATCACCCACCAAGAGCTTCAACAACGTTTGAGCCAAATGGACACAGAAGCAGAGGAAAAAAAGCAAAAGCTGCAGCAGATGAAAGAGGAGCACAGGACTCAAAAATTGGTCTGAAATTTACCACCCCACACTTGAAGCAGTGTGTCTTCCAATCACAGGGCTTTAAAATGCATTTTAACACACAGATGGCCAACAAGGAACTGTCTGAACTGCAGAGTGAGTTAGTGACTCTTGAAGAGAAGAATAAGCAGACAGAGGCTAACTTGATGATTAAGGAAGGAGTTGTCAAAGAGAAAGTATGAATTACACACTCAAATTTAAAATTGAAGTTAAAAGAAGTAAGCAACTTCTGTGTTTTCTTGCTTTTTAGGTTGAAGAGGGTGCAAGGTTGCTTATGGCCATCGACAACCTGGCACAGCAGTGTTACCTTCCAACATATGGACTGCTAGAAAGCATGAATGTATTGTTCAAGATGGACATGATAAAGGTAGAGATGAAATGGATTTCACGTAAAATGCACGAGTAACTTTATCATTTTTTTTTTTTTAGGAGTACATTCTGGACAAGGCAGACACAGAGAGGCGAGTGAAGAAGTTAAGGGACTCAGGCACGACGCTGAGGAGTGGAGCATCTACAGCAGACAAGGGATCATTTAGAAGTATTGAGAATAAATCTAAAATGAAAAATGCAAGTACAGTCAGTCAAAAAAGCGCTGCATAAATGATGCTATCTCAGGGCAGGCTTAGTTTTTAAACATTATTTTTATATGCATTTCCTGCTAATGTATTTACTGTGACAAATACACAGCATTTAAAAAATTATTGCATCCTTTACACATGAAATAAAAATATGTAATTTCTCATAATATATTTAAACTTTTAACATCAAGACACTAAAAAAGTTGGTCAACTGTGTTTTTGTTTTTAACCCAACACAAATTTTAATGTAAGAGAAAGTGGCCTAATATGAATCCTAAATGGCTGGTGCTATGTGACTGAGAGTTAACCCATAAAGTCTAATGTAAAGGCAGATTCACATTTGTGAGGGAGGTTTTATTTTGTTTTGTAAGCACAGTAAATGTTGGACAACGGAAACAAATGGATATTGCTGTTAAAAAACACATTTCAGTGTAATTTTTTTTTCCGTTTGTACCATCTCTCCTCATCTACTGCTGTCTTTGTGTTACACATCCCTCAAATTACTGTATATTCTTTTAAAGTTTGGCTGCTTAATGCATCGGAAGCATGGGGTAACAGTAAATACAAAGTATTATTTAGGCATTTTCCAATATTTGTTTTACAGATAAAATTCATTTATGTTAATGTAATTATTATGGTTTGAGAATATTTTGCATGGACAATAAATTTAAAGACCCACTGGTGTCGTTTTCTAGGACATATTTTCTGCAGAGTAGCAGTAGTTCATTAGAAATTTGCCCCTGAATTGTGTGGGAGTGTTGGTAACCCCGCTCCCTCTTCCCAATACCCGTTATACAGAGCTATCTGTTCACACGTTCTCCCACTAGCTTACAGCCCATCACACCCCAACTAACATTACCGGTGTAACAAAAATGGGGAGCGATATTGTAGCTTTCCAGCTGTAGGGTTTTGAACCAGAAAACAGCTCGGACCAGGAAAATGAAGACATACGTGGATCTAGTAGTCTACAAGTGGATGAATAACAATGAAGCGATGCATCGAGTTTGTAGCTTGCTGTAGTAGCTTCTACGTCATATCTACAACTTTTTTCCTCTCGGGAATGTAATCTTGAGCTTAATTTTTTACATATGTCCGCCATGATCAGAGAAAAACCACGAGAACATGTTAAAAACATGATTTTCACTAGAGTGGGTCTTTTAAAGAAGTCGGACAGTTGTGAAGTCTAACATCTAAGGTTGTCAATTAGACTTACACAAGGAAAGGGAAAAGCATCAAACAACACAAGTAATTATAACTGTTTCAATTTATCTAAAATAATTCCACCAAAGCCAATTTGACTTAAACTTTTTTAACAACAATTAAAGTAAATGTTTTATTTTAAAACATTACATAAAAATTTCAGAATTCTTGTGTCGTATCAAACAAATAATAAAAGACTAAATTATTGTCAACGTTTTTTTTTAAAACATATTTACTGTTTAGTGTTTAGGTGGTTTCTCCTCCAAGCTCGGGTCCTCTACCAGAGGCCTGGGAGCTTGTTCCTAGCACTGCGCTTTTCTGGACTGAGAGGTCTGAGGTCTTTGTAGGGATCTGTTGTAGCCACTCCTCCAGCTTGGGGGTTACTGCCCCGAGTGCTCCAATTACCACAGGCACCATGTCACCTTCACTTTCCAGGCTTTCTCCAGTTCTTCTCTGAGTCCCTGGTATTTCTCCAGTTTCTCATGTTCCTTCTTCCTGATGTTCCCATCGCTTGGCACTGCCACATCCACCACAACAGCTTTCCTCTGTTCTTTATCCACCACTACAATGTCTGGTTGGTTCACCATTACCATCCTATCAGTCTGGATCTGGAAGTCCCACAGAATCTTTGTCCTCTCATTCTCTACCACCTTCGGAGGTGTTTCCCATTTTGACCTTGGGGTTTCAAGTCCATATTCTGCACACATGTTTCTGTATATTATTCCAGCCACTTGATTGTGGTGCTCCATGTATGCTTTCCCTGCCAGAATCTTACACCCTGCAGTTATGTGCTGGATTGTTTCAGATGCCTCTTTGCACAGCCTACACCTTGGGTCTTGTCTGGTGTGGTAGATCTGAGCCTCTATGGCTCTGGTGCTCAGGGCTTGTTCCTGACCTGCCAGGATGAGCGCTTCACTGCTGTCCTGTAGGCCAGCCCTTTCTAGCCATTGATAGGACTTCTTGATATCAGCCACTTCAGTTATGGTCCGGTGGTACATCCCATGCAGGGGTTTGTCCTCCCATGAGGATCTGTCCTCCATTGCCTGAGACATTCACTGAGCACACTGTCAGTTGGGGGCTTGAGCTTGATGTATTCATGCATCTTGGATTTATTGACATAAACATTAGTAAACACATAGTCTATAGAAAAGAGGGTGCCCATGTCAGGATTTAAAATTGTGCACTGGCCTTTTAAAAAACCCCTCCACGTGCGTTTTCTCCAAATATCCGGTTTGTTGAAACAGGAACTAAAAAAAAAGCCAAAACAAAACCCATGCTCTGAAACAGCGATGACGCAGCTTTTCCTCTGCTGTAATTACGTGGTTATTTTTCCACACTTTGATGTTAAGGAAATTCGAATATTTGTCAAGTGACTGGTCAGCCCCCGACGGAAGGTTGCGCTATATCTGAACAGATGGCTGCCGTCTGTCTGGTTTCATGCAAAGAAGACATATCTACGCTCGTATCCGCTGAAAATGCGCACCCCAAACAGAAAGTAGGTGATTTCCCTCTGGCTTATATTGTGTAACAATTCCAGGAGTTTCCAAAAAATTTGTACTCAAGTTGGAGTGATGTTACTTCCCCATGCTAATACCTAAGTACAGTAGCGATAATTAAAACTGAAATAAACATGTGTGTCAGTAAATCATTAAAAAGTGTCGTAAACACATTTGATGTATGCTCTACTGTAAAACCTTTGTTTTAAAGCAAAAAAGTTCAAGTTTGAGTTATTACAGATATTTTTTTTAAACAACAAAACAATTAATCTTTCCTTGTTAACTACCAGGGGATAGATGATGGTATGGGTCTATTTTTCTCTCTCTAGGGACCCTAGTAGGGGTAGTGGTATTTTTAACCTTCTTTCCCCCATTATTGAAAATTTAACCCCATGTCTCTGTTATTTTAGAGATTTTCTGTCATTATTACTTGGCCATGCAATTGCACTGCTTTGCAGAATATATAAAGACCACGTTTGACTTTATTTAGTTGCGGGGATGCTTAGGTTTTATAGTCTGCATTGGCAACAACGTATTGGCAGAAATGTAAAGAATATATATTTTATGAAATTATTTATAGGCGTCATTTTTTAAATTAATATTATTGTGCATCCCTATGGAAAAAAAAACAATAAAAGGAAGTGTTTTTTCCATTGTAAATCATTTGTTAAAAATAAGGATGGTGCAGTAAAGCTACTTTTTATTTATTTATTTATTTATTTTCTTTTTAATCAAAAGGTCACTTTTAAATATGTCTGTTATATTAAAACTTCCCTTCTGATCAGGATTTAGATGGGGAGTTTTTCGGCGTTCGTAAAATACTCGGCGATGGGAACTGCTTCTACAGAGCCTTCTGCTTTGCCTACCTGGAGTCAATCTTTCACATTCCCAGAGCTCTGGAGAGGTACCAAAACAACTGCATATTAGTCAAGCTGTAGAACCAGAACACAGCTGAAGGAGTCTGATCTTTGGATGCACTGACAGGTTCAAACAGAAGATAATCCAGAGCGGACAAGTTTTGGCTGTTGCAGGATTTGAAGAAAGTTCTTTCATCCACCATCTTGATACTGTACGTAAACACGCACATCTCCTATATTATTTACATGTTTATGGTCTCAAGAGTACAGAGAAAAATTAGGCATTAAGATGTCATTTAAAATGGCCACAATTTCCGTACACAGCATTCTGGAAAAAATAAAATATATATTCAGCAAGTTGAAAATGTGTGTACTTCAGTAATAATATGAATTCATATCTTCAAATTCAATTCAAAAACCTAAAGACTCAATCCAATGAAAATGGTGTTTTTAACATGTTTTTGTGGCATTTTTCTGATAATGGAAGAATATTCAAAGAAAATTTCGCTAAAATTTCATTTATAAAAATATTTCTTTATTCAAATCATTTAAAATCAGGAGTATATTTAAAAAAGTGCAGTTTGAAATTGGTTAGGTTAAAAATATGCTGGGTGAGCCACAAGCTCCCTGCTCCGCTCCATTCACTTGATGATTACTAGATCCAAGACCGTCTTTGTTTTCCTCGTCTGAGCTGGCATCTGCCTCAATACTGAACGGCGGGATAGCTCCTATATTGTTCGCCATTTTTGTGACACCGTTATTGTTAGGTTGGGGGTGTGAGGGGCTCAAAGCTAGAGGGAGAGCATGTAAACTGATAGTTCAGTTTTGGGTGGTGGGAAAGGGGTCAGGGTTGCTCCGTGCAAACAGTCGTGGCCAGTTGAAGTAAATTTCTTATGAACTACTGCTGCTCTGCAGAACATATGTCCTGGAAATCATCAGTTTAAATAAAAATTGTTAGCTAAAAACAACATAATCATACTTAAAAGACCACTGGTAACGCTTTTTAAAAACTGCTGTAAAGATGATTGGGGTGGGACTAAAACTACTGCCTGTTGTGTTCATGATATTTAATCCTAATGGGTTGGGATCAAACTGTAGTTTGACTTTATGCCTGGCCTGTCTTGTTTGGATTTTTCTGTCAACATGTCATTAGCATTTCCATTATTCATTAGAGCCGTTAAAGGGGAGGCCAACACTATGAGGAATGACACCCAAACCAGTTTAGATAGCTGCTTTCGACTGAAAACTATTTTTACAATATCATTAAATAACGTTCCAGTTTTACTTCCCACGTATTCCGACCTTTGCGTGTTCTGAAGTGTCCAACTGAGGAATAATAGCTTCCAGTTACTTGAACAACCAGTTCAGGGCAACGAAAAGGTTTAATGAATCTTTGTTCTTTCCTGCTGAAGGTTGTAAATGTTGTGGAGGAATGCCAGGCCGATGAGCAAGAAAGCACGCTACTCAAGCTTTTCAACGACAGCGCAGTCTCGGACGGTGTCGTTCAGTATCTGCGGCTTCTTACATCAGCGCATTTGCAAAACTTTGCAGACTTCTTCTGCAACTTTGTCGAAGCTCCTGACCTACAAGTCTACTGTCGTCAGGTTGGTAACAACCCAGCTAACCATTTTCAAGCAGACATTAAAGGAATAATTAGGGTGTATGCTCTCTGTTCACACAGGAAGTGGAGGTTATGGCAATGGAGTGTGACCATGTGGACATCTTAGCCTTGTCTCAAGCTTTGGATGTTGGTCTTCACATAGTCTCTTTGGAAGGTGAACAGCAGCAGCTGGTGCACTACATCATTCCAGAGGGAGCACAACCATCTCTGCATCTTCTCTACCAGTCGTCACACTATAACATTCTTTACCAACGGCCTGAACTTAAAAACACCAGTCCACTATCCCCAAACTAATCATCTCAGGAATTTGAACAATGGAAAACATGTTCCATACATTTTAAACATTTTTTAGACTAAGAATAGAAATCAGTTGTATTCAGACTATTTTTATTTTGTCTTCTGAAAGTCAACAATTGCAAATTACAAGAAATGATAAAATAAGTATGAATTTCTAACATTTCAAGAAACTTTCTAAGCAAAGCCAGAGTGAAAGTTTAACTGGAGCTTATTTCCAGCACTTTTTTTTAAAACGAACCTGCTGTCAGTATCACACAAAATAAGCAATTTTGATGAAACTTGGGTTGTGTCTGATTCCTTTACTACTTAGTGTGCTATATAGTCCATTCACCAGTTAGTATAGCTGTTCTAATCTACAATTCCAAAATTCAATGCCTTGGAAATTTCCCCAAAGTCTCTACAACCAACCAGTGTGCATTGATGCTCACTAGATTGGCAAAAAAAATTTTTCATTTCAAAAAAACGTTTAATTTATGTTTTTTTAACCATCCAAGTTTTCATCATCAGATTCTGGAAAAAGGTTGAGGATTTTGTCCAAATGCTTTAAAATTCAGGGCACTAGATAGTACTGCACTATATATTTTAGTAATTATTAAATAGGAAGGAAATTTGGACATGGTCATAATTCATACAAGAAAAATGTTAAACCATGTTAAAAGTGGTGTTATTTTATAAAAAAAATCCGAATTTTCTTTTTCTTTATATAAGGGCCCTGCCTCTGCTGGACTCTCGCGGTAATGCACCATAAAGTGAAAATGATAACTTTGATTTGGAGATTACATTTTTTTTATTGTGTTCAAGGTAAACAGCTAACTTCATGTAAAAAAAATGTTACAGATGAAAGCCGTCCTGTAAAGGAAATATAAACACTAAAAAAAAAGACAAAAAAACGATTAAAATGTATAACTTGCCATCCCAAATGCAACTGGACTTATATTAATTACAGTTTTAGTAGGACTTTTTTTTTTTCGAAGCGTAAAGACACAAACTTGTTATTCCGAGTCATTGCTTTCCTTTTCCTCGTCTCTGTTTGCACGGCTGTGAAAAACCTCTCTTTGCTTTCTGGTTTTTCTTCTCATTTGAAACCCTCGTTAAGGCACTTTCCATGGTCGCGTGGGGCATGTGGGCGAGGGGGAGCTTGCCCATTTGAGTTGGGTACTTGGTCTTCATCGCATGCTTGAATATGGGCTGGGAGATCAGATGCTTTAAATGCCTTTTCATCCCTTTTACCTTCTTTTGCTGTTCCCTCTCTTCATCTTCATCTTTTGCTCCACCTGTGGACAGTTTTCTCGTCAGCATTTAAACCTTTAATTAAATGTTAACTGAGAGTTCATGTGAGCTGCACGTGTAACAGGTATGTGCGTCTTACCAAGCAGGAGATCATCATCCAGGTCCACCTCCAGAGCCTCTGCTGCCTGTTTGAACCAGGAATCATGATGCTTTTCTCTACTATTATAGAACTCGATCTTTTCTATTTTTCTGGCCAGGTTTACTCTCTCCTGTGGAGTCACACATTCAAAAAAAAGAGCATGACTCAGAGCCACACATTGCTGCATCAAAGTGTTTTGACTGAGGATCTTACCTTAATGGCCTCTAAGCATTTGGTCTCAATGGGGAACATTGGACTTTCCTCGTCTTTTTCAAGGGTTTTGTAAATTTTTTTCAAGTTTATCATGTCGTCCGGGCCAACTAACAGCAAACTCAGACCCTCTTTGGTTGCTCTTGCTGTTCTGCCGCTCCGATGGACGTAAGTCTCTGATGTTCTTGGAACCTGTCGGGAGAAGATTTGACTTTTCTGTAACTGCTTCATTATTTGAAGATATAACTAGATGATTCTCGAATTTAAACTGCTATTTGATGGCTTTGATTTTTAACAGGTTTAAAAAAAACATTCCTTACATGATCCATTAGGAAGAGGTTTTCAAAAGTACCTGGTAGTGAATAACGTGTTGCACATCTGGGATGTCCAGGCCTCTTGCTGCCACATCAGTAGTTAGCAGGACCCCACTGTGACCAATTGGAAAGGTAAACACTTCAGTGTCAGTTTAATAAATCAAAATGAATGTTCTTATTATTTAATGGTTTTATTTGTAAGTAAAATACATATTTTTGATTTAACAGAACGGTTAAAAAACATTTATACATAATTATGTGTAAACATATTGGACTTGAGACATCATGCCTGATCTAGGCTGAACCAAACTCAAAGAAATAATCCCATAAACTCAAAAGGTGTCACCATTTTTAACAGATCTTTTCTTAAATAAAATCTCTACTTCAGGTTTAACAGATTAAACAGACAAAAAATAAGGGTAAATTTGTCAAATAGGTATCATTTCAATGTCTTTGTCTGCATTTCCGATAAAACTTTTTCTATGCCGTTTACGATGTATGCATTTGGTAGCACCTAAATAAACTATGAACTATTTGACACCTAACATTTTGCCAACAATTTTTTAATTTTTCTGTCATCCACAGAGTCACTGTAGTTTTTAATCAAACCTGGAGGTAAACTTACACTCTGCAACGTTCCTTTTATCTTTACGTTTTAATTTCTTAAATTTAAGTCTGAAAATACAGAAAAAGACCCACACTGGTTGGTCCATAAAAAACACGATTATATGATCCATTTCTCAATGATATTGTTTAGTATACTGTATACATATGAGATCAAACTGTTAAACTAATGACAGAGGGAAATAACAGAGGGCTTTTGATTGGGGGTAAATAAATTCTACTATCCTCACCTTTCTCTTTCTGCAAACCTCTCCAGGTTTTTCAGGCGCTGTTTCTGGTGCATGTTGGCATGTAGAGGCAGTGGATTGCATTCTAGGATAACCAGCAAAGAATTCAATCTTTTGATGCAATCAATACTGTTGGCAAAAACCATGGTGCGGCCAGGATACTGGAGCAGGAAGTAATATAGGTAGAAGTCCTTCTCATCCTTCTGACAGTGGATCTGTGTCTCGGTCAGGGTCTCCACAGTTGCCTCTTTCCGGGTGAGGTCGATGACTTTAGGCTTGGACTTAATTCCTACTTTTTCGATGAGAATGTCCAGTTTGCTCCTCTTCTCCAAGTTCTTCTTCTTCTGAAGGAGGCGGCTGGGCAGGCTGTGCGTCAGCGTCAGAGTGGCAGAGAACACAAAAGTCTGCCGTTTGGGGTTGAAGTGTGTGGTGTTGAGCATCTCCAGCAGGCTCTCCAGCTCGGCAAAGTGTCCTCTTTCCACCATGCGATCAGCTTCATCGATCACCAAACACCTGGATCGGGAAGAAAAACGCAAAAGTGTCAAACAAAACGGGTCGGTCCCCAAAGCAGCAGAATCCGTAATGGAATCCGTAATAGGTAGATTCTGCTGCGATTTCAGGAATAAGAGGTCGTTGGTTCCATTGAGCCTCCAATACCAGCATTTTTTGGGGTCAGAAACCTATAACTGAACAACATAGTAGAGCTGAATGTAGACATTTTAACGTGCTGGACCATCATTTGTAAGCTAGAAAATGCAGCTTATAAGGAAGTGTGAAACTCATTATGTGGAAAATGTAGACAAAGGTGTTTTAGTTTGTAACCAATGCAGCTCTTACTGACCTAAATGTACGGTAATGACTTGATGACCAATCATTTATTTAAATGACAACAATTTAGATTTTGACAGACTGAAAGGAGATCAATATCAGTGCGTTTGAATGGTGACAAACCGGAGGTGTCTGAGGTTAAGCAGATGAGGATGCTTCTCCTTAATCAAGTCCCACAAACGTCCAGGGGTGGCAATAATGATCTCTGGGCAGCGTTTCAGCATCCTCTTCTGTTTCTGCTGGGCCATTCCCCCCACCAAAATGGCTGTCTTGATGTCTGGAACATGGAAAAAGCAGCTCATGGAGACGTATTCCAGCAGATGCAACGATCAGCAGAGATCTCCTTCCCATTTGTTCAGAAATTCTTTGCAAATGGGCTGTGTTTGACTGTTACAACTCACACAACATTGATGTAAACACTTTTTTTTGCTTCATTAGATATGTTATTCTGAGCTGAATGCGGTCACATGCTTCCTTGAATGGAGACTCACCAGTGAATTTTGTGACGGCATCAATGTGGTGTTTGACCTGAACAGCCAGCTCTCTGGTGGGAGTCAGGACCATTCCCAGGAGGGGCCGAGACCGGCCACCAGCAAGTTGTTCTTCCACACAGCGCTCGGCATTTTTGACCGTGCAGACACTTCCTGTTTTCTCATCTTGATCCTCGCTGCCATCTTCAGCTGAGCTGTCCTCCTCATCTGAAGCCTCCACACTCCCCTCCTGGTTCCCCACAGCTGTGGACTCATCTTCTGATTTTGCAGACTCCTCCACTGATGGTAAATATAAACTCACCACCTTTGGGGGAGTTTTGTCGATGTTGTCATGAAGACTTTGTTCTGTGCCGCGCTTCCATTCTAAGATGGCGTGGATCATAGGAATACCAAAAGCTAACGTCTTTCCACTTCCTGCAACGACACCCAAACTTCACGTGAGAACATGTGGAAACAAAGGGGCAAAAATCAAGACTTAAAAAAAAAAAAAAGTATTTTAGCTCACCAGTCTCAGCTGCACCCAGGACATCCATATGATCTCTGATGGCTGGGGGTAAAGCTAAAGCTTGAATGGGAGTCGGTGACTCAAATCCCAGGCTGCTGAGAGCCTTCAGCACAGAAGAGGGAACGAACAAGTCCTTCCACGCACTCACATCAGATTGTTTGTCATCATCAGAGCCACAGAGTGCAGCAGAGGTCCAGTTCTTTGTCTGCTTTTTGATGGGTTTTGTCTTATTTTGACCTTTATTCAAACCTTTTGTTTCAGATGGAGAATCCAGCTTTGGCTGCTCCTCCGTGACGGGATCTTTCTCTGAATGATTCTTCAG
This sequence comes from Oryzias latipes, assembly GCF_053564925.1. Taxonomy (NCBI): domain Eukaryota; kingdom Metazoa; phylum Chordata; class Actinopteri; order Beloniformes; family Adrianichthyidae; genus Oryzias; species Oryzias latipes. Next base: position 17,997,393 of record NC_136258.1, on the reverse strand, counting down.
TTTCTTTTTCCTTATTTTTTCTCTTTTTGGGGGGTGTTCTTGTTCACAGAGGTCCTCACTGATCTCATCCTTCCCCGCCTCTTTATCAACAGCCTTGTCTTCTCCTATTGCATCCCCACTTTCCGATCCCACAGATTCCTTTGGAGCCACCTTTTTCCCCTTCTTTTTCTTCTTTGCTTTCTTCTTAGCTGGCTCAGCAGGAGTCTCTCCAGCTTCGTCTTCCTCCGCGACTTTTCTTTTCTTAGCCACCTTCTTCTCTCGTTGAAGTTGCTTCGCTGCAGCTTTCTCGCTGTCTATCAATCGATAATCCCTCAGCTCTTCAAAACACACCAGACCCTCCAAACCCTGCTCCGAGAACACACTGGGATCTATTTCGACCGCTTTCCATGTTCCTTTAGCGCGGATGCTCCGGGTCTTTAACCTAAACGAGCTGTTTTTGTTTTGAGCTTCCACTTTCTTTGTCTTCATTTTTCTCACTTTTTCTACAGTTTTAATACATGTGAATTATCTTTGATGCTAAAGGTGAAGACGAGTGAACCTGTGAGATCTGACACGAGACGTTTCCGTTAGCCTTTACGTTTGACGATGAGCGCAACTGATTGTTTACAACTTACTGCTAATGCATTGAACAGGCTTTTTATATTATTAACAAGGAATACAATGGTACGTTACCCGGATTCGATGGAGCTTTATGAAGTATCAAAATACACGCACAACCGTTAACAACCATGCAGTTCACGAGGGCGCAGCCATGACAGTGCTGATCACATGTTTTGTAAAAACTTTATTTAAACACAGGATGCGTACAAGCCCGAAAAGAAGGGTGAGAACGATGATTGTATGTGGAAGAGAGCATCTCATTTATGTCCAAATGTATTCTCTGCTATATAAACAAGAAAACATTTAACAAAGCAAAACCTGCTAAAATGCTTTAGTTTTTCACATTTTAATGCAATCTTTTTGTTCAACCCATGGGATAAAAGCTTAAAGTCTGCACTTCAATGGCATCTGAGTTGTTTAACTTAAAAGTCACTGTGGTAATGTACAGAAACTAAATTAGAAAAAACGTGTCTGTCCAAATATTTATGGTCCTGACTGTAGTTCGTGGTTGCTGATACGACTCATTTTGAACAATCCGATTCACTGAACTAAAATCAATCCAGGTTTTAATCTTTAAGCCGAAATATATCTGGGTACTAAACAGTGTAGGTGAAGTTTTCCAGATTCCTTGTATTTGTTTGTGTTGTCCGCTGTGATGGTACTTTGTTGTTTTTACGTTATTGTAAAATGAACCCACAGGGCCTCAATCCAGATGGGATTTTCCAATATTGATACAATCCATTTATTTAATTTTGAAAGGATTTTATAATGGTTTAGGTTAATTTGATTAACAACTTGCCTCAGGCAGACTGATCTGGCTGGAGAATACAAATCAATTAATCGACTAAACTGATAAATCGTTACGCCCCTATTTGTAAGTGACACTACAAAACAACAAAATTGACCTGGATTTGCAGGTCAATTACAGAAAACATGTAAAGAATTCAGATGTTTTTTGGAACTGAAGGGGCCAAACTCATCTCTTGATAAACAGCCCCACATCATAATACTCCTTCCACTTAACGTGACACTTGACTTAATGCAACCAGGAAGGTGATCTTCTACTGACAACTGCCAATACCTGTCTTAACAATAATGTTTGCAGATGAAGAAATCATATACATCACTTGAGAGAAATCATCTCTCAAGGGAACAACATTCGTATCATAATATTTAAGTAGATTTCTTTTTATATTAATATTTTTTTATTGTTTTGTTTTTATTTTAAGAGGATAACATCTATGTATCAATGTAAAACATAATTCTGTCCACAAATATTTACATGAGATCTGATTTTTACCCTTCAGAAATACCATTTAGTTGAAACTGCTTTAATAGTAAGTGAATAGACAATTCTTAATCATTATTGTATTCATTTCTATATAATTCATGCATATAATAGTATTTAGCAGAAGTACACTAAAAAAAAAAGATCTGTGGTAGATTCAACCACTAAAACACCTTTAAAACTCATATTTCGCTTTTTAAATTGAAAAAATTCATTGAATCAAAACAAAAAACTCTTTATTCCTTTATAAGTTAAAAAAGTTCATAAGTCATTAGTTGTACTAATCAGTAAGTTGTTTATTGACTACACACTAGAAAAGCAACTGATGGTAAACTCTGGAAAACATTTATTATTATTTTTTTTTTAACTAATTTTGCATGATTACATTTTTAATAGTTATCAAAGCACCAGTTGTAACAAAGCAAAGCATGATTAAATAAAATTGATTAAATACAAAGACAAGAATCAAAGTAAATATTTGTTTAAGGCTTGACTGGAGGATTTTACAGAACAGGCCTTCGGAATTTCAAACAGAAAGCAGAAGTAAAACGTCATTCATAGCTACAGCAGAGCTCAAACAGCAACAGAGACAACATTACTAGTTTTTGGTGGGGTTTATCACTCTACCCATAAACAGCAGAGCGTTTGTTTCCTCGTGGTAAATAAAGAAGAAGAACGGCCTGTTGATAGTAAATCTCCTTGGAAGGGCATATGGTATAATGCCGGTTGCAGTGGCAGCTGCAGCAGTTGTCCCAACTTCATCAACTTCAATTACAGCTTTGTGCAGCACCTGGGATAATTCAGGGAAAATGGGAGAGTTTTTTTTTTTTTTTTAATATGTCAGATAATCCTCCTGGAGGAGCAAAAAAAATGTAAACTAACCTCTGAAACCCTGAGGGCTTGAGCCTTGCTAAGCCTTGTCAGATTGGCGAAATCAGTGAAAAGTGAGCTCATGCCCATTTCTGGCAGGATGTTGTGCAAAGAGTAGGCCCGCTCCATCTTGAACTTTGGCATGTTGACTTCAAGTTTCCTAAAAAACAGAATTGACATGGTGAACTACATATATTTTTTGGGGTCAAAAAATGAAAAATTGACATGAAGAAGTAAAAAAGCAGGCAGAGACACAAACATTGGTTCCAGATTTCTGATCCAACTCAGGAACCTCTGGGCCGTGATCTCATTATCAATTGTAGTGTAGTCTGTTTTTTTGTTGGGGAGCAGGATCAGCATGGAAACACCCTCCTTATACGGTAACTTGAGGACTCTAGCTCCTAGAGGTTCATCCTCCATTGTGTAGAATTTATCCTCTACAAACATCATAGGAACTTGTACAATATTGTAGTTGTCAATATGGAATGGTGCATTTTCAGTAAAATTAGGATTAAAAGGTATCTGCCAAACTCCTGTGAAGAAGAACAGACTGTTAGCTTCCATGTTTCACTCTCCAACAGATCAATGAAGGGATTTAACCCACCCTGGAAGAAAATAGTGTTGATCAGCAGGAGTTTAGTCATTGCATTTAAAGTGGAAATCATTTCTGGAACCTTGTCTGCAGTCTTCTGTCTAACATAGTCATTGATGGTTTTGATACTGTCCTTTGTGTTTCCAAAGTTTAAAACATTGATGTCCGCTTGAAAAAAATTCTTCAAATTGTCTTGAAATGTCTTCTCGACTTCAAAGCGCTGTCGGATAAACAGAGCCATGCTTTGCTCCAGCTGCAGAGAGCCGTTGCGTGAGATGTTTTCTTGAAGGTCTTGGAAAAGTCTTGGGATAAGCTGCGGCTGGTCGACCATCTCAAACTGCTCCAGGTTGCATACCTTGAGGATCTCCTGGTGTGTGATGCCGTCACTAGCCATTAGGAGAGCAGCAAAACTTGTAGAAACACTCAACGGTGAAAAGAAGATGTTCTTGTCATGATAGTTGGCAATTTTTCTGTAAAGGTTCATAGCAAAGTCCATGTTTTTGTAGGAAAGATCCAGGATGGTGGCATTTGGCAATAGAGATTGATGCACAGGAACAATGAAGCACATGCAGGTTAGTGCAAAAACAACAAGCATTTTAATCCCATTGAAGACCATGACTCCTCTTCAGAATTGTCTGGAATAACAACCTGAAACATACAAATACATTGTAATTAAAAACAACAAACTATTTTAACAGATTTTGTTAATGAATGAAAAAGTATTGGATTGTTTCATTGAGATTCAAATATCCTTCCTATCCTCAAATTGTCATACGAACCTCTCAGCTTGAGTCAAATGTTGTCTGAAAACTACATCTATTATTTGGTGAAACAAAGTGCAAGTATGCTTTAACGGTTATCCATTAACCACAGGTACAACCCCTCAACTCTGTTCTCTTACACTTTTTTAAGTGCACAGAAATAGCCATCATTTTTTCAGGATTTGGTATATTTACTTTAGCTGTTGCCACCTCTATTTTTTATGTTTTTGGTTACAAGAAAGCACAGTAGCAGATACAGGCAAACAACATCACTGTTTATTTCGGGTACTTTTGCTATCCAGCTTTAAGCATGGTTGAGTTGTTGCTGGTACAGTTGGTTCACCAGGTACAGTCCTATCAAAACTAAATTTTTCTAAAGGATCTGAGACTAAAATTTTGCAATTTTAGAAAACTGTAATCTAAACGCCTGATATTAGTGCTGAAACCCTCTTTTTTAATTGGAATGTGGTTCTTATTAAATTAATGAAACTAAATTGTTAATTTTCATCATAAATGGATCATAATCAAACCTACAAGAAATAAAGGCTTGTATGATTTCAGTTAAAGTAATGAGTCGAATGTATGTTTTTATTTTCAGTTTCTTAAAAGTAACAAATTGAACACTTTAATGATCATATTTTTTTAAAGGAAAATGTTATCTTAAGACATTAGTGGTTTAATATATTTTAAGTTGTAATAAATAATCAACAGTGAGTTCAAAGTTCTTGTAACTTTAATGTATTTTCTGATTTTATTTAATTAATTGAAGAATTAGACTCTGCTTTACACAGCCCCAAGAGCTTCATAGGATAATTGAGGAATTGTCACTAAATGTGAATCTATGTTGTGTGGCCCTGTGGCGGACTACAGACCTGTCCAGGGTGTACCGCGCCTTCACCCAACAGCAGCTTGGACAGGCTCCAGCAAAGGAATCTAGCGGGTTTGGAAAACGAATGGATCAAGAATTTATGCTGAATTAAACCCAATAACTAGGGGGAAGAGTGGCTGATTTGGAATGTTACTGCCACTCTAGAGGATAAGAAAAATACTTCCAGCAAGACTTCTTCATGCTAAAATGTATCAGTAATAGTTTCATTTGGAAAGATCGACATGACAAATTTTATTAGTAAATCAGGTTAGCTTAAGTTTGAGGCCACACTGGATTTATTTTGAATTTGACACCTAAAATCAAGAATAACTGATGTAATCAAGTCTTTAGCTGTAGATGCAGAAAGACTGTTTTCAAACTCAGAACTTAAGGCTTATTTGATTACTTTTAATATACTGTGGTACTTTTAAATGTTTTGACAGCTACATACTTTGAGATGATTCAGTATGCAAGATTCAAGATAGTGTTGAGCACTGAATTATAAATGCATACGATGAAATATTAAAATTACCAGTGTTTAATGCTGCAATTTAAGAAAAAAAATGCAAGCCCTCCTAAAGATTTTAAATTGAGATTTTACAAGTTTAGGTTGATAAAAAAAAAAAAAACCAAAAAAAAAAAATTGCAAATTATGGCAGGTATGTTTTCCTCAGTTTAAACCGCAAGAGTTCTGCAGTCTGAATGTGACAGGGCATTTTACCAGATGTTTGTATCAAGACCTTCTGGAAGATCACATTAAAAAGTTGACCCTTAACTGCATTGTGAGGCAACTCATTTTACATTAAATGGGATACAATAATTAGGACAAAATACATTGAAATATTGGACTTCCTGGTTTGTTTAAAAAAATAAATAAATCTATATTTAAATATGGCTAAGATAAAAATTTTCCCCTTACAGTTATTAAAAAAAAGCACATCTTTTTGGGCAATTCATTTTTGGTTAAAAACCTCAATTTTCAGACCTTTATGCACAACTATACTACCAAAATAAAAAATAACTTTAACACTAGCTAGGCACTTGCAATAACGTTAGAAACTGATGTGTAAATGACCATTTGTCTTCATTAAAAAAAAAAGATATATATAAAAAATAAGCAGACCAGGAATCTTAGTATGGATTAAATCTTTAATATCAAAATTGGCACATTAGATGACTTCCAAAGGAGCAGGTGCACATAATCCACCATCTTCCATCCTTTAAATTAGGGTGAGAAAATGATAAGTCCTTCCAGGTCAGAGTTAACGCCATCTACAGAACCAGATTTAAGCAGCAACGGTGGTGATTGCTAGTTCCTAGATGGATCGATGACTCTGCCCACAAACAGTAGAGCTTCAGTTTCCTCGTGGTATATGAAGAAAAAGAATGGCCTGTTTATAATAAAGCTCATCGACGAGTATCTAGTGACTTCAACCGCTGTGGCAGCAGCAGCAGTTGTACCAACTTCATCAACCTCAATCACGGCTTTGTGAAGAACCTGCAGTTTCACAGAACATTCAGCAAAGCAGCTTCAAATAAAAATACTAGAAAAAGATGAAGATTGAAACTAACCTCTGACACCATGAGGTCTTCATCCTTTGAGAGCTTTGTCAGATTTGCTAAATTAGTGAACAGAGAAGTCAGACCCATATCTGGCAGGATGTTGTGCAGTAAATAATCTTGCTCCATGTGGAATCTTGGCATTCTGACTTCCAGTTTTCTGTAATTATACAACATCGACTTAATTAGGAAGCTTGTTTTGCATTTGATCAGCATTTAAAAAAAAACTTTCACAAAAGTCAAAGATAATGTGGAACATCTTAACAGTAAATATGCATTTAGTAAACCCAGCCAGAGAGACAAGCGTCTGATTTTTTGATGTGTACAACCTTTTTTCCAGATTACTTGTCCAGTTCAGGAACATGGTAGCATTGATCTCATCAGCAATCTTGTTATAATCTGCATTTTCATTGGGAAGCAAGATCAGCATGGAAACACCCTCCTTATACGGTAACTTGAGGACTCTAGCTCCTAGAGGTTCATCCTCCACCATGTAGAATTTATCCTCTACAAACATCATGGGAACTTGAACAGTATTGTAGTTGTCAATATGGAATGTTGCATTTTCAGTAAAATTAGGATTAAAAGGTATCTGCCAAACTCCTGTGAAGAAGAACAGACTGTTAGCTTCAAAGTTTCACTCTCCAACAGATTAATGAAGGGATTTAACCCACCCTGGAAGAAAATAGTGTTGATCAGCAGGAGTTTAGTCATTGCATTTAAAGTGGAAATCATTTCTGGAACCTTGTCTGCAGTCTTCTGTCTAACATAGTCATTGATGGTTTTGATACTGTCCTTTGTGTTTCCAAAGTCTAAAACATTGATGTCCGCTTGAAAAAAATTCTTCAAATTGTCTTGAAATGTCCTCTCGACTTCAAAGCGCTGTCGGATAAACAGAGCCATGCTTTGCTCCAGCTGCAGAGAGCCGTTGCGTGAGATGTTTTCTTGAAGGTCTTGGAAAAGTCTTGGGATAAGCTGCGGCTGGTCGACCATCTCAAACTGCTCCAGGTTGCATACCTTGAGGATCTCCTGGTGTGTGATGCCGTCACTAGCCATTAGGAGAGCAGCAAAACTTGTAGAAACACTCAACGGTGAAAAGATGATGTTCTTGTCATGATAGTTGGCAATTTTTCTGTAAAGGTTCATAGCAAAGTCCATGTTTTTGTAGGAAAGATCCAGGATGGTGGCATTTGGCAGTAGAGATTGATGCACAGGAACAATGAAGCAGATGCAGGTTAGTGCAAAAACAACAAGCATTTTAATCCCATTGAAGACCATGACTCTTCAGAATTGTCTGGAAAAGAAAAAATTATTTCAAAAGTGTGAATATATATAAAGTTAATTTGAAAATTAGTTGAGACATAGTTACAAATTCTAAGCCATGTTTTGTCCTCCAAAATAAACCTATTCTTGTTTATTCAACTGTCACACATACCTCTCAGCTTGAGTCAGATGTTCCCTGAAAACTCCAAAGATTATTTGGTGAAACAAAGTGCAAGTGGCTCCAGAGGTTATACATTAACTGAAAGGAACAAAGTTAAAGAATTTGTTTTAGATTCTCATTTTTTGTGTTGATACTTGTAGATCTAGCTCAAAAAGAACCTAACCATGGCTCCTTTTTCACCTGGTTCTTCAGTGTAGTTAGATGTGCAACAGCTGTTTACTGCGCATGTGCTTCCTGTTAATTGTTCACACCTGTTTTTACCTTCACATCTGCAGTCAATTTATCACCTTTCTCGGTTCTTAAGTGTGTACGCCCAGTAATATTGTTCTAATTAATCACACCATTTTGGGATTTTTATCAATTTTTTCACAATTTTAAGTTTGTGCAGATGAAATTTTCTCATACCTCTTGATTGTAACACATTTTTTCTTCTAATAATTTATCAAACTAAGGTTTCTGTCTGTTGCTGGATCCCTGCACTTGTTTTTGCTGCTATCAGTCACTGCACATAGTTTTCTTTTAAACACTGTGCCACAACACTCTTTCTACATGTTTATGTAAATCCTTTGACACATTCTACAGTTTATTAGTCAGAAATGAAACTTCAATATTACTTAGTTGAAAACAACTAAAATATAAAAACAACATGTAGGCAATTCAGTCATTTCAAAGCTTGTTTAGCATATTTGGCAGTGACTGCATGGCTTAAAACATATCTATTTTGTCAATTGTTCATTTATTTTAAACTTATTATTTTCCAAACAAAAAAAAGACAAAACGTAAAAAACATTATTTATCATATTTGACTAATTTGATGTGATGTTGAGATCTTTTCATAATGTCCATGTTAGACGTGTCTAAACCTAAAATTCATATACGAAGATTCTCCCGCATCCACATATTCAGAATAAAAATGTGCTGCTGTTAATGTCAACATTTAATACTGACCACAACTTAAACTCAATGCATTTCCAAATTTATTTTAAGATGAGGCAATGTGCAAGTCATGGTGAATGTTAAATTGAGCTTTCTGGAAAATAAAGCATCAAACAAAATTCAAATCAAAAAGAATCAATAAAGAAGAGAAAGAGTTGTGCCAACATCAAACAAAGATAAAAATGTAGTGATGGCATTCACTGCTAGTAATGCAAAAACTAACAACCCAGATTTTATAGGCGAATACAAGTGCAATTGTGATTGAAAATTAAAATATTAACAATAAAACCAAACACATGATCCAGGAAAGTATGCACAACAAGGCCATTAACTAAAACAAACAAACAAACAAAGAAACAGAATGAGTTTGAGGCATCAAGGGTCCACAAAAATAGAAGTTATTAGAAATATCAAGTGTTTGAAAGTTAAAATCTGATACAGATCTTCAGTGTTACACAGAATTCCCTACATAAAAAGACATGCATAAGTCATAAAATAAAAAAAGCTAATTTCATTAAAAGAAAAAGCATAAATTGCATGAATTTTTGAGGTCATTAATTCTTTTTGTCAATTCTAAAAGATTTACCAGAAAAATGTTTACACTGACCTTCCCCCTTCATAACCCTCAATTATAAACTCATGCAGTTGTCATAAACTACTTAAAAGGGACATTTGTGGTCAAATCAAGTGTTATATGATTGATATCATGTAACTTGTCAGGTTTTTTTTAAAAGACCTTCCCACAGAGAAAGTATTTTTATTAACAGTGCTTTAATCATAAAAATCACAAAAACTCTTCAAAACAATTGCTCAAATGCAGTAAAAGAAAATGACTGATTCTCAATTAAGGAGAATGCAAATGTGCCAAAGTTTGGTCAAGGGTGAAGAAAGGAAACATTTCTAGGATCTACAGTATGTGATACTTAACAATTTGAAAATCCTTCTGTTGTTATTTGTGTATGCTAATAAATAAATAATACGTGTACGTGGAAATTATGTTTTCTGGGAAAATATATAATATACCTAAACTGTAAAATGTTTCTTTGTAAACACATGAGAGATTATGTGGTCACAAAATATCCAGTAAAGTTTTAAAGAAATAAAAAAATGACTGATGGTCATCAGAAAAACAAATGGTAACTCTGGTTGGGCTAGGTTTTCCGTTCCACGTGTGTTCCACAAACCCATGTATACGGCGGGACACCCTGTTATCCACAAAGATATAACGAATGATTAAAACATTGGTCTCTTATGGCTTTCATTCATTCATCTTGTTAGAATCCAACTTCATAAAAGTTAACCCATTTTTCATTCATTTTCTCTTTATGTTTTCAAAAAAAATTAAGACAACAAAAACCAGAATGTAAAGAAATAGAAGGCTCTATGGTAAAATAAAAAAAGGCCATTGAAAACTTGGAATAACTACATTATGAGTCATTTTTAAGTCCAGCGATCACCCTTTTCCCCCATCTCTGTACCACACTGAGGTCTGATTTGACCAAGTGCTGCCTTTCCCTTGCCCATCAGCAAACCCAGCGAAGGAAACCATGTGTCGGCCTTCTGGCTGCAGTATGTTTGCGTTTGCAAAAGGTTAGAGAATGGAGAGAAGCCAACCCCTGTACAGGGTTTCAAGTTCAGAGCGTTGGTAGACAAAAGCAGCAAAGCTTTCACAACTTTATTTGGTGTCTTTTTCTTGTTGGTCCTCCATAGAGTTGGATTTTTCTGGTGTTAGGGGCAAAAAATGGATACTTGGGTTATTGTTCTGACATGAAAATAATATCTACATTTTCATTCTGATATGCAAAAAACTGTATATAATGGGTGTTATACATATAGGGTGTTTTGAATTTTAAATAGAGTTTACTCACCAGAGTCACTGGTTGCATGACTTTCTAACTGTCGTGGAATGCTTGGTTGTGCTTGCCTGAAAGATAATACGAAAGTCTGGTTCATAAGGCACATTTCTCCTTTCTGCTCACTAAAAAAAGACCTTTGAACATGTGTACACATATTACTGAAAGTTTTTTTTTTTGTTAAATTCAAGTTTTACAGATCAAATCCTACCGATCAAAATAAGCTTGTCTCCTCTTCCTCAGCTCCTCAGCAGTAAGTGTCTCATTCTGGCCTGGTTTATCTCCACATGTAGAACTCTGTACAGTCCGTTTTTCGGATTTCACATTTCCCACATCAGACTCTGAAGATTTGTTACTCATGCCTGATCCTAGTTAAAGGAAAAACGTCAAAAAAAGGGTTAAAAAATTCCAATATAATAAAATATTTTCAAATCAGCCTGGAGCTTTGAAATGGCACACCTTGCATGCTGAGCTGAATGGCCCTGCGAAGGTCAGCTTCTTCATCTTCCACATCCATTTCCTGTCTGCTGAGTGCCAGAGCTCTCTTTAGTTCTTCATCGTCATCCACAGCCTCATCTGATACAACGTCCATTTGCCCCCGAGCAACGGATCTGCTTCTAAAAACAGACATGTATTATGTCCAAACAAGACCTAATGTAATCCAAGCGAGGACCATTTTCCACAAACCTACCCTGAACTTGTCTGAGCCTCATCCTCTCCAATTAGCCTGGGCCGTTGCTGTTGTTGAACCCGCATTATTCCGAGAATCTGCTCTGCTTCACATTCGGGAAGATTCCCTTGGATCACAAATATGGAATATCCTGCAGAAATACATTATTTTTGTATTTGTGTACCAAAAGGTGCAATAGTGTAAACAAGTCGGCTTTACAATACCTTCTTGTTGTAGCTGTGCCAGGAAAAGAGCTAAATATGTGTCTGATATCAGCTCTGGTCCAGTCAAGAGTGAATTCAAGTTAAACCACTGTAATAATAATTAAATAAGTAAATTAAGCATCAACACACGTATTGAAAAGTAAAAAAATAAAAATCGACATACCTGTTGTCCAAGCTTGCGTATGGTGAACCAATGCTCCTTATAATTGCAAATGAAGGCCTTCTCGTTTCTTAAAGGCAAAGACATCAAGTCAGGATTTAAATGTGGGTGTGGGATCGACTTGCTATACAAGGAAGTCTTGAAAATACAACTTTACATTGGATTTATCATCAAGCTCTGGTACTCCCGGCTATTGAAGAGAATTAACTCCAATCCCCACACTCGGAGAGCATTGCTAATTACCTATAAAAATCAGTCATAAGGAGTGATAAGACAATCTTGTAAAGTTGATTGCTAATGATCATATGACAAAGCACATAAACATACTTGTATTGAAAAGAATCCGCTGTCGTCCATGTTTCCAGATGGCTGCTATAAAGTTATTATTAAAACAGTTGTTTAAATACATGTACCACTGCAGAAAACATCTGTTACCTGTCCCCACTTACCTGTAAGAAGGTCCTGTACTCTTCACTACCCATACCTCCTTCTGCCATTCTCATTCTCTCCTCTTCGTCAAGCTGATGAGCAATTGAGGACAGGTCTACAGGGGTAAAATACTCCCCCTGCAAAAGGTTGTTGAGGCAGTGCTGGGCACATAAGGAACCCTCTTGCTGAAAACAAAGAATAACTGCGTAAACGTATTGAGAAAAAAAAAGGTCTCCACTTTTTCAAAATGGAGTGCAAAAACTTACAAAACCTTGGAGATAGATTATACAAAAAGCTAAAGCAACTACAAAAAAATAAATAAAAAATAAATAATGTTTCAAACATCTAAACAACGAGCAACATACAACTTTAGTATCCTTTTTCTTTAATAATTATTGGTGGAGTCGAAGTGTACAATAAATACCGCAAACTCGTTTTCTAACTTCATTCTATTAGCTTTTAAAGAAACTTAACAACACCTGGTTAGCAAGTGAGTTAGCATTAGCAGTCTGAATAAAGCCAAAATAACATTAGATTGAAGCTAGCACCGGCTAAACACAAACTCTAAATAAATGCTAAGTGTCTTTACTCTCTCCGACTACACACGAGTAAAGGCGTTCAGTTTAATGTCACAAGTAAATTGTTTAAACCTACTTTTTCATGAAATATGGAATCCATGTTTAGATTTCTGTCAAACATTCAACTTTGACCCCTACTCCTGTAAAGATGGGAACCAATCTCTATTAGCGCCCTCTATGGATCATTTTGGAGTACAACCTCGCTCCGTTCCAACAACCGAAAGGATATTGGTCACACAGGAAACCCCCCTCCTTTTTCGGCAAATGAAATATGGCAGAGAGTAAGAAACACCTTGACGGACTGGAGCTCAGTAAGGTATGGCGTTGCAAATTAAAAACTGACAGTTATTACCGAGATTCGGATATTTGACACGTACGCGTGGGGTTATAAAATGCTACACAGAAAACGGGCTCAACGCGCAGTGACGGTCCTAAAGCTAGCAGGCAGAAGCTGGAAACGGCTAACCGCTTTACTAGCTTAGAGATGCTACAAAACAGGTTTATTTTTCGGTATTGTTTAGCATCAGCGATTTGAATCTTCGTCAGAAACGCGATCTGTTTGCAGATGTGTAGGTCAATCTGATATTTTAGTACTTAGTTTTGTCCAAAACCCCGTTTTACGAGTTTTAAACACTGAGCATCAGTCCTGTTTTTTTGAAGAATTTAGTGAAAAAAAGTTGTATCTTTCGAAAAATGAATGTGAAACTGAACATTTATTACGAACCATAATTTTATCGTTTAAATTTTCACAATGATCCTGCCAACTATTTACATCCCGATTTGTTGAGCTAATCTTCCTTCACACTAACTTATCATTGGACTTTTATTATAAAGTTTATTATATCCTAAAAGGAAAGCAGATTTGGAGAATTCAGTAACAATGTTCTAGCTTTTCTATATACACATGATCATATGTTGTCTGTAGTTCAAGGCACTAAAGACTAGAAAGTAGGGGTGTAACGTTAAATTTTAACCATGATTTGATTCATATCATTATATTTTTTAGTTGCTGATATGATTCATAGGTGATATTGGTTCATTTTGAACGATACGATTTATAGACTGAAAATCGATTCAGGACATTTTAGCCAAAAAATCAACCAGTGTGTGACTCGGTGATAAATACCTGGGTACTGTAGAGCAGGTGAAGGATTCTCCTGCAAGAATGTGTAAATTAAATAAATAATAAAGTGTGAATTAAATATGTGTACAAGCAAACAAGTGAACAGGGATTAATGGCAAATCCATTGACATTTTAGTTTCCTAAAGTTCAGCCCACAACAAAATAATCTAAACAGAACATTATTAGAACATTCTACCACACTTTATGGTCACATGTCTTTGTAAAAAGTGTTTCCACACATTGGACTGTAATTATGGATTGATCCTTTTTTGCAGCCATCACATGTGTGTTGTCCTCTGTGATGACACCGATTCATATTTATGTTGTTGTGAAATAAACTTACCGTGCCTCAATCCAGATGGTATTCACTAATATCAGCTCTAATCGATTCATTTTGAAACAATTTTATAATAGTAAAGGTCGATGCAATTATCAATTTGCCTCGGACAGATTGATCTGGTTGGATTATATCTATAAGAAACATAATAATGCTGCCTTTGAAGTTAATGTTTGGATATGTTCTCTTATGGTGAATTCCTCCAGCATTTTTTTAAGATCCCCCACTTAGATCTGTTATCTCTTTTAAAAGTGCATCATCCTTTCTACATTTTTTTTGATAATAAATCATTCTGTTTTTCAATAATAAGTTGTGGATTCGGCACTTTGGAAACATTCAACTGTCTAGCAATGACCTTTTGCGTCATTCTGTCCCCTCTTCCATGCACACTACTGTCAGTGATCATCTTCTGGACAACTGTCTAGTCTGCTGGCTTTCAACATCAGTTTGTGGCCCACTGATGACGGCGCATTTAGAGACCCAAATCTCTGCAGAGGATTTGAATATTTGTCTTAAATGTGGAGTAATATGAGTCTAGAACATTGACCTTTTTACAGCTTTCAGTCTTAGAGGAATTTTTTTTTAATCTTTTCATAAAAAAGCAACTTATGATGGTTATTGTTAGTTTTAGCATAAGATAACACGGACCAATCAGCTTTTTCTTTTTCTTCCAGGAAAAACGTTAGCCTCTTTTTGACCATTTGAGAGGAAATGAAAAAATAATCAGTTTCAGTTTAGTAACTTCAGTGTAGGCCTAGACAATATACCGCAAATTTATCGTTATCGCAATATCCAGCTCTGCAATATGCATATCGCAAAAGACGGCGAATATCGCAATAAATCGCAAACCCAAAATGTGTTAAAACAATCTTCTAGCAGCTTGAAGCATTTAACGAATCAAATAAATCCCTTTATGCTTTGACCAATCAGATGGACGCCTTCCCATTGTTGACCAATCAGATGGAGGCCTATTATGTTAACCCTGGTCCTGACGAGCCTCAACCCTGCCTGTTTTCCAGCTCTCCTTAACCAGCTTGCTGTTGATTGGCTGACTCAAGTGATTTCACATCCTGATTGACTGAACACACCTGACTTTGGTTATCATTATCGAGCAGTCTAGGGAGAATTGGAAAACAGACAGGGTTGAGGCTCTTGAGGACCAGGGTTAGCCACCCTGACGTTTGTCCCCCATGTCGATGAGGGTCATTTGGAGTATAATTTTTAAACTGTTGCAATGAAATGGGAATGATGTTTTTGTTTATTTTTCTATTTGTTTATTTACCGCAAATTTATCGTTATCGCAATATTGATCACTAATATCGCATATCGCAAGTTTTCCTCATATCGTGCAGCCCTACTTCAGTGTTTAAAAAAAAAGATAATTTATACTTTTCAGTGTTTTTTTTTACTTTCTAACAGTTTTAGGTCTTTGAGCAACAAGCGACAGTCAAAAAATGTTTTCTTGTTTGATCAAATATGTGTTTGCTTTGTCATTTTGGTGTTAAACAATGAAAACAATGTTTAGCGTATTTATTCTACCACTGCTCCGGTGTAAATTCTAGTTCAAATTCATCATTGCTTGATCTTATTCGTCAAAATACTGCAGTGTATCGAAAACCCAACAGGTTTTTGTCAAGCATCATGAAAGATAATTTGTTTAGTAGTCGTGACTAATTTCTGCGTTTTTCTGCATTTATTGTCTGTAAAATGAGAAAAAAGGTAACTTGAAATGTTTTTCTCCCAGGAATGGCAGCAGGCTTCAGACTGCAGAGCCGAGCTGCTCGGTTACCTGAAGGAGCAGGTGCCACAGATCTTTTGTCTGAGGAAGGAGTACAGCCCCCAGGAGGAAGAGGAGCTCCTGCAAAGTCGGCTCCTCCATCCTCTGGAGTGCTTCCTCTTTGGAGAGGATCCTCAGCAGGGCCTGGAGAAGCTCAAGCAGGGCAGCACCTCCTCCCAGCTCTGTGGCCGTGTGTTCAAAGAGGGAGAGACCGTCTACTCTTGCAGGTCAGAACGGAGGACCTGGTGGTCTGTAATAGATACATGAAACCTCAAACGTTTGGAGGAATTTGTTAAAACTGTTGCATCTATTGACTATTTAGACTCCTTTTGGTTAAATTCCAAAATCTATTAGACCCTGTCCTTAAACTTGTGCAGTTTTTAGCATTAAATATACGATTAAAACAAACATATTTCATTCTAAAGTGGTAAAGTCTCAAATTAAGAAGGCAATTGTTAAACTGGGAAACAATAAATAATTATCAGTGTATTTCAGTGATATTAGTTTGGCCTCTGGTGGTTTGATTTGAGGAGAATCCTGTTACGTTTCGGTCAGGCTGAGTTCTAAAAGTGAATAATTGATAGGTTGGGATTTTGTGCCAATGTTGAGTCATGCTGCAGAATGTGCTGTCTTATTCAGTGACGCTGAAGAAATTTTAAGTATTTAGAGCTGGCATATTAAGATTATAGAAATGTGTGCATAAAAGTGTGTTCTTTTAACGTAAAATAATAAGTAAAATCAGCTGAAAATCAGATAAATTATGTTGGCAATAAACATTTTTTTTGTGTTTAGGGACTGTGCAATAGACCCCACATGTGTCTTGTGCATGGACTGTTTTCAGGATAGCGTGCACAAAAGTCATCGTTACAAGGTTTGTGTTTTCTTTATTTCCTGTCAAATAGATGTGTGGGATACAAAAGTATAAATGTACTCATTTTCTATGAATTTCTATAACTAATCCCACATATTGGTGTGGTTGTCATCACGAAAACGTTGCAAAATGTTAGTGTAGTTAACTTGTGTCACCCATTAATTCATCTTTAGTGACTGACGATGCATTTTATATCCCAGATGCACGCATCCTCGGGGGGCGGATTCTGTGATTGTGGGGATGTGGAAGCCTGGAAGATCGGCCCTTGTTGCTCCAAACATGACCCAGGAGCAGCCACTGCCATGGTAACGGTAAGTTATGTAAGCAAGGGGGAAGACGGATGTAGGAGGAGTGTTCCTGTCCCATTCTGTGTCAGTGAACCCCAGAATGCTTATTTACCCATCTTGGTCCTGGATGCTGCTCATCTGGCCGTAACTGGATGAAACGAAACAGATGCTGTATTGCACTGATAGAGGAAATAAAGTAGAATGCCCGTTGAGAATTTGAATGATTATGTGAAAAAGAAAATAGGTATGAGCATAACACTTTGTCAACATAAAAACTACCACCTTGTGCAAGGTTGACTTGCATTTACAGCTTCTGAAGGCTGTTTGTGTGTCTCTGCAGATGCTAGACCCTTCTTTGCTGATTGGTGATGTTTAGGCTCATTGATAAGATAACGCTCTGGGCTTTCGGCAGACCTGGAGCTCGACAGCTCCCTGCCTGTTTCCATAAACAACAGGTGGTCCTGTTGACATTCGCGGCCTCAGTCTGACATGTTCTGTTTTTGCCACACAGGATTCAGTTTTGTGTTTTAACTCATTCAATGGTTTAAACATGCGGAGTATCTGCTACAAACGGCTCAAATCACCAAGTTTTGCTTCCCAAACCTCTTGTATCTGCACACACTGTAAAGCTGGAGAGAAGATACTTTTTTGATTTGTCTTTGTGCTTATTTTGTCTTATATTTGCTTTTTTTGTGTCCAAACTGTTTGAAATGGCTGTAACAACCAAGCTTTATTAAAAAAAAGTTTTGTATAGCAAAGAAATTCCCACTTATCAATCTATACCAGCTGTTTTTCATTATTTATCATTTTCATTAACTGTTTATGAAACAGGAAATGAGACGTTGTTTTAAGGACACAAAGACATTTGATCATACTAATTCTTTGCTGAAGATTGTTTGTGGATCAAACTGTGGAGACAGAGTTCCACTGGGAATTTTAGTGTGATATGGAAGATTCCAGAGGAACAAATAAACAACTTTTTCAACCCTTTTCTGCAGGATGAATGGGTTCTTGAGCCAGACTTATGCGAGCGAGTTAAGAAACTGTTCCGAGTTCTGCTGCGCTACCTCACAGACTTCTTGGTGTGGGAGGAGAACTTTGAGCTTTCAGCTGAACTTCAGCCTGGGTATGGTGGTGCCAGATTTGATGACAGTACACTCATATGGCAAATATTTGGTTTAGCTTGAATGTGCCTGTTTTTCTTTCTTAAAGGACTAAAGAAAATGCGTATTACTGCGTGCTCTACAATGATGAACACCACTCGTATGACCATGTGATCTACACCCTCCAACGCTCTGTTAACTGCAACCAGGATGAAGCCAAAACACACACAACACTTATTGACAAGGAGGTATTTTGTTGTTTTTTTACTGTCACTGTCTATGTTATAAATGAAAGCTCACTGTAGTTTATTACTTCAGGGGCGGCGGGCTGTAAAGCGGGGAACCCTTCGTTCTTGCCAGCAAGCCAAAGATCTCATCAAAGTAAACCCATTTCTATGAATGCTTCCTTTTTACACCATGATCTCACAAAATACAAACCTTTCCTTTTCTGAATTTCAGTCCAACTCGGAGCACATCTCCCTGCAGCCGCTGCGGGTGGAGATCCTTCATGCAGTAGTGATGGCTCATCAAACGTTTGCAATCCGCCTCGGCTCCTGGTTCCAGAAGATCATCGGCTACTCAGGTGCAGTAGCCATTCCTGCTAAAGCAGTATTAGAAGGAAAACAGGTGGTGGTTCTATTCCTATGGTGCACAAACTGATATGTCTACCAATCTTAAGAGAACACGATACAGGAAGAAAAAGGTCTGCACATCTGAGTGTGTTGAAATGTTTGCATGTCTGACCTGTGCTAGGGGCAAAGGATTGGAGTACAAACATTTTGCCTTGTTTTATCTGATACACTATAAACAAAGAAAAACGGCCAGAAATGAAGATTGGAGGAAGAAATGTGCAGCAGACACGGCATTTAAAAAAACACATCTCAAAATCCTTAAAAGACTTAAACTAGGTTATAAATACTGTAACAATAATTGATGTCATTTTCTCAAAAATAAATAATTCATTGAGTTTTAATATGTTTTGATAAATTATGTAACAAGAAACTTTGATACCCTTGTTGGTGGTAGAGTTAGGACTTTGATCTTGTCATAAATGTATTCCAAATCAGTTTAAAAGCCGAACTCTAAACCACTGATGTTTTGGGGACTTTTTTCTCCGAAACTACTCTTAAAAATTTTCATCAAGAAAACAACACCACCACCACCAAAACAAAATCATAAAAATGTTACTGTGTATTATTATATATTGATTAGAGCAGGGCCTTGAGGCCTCGGGGCCTCTGGGCCGTTGTCCTACATGTTTACCAACTCACCTGCCATTGAAGCTCCTTATTGGCTAAACACAGCTGATCCAGGGAATCAATGCTGCACAATATGAGGAAAACATGCAATGTGCGATATTAATGATCAATATTGTGAAGACGGTATGACTTATGATACATGAACAAATAGCAAAACAACTAAAACATCATTTTCATTTCACTGCATCAGTTTTATTCAAATAAAAGTCAACATAAATTATACAGGAAG
Source organism: Oryzias latipes (assembly GCF_053564925.1). Classification (NCBI taxonomy): domain Eukaryota; kingdom Metazoa; phylum Chordata; class Actinopteri; order Beloniformes; family Adrianichthyidae; genus Oryzias; species Oryzias latipes. The sequence continues at coordinate 17,977,574 of NC_136258.1, read as the reverse complement.
TTATCTCAGTAAGTAAGAAGTTGTAAATCAGGGAAACACACCAGAGAACAATCATCTAGCTTTCTGGTAGGACTGGCCAAAACTAATATGTTAATGAAGAACAACGTAGGCAGCTTTTTTAAAAACATAATGGTTTCTCTGTCTATGCATGTGTGTATTGATCGTGCATTATGCCGTCTTTTGCAATATTGCACAAGCTGATATCCCAACTCCAATACATTTTTTATTTATTTTGCAAGCCCAGTTGGTTTTCTTTGGTGTTGGTGCCGTTTTTCCCCCAGCTTTTTTGCCTCTTATACTCATCTGTACTCTGTTTTGTGCAGTGGGCTTCAGACAGGTCTTCTGCCAGGTGGCACTTGAACCAAACGCAGACAGAGATCGGCCTTGTCTCATCAGTAGACTGATGTTGCACGATGCCAAAATGTACAAAGGTATGCAACCACAAGAGGAATTTTCGGTTATACTGATAAATCAATAAATTGTATTTGTTTATATAACACTATCCTAAAAAGATGTTTCCTTATTTCTGGAAGGAGCTCGCAAGATTGTACACGAGCTGATTTTCTGCAGTATGCTAATGGATACAGAATTCAAGAAGCTCTTTGCAATAGAGTTCACAAAGGTGAGAAACCTTAAAAGAATAACAATTTTGATTGGTTTTATTTACAGTAAAAGTATGATTTTTGTCTTGTATTCAGTACTACAAGCAGCTGCAAAAGGACTTTATCGTTGATGATCATGAGAGGAGTATATCCATCACAGCTCTGTCTGTTCAGATCTTCACAGTTCCCACACTTGTGAGTTTGTTTTCCTTTTTTCTGATTGATTGTTTAAAGATTGTTTGAGCAAAACATATTTAAAGTGAATTTTAAAGTTGTGCAGTAAAGAATCACTTATCAGTCACCATGTAAACCATTTATCAAGGATCTTTACGTTTTTTTTTGGAGCTTGTTTCACATAAGAGAACTATGAAAATGATGGCTAAATATATATTTTTCCAAACTATTGTTAAATCTTTTTTCAGTTTATCTTAACGGTAAGAAAAAATCATCAAAAGATACGCTATGTTGTAATATGTTAAAAGATTTTGTTCATAATTGTAGATTTAATACTCAGGACAGAAAAATAAGGATTTAAAAACATTTATTTCCTTATGGTGTAAGTATTTTTTCAATAATTTTTTCTTCTGTAGGCCAGACAACTGATGGAAGAGTGCAATGTCATTAGAGTGATCGTTGATACCATCATGTACCTGCTGCAAGAGCATCTTGATGACAACAACCGCTTTTACTTTCTGGGCTACAATTCAGACAAGTTTGCTCGCATCCAGATTATCTTCCACGACCTCAGGTAATGCATATATTTTTAATGAAATTCTTGGTTTTATTCGTAAGTCCCGCCCCTTTTTGAGTACGTTTGCTCTTTGTCTCTAAGGTACGTTCTGATCAGCAAACCTTCAGTATGGACCCATCAGTTACGAAGACAGTTTGTGGAGGGATTCAGAGTCTTTCTCGGGCTTCTTAAATGCATGCAGGTACCAGAATTACTTTACCGTGCTTAACTAAATCTCTAAAAGTAGCCCCTTTTAAAAGAGTTTTTTATTTTTAGGGTATGGAGGAGGTGAAGCGGCAGCTTAGTCAGCACATTGCAGTGGAACCAGAGTGGGAAGCTGGTTTTACTCTTCAGATCCAGATGCGCCACATTCTTTCCATGTTCCAGGACTGGTGTGCATCGGATGTAAGAATCTCCACACTTAACAGACGTCATAGTACAAATAATTCTCTTTGCTGCACGATATAAGAAAAACTTATGATGTTAGTAATGCAATGACAATATAACTTGTGATTTATGAACAATGGCAAAACAAGAGTCAACTTAAATTATACTCCAAATGACCTTCGTCTACATAGGAGGCAAACATTCAACATAATACTTCAAGATTGTTTTAGCACAGGTAACCATTCATTGAGATTTTCTGCATTTTTCACGATATGTATATTGCCAAGCTTGAAATTGCGATAACGATAATTTTTTTATTTTTTTGTATGCAGGCCTACTCTTTGGGTTTATTGATAGCAAAAGAATAATTGAAGTCAGCTATTAGGAAAACAGTTAAATAATGCTGTTGGTCACAAAAAGTAAGACACAGAACTTATTCAAAGTGAAGTGTCACTAAAAGAATGTTTTAGTTTGAGGAGAGAAAAGAGGATCTTCCCAATTGAATGCTAATCTTTATTAGATTCACAGAAAAAAAGAGGTTTAATCAGTTTAAGATGTTCAAAACTAACTTAAACCACAAAGACGACTTTTAAATGTGTATTTGATGCATTCCTGCTTTTTCTTAAAAAATGACCGACTTAATGGATGAATGCAGCGCTCCTCAAGTCTTTTCTAACCCGTTCCCTCTTAGGAGGAGATCTTGCTGCTTGCGTTTAAGGAGTGCCACACAGTTTTGACCCGATGTGACAACCAGCCCTTCCGTAAGGAGGCGATAGACTTCTACATGTGCAAACACATCCTCCATGTTCAACCGTACAAAGTTTCCCAGGATCCTGTCAGCATCCACCTTCCCATCTCCAGGCTTTTTGCTGGTAGGAGAACTAACGATCCATAAAGTATGGATTTCTAAGCATCATGTGCAACTTATGAACTTAGTATTTTGTGATTCTTAGGCCTGTACGTACTTCTGTGTGGGACAGGAGTGATCGAGCATCTGGATAATCCTGTAAGTGACAACAAATATTCACATTTCTTAGAATTTAATTTTTGCTTGTTTTTAGTGATCTACCGCTGTAAGTTAATCAAATAGAGAATATATTTTATGCTTTAAGATGCTTAAAAATTTGGAGTTTTGAACATTTGTTCTGGGTTTCTTATGGGTCTGCTGCAGGAAAGCTATGACTTCACTCAGCTTGCAGAGCATCCTCTGCGCTGCATCGTGCTGGCTGCTCAAGTCTCTGCTGAAATGTGGCGGAGAAATGGATTGTCACTCGTCAGCCAGGTAAGCCATGTGTTTTGGGAAGCACAAACCCTTTTAAATGACTATTCTGCATTATTTCTTACGTGACATTTAAAAAAAAAAGATGAATCTGCATTGCATGAACAGGTCTACTACTATCAGGACGTCAAATGCAGGGATGAGATGTATGATAAAGATATCATCATGCTCCAGGTGGGTGAAAATGAGACATTATCAGATTTTTAGTTCCTATTGTTGAACATTTGTGGCAATAACACGGACTCCGTACTGTTCAGATTGCCGCATCTAAAATGGATCCAAACCACTTTCTCATGCTGGTCTTGTTGAGATTTGAACTGTTTGAATACTTTAATGGATGTTGCTCAAGTAAAGATCAGGTAAGTGGTACTTGGAAAATCAATGATAACATATAAAAAAAAAACTTTGCTGTCAAATAAAGGGATTTTCACTACTAAAATGAGGTTTTCTTTTTAGGACCAGTTGATGCAGTGGAACCGTTTGACAGAGGAGATGCTCTACCTCTTAATCGTTATCATTGGTACGGTCTCCAGTTATTCTGATCAGTTTATTATGTTTGTAATAATAAATAATGGAAGCCTCTTTGCGTCTCTGTGTCCAGGTGAGCGCTACGTTCCTGGGATCAGTCGAGTGACCAAAGAGGAAGTGACCATGAGAGAAGTTATCCACCTGCTGTGTATTGAGCCCATGGCACATAGCAGCCTGGTTAAAAGCTTACCAGAGAATGTAAGATGTTTAAAAGCTGCACTTTAGATTAAGCTTCAAGCATTTCAAAAAGGAGCTAAATAAAATGATTTCTAACTAGGAAAACTATGAAACTGGTCTGGAGGCCGTCATCTCCAAAGTTGCCACATTCAAGTAGGTTCATGTTGAAAGAATGAGTAATTTTGCAAATAATCTATAAATGGGTTTAAATCTTAATGTGTTGTTTCTGTTTGTAGAAAGCCTGGAGTGTCTGGTCACGGGCGGTATGAAGTTAAAAAAGACCGGCTCATAGAATTCAACCCTTTCTTCTATCATTACTCAAAATCCCAGCATAGTAAGGTACAGAACATTGCTAATCCAAATGGATGTTTTTCTGGAAAAAGGAACATTTCCCTCATCATTCATTCGTTTTAGGCTGAAGAGTCTCAAAAGAAGAGGAAAGCTAAAGAAGGCAGCGAGAAAGGTGACTTATCATTTGAGTTCAATGGCTCAAGTGCTGCACTTTGCTATGTTTCAGCTGTACTAACATTTTGTTTGTTCTTAGCTCTGCCTCCCCCAGTGCCTCCAGCCTTTTGTCCAGATTTCTCAAACATCGTGCGCCTTCTCAGCTGTGACATTATCGTCCACATCCTGAGGCACGTCCTGCAGAGAGCTGCAGAGGAGCAGCCCACCCACTGGACAGAAGCCATGATCCAGAGGGTACACACGTTGTTACTTTACACAACCAACCGTCTAAATCTAAAAATGATGTTTTTGCCTCGTTGTAGCTGGAATGGAAAAATGAACACTTTCCTCTTTCAGGCCCTCCACCTGATCGGCCAGGCATTGCTGGAAGAGAAAACGCAGCTTGAGGCGTGTACTGTGGAGGAGGTGACATTTGATTTCAGCTTGAAAGCCAGATGTGAGCAGCAACAGTCACCGTTATCAATAAAGACCAAAACTGATCTTAACTCCATGAGCTGTTTGTGACTCAGGTCTGTTCTGTTTGGCAGTGATTGGCTCAGAACAGGACAAGTCAGTGTTCTATTTGTTGTCCAAGATCAAGACTCTGCCTTCCATTGATGCTCAAAAAGACATGATCATGTGGCTTCTACAGGTATGGATCAGTCCAGTGTGAGATATTTACATGATGATATGAATGTTCAGATTTGATGCTATGTTTTGTGTCTCTTTCTTCTAGATGTTTGACATAATCAAGTGCCTTAGAGAGAAATCCAGCCCAACTGTATCAATGGCCACCGAAAGCGCCAAGCCAGAAGAGGTAGAAAAATAAAAACAACTCAGGAAAAATTGGCTAAAAAAGCAAATATGAGATAGAACATATAAGCATGTATCAGAAAAGAGTCCTAACAGGTCTATTATTGTTTCTTTGAATGATCCAGAGCGCACAGGACAAAGAGAAAGCTGAGCGGAAGAGGAAGGCGGAAGCAGCTAAGCTACATCGAAAGAGAATCATGGCCCAGATGTCAGCAATGCAGAAGAACTTCATTGAGTCAAACAAGATGCTGTATGACAACATGCCTGAAAGCGGCATCCAAGGGGAACCGACTCCAGCTGCACAGAGGTAAGCAGAACTAATCAGAAGATTTCCTGACAGTTTTGTAAAGCCTGATACTGATTCTTCTTTTTGTAATGGTTTTGGTTGTTGCAGTTGTGCTGTAAAGCAGAAGGAGCTTTGCATAGCCATCGGGCCTCAAAGAGGCTCCACCCAGGCGGAGCGGGAAGTTCTCACCTGCATTCTTTGCCAAGAGGAGCAGGAGGTTTTACCACACGCTGCTGCCATGGTGCTGACAGTGTGTGTGCAGAGGTCCACAGTGCTGACTCAGTGCAGGGGAAAGATACCGACTATCAAAGCAGATGGTTAGCCTGATTTCGCTAATCATTTTATTTTCACTCCCAGCCTTAGTAAGGGTTAATGATCATTTGATTTTTCCCTTTAAAGGATCGGGGACATATCCCCTCTTTACACCTCCTAACTTGGCCATCGGGACCCACACTGGCAGCTGTGGGCATGTCATGCATGCTACATGTTGGCAGAAGTGAGTAGTTTATAGAAGACCCTTTTCTTTTTTTTAAATCTTTTCCTAAATTTAGTGTCATAGTCATTTGGTTAGTGTACACATTTCATGAATTACTGCATTTTTTTCCCCCTCTTACCAGATATTTTGAGGCAGATCAAAACACAACCAGGAGCCGGCTCCACGCAGAGCTCATCATCGATTTGGAAAATGGAGAGTACTTGTGCCCGCTGTGCAAGTCCCTGTGCAACACTGTGGTTCCCCTCATTCCATTAGAACCACTATCATTTGACTAGTAAGACTAAGAATTAGTAACTTCCACAGAGAGTTCACATGTTAGTAAGTTTACAAATTATTTGATTTTTGTGGTTTGTCTTGTTTGTGCAGTGAGAATGCAGGAATAATTGGACAACATCTGACTCTGCCTCACTGGATCCAGGTCCTCACCTCCAGGATTAAAGGCCTCAAGGCACTCAGTCAGGAAAACGGTAAACAGGCATTAAAAAAAATCAGTGATCCAAAGAAGTAACCTGCATTTTTGAAATTGTAACTTTAAAACGACATCCTATAGATTTGATTGCTGATGGTAGCGGCTCCTCTGGTGTGTATGGAGACAGCCAACCAGACTTCAGATCCATTTTGAGCTTCGGAGTGCAAGAACCGTGAGCAACACACTCGGCTGCTTCTTCACCTGACCCTCTCCTTTCCTCACCTTTTTTGAAATGTTTGCTTTTGGCCCTTAGGAGGAGGTTCTCGGACAGCGTCACTGAGATGCTGGTTGTGTGTGCCACCACAGTCCACAGAGTGGGACTGAGGACAGCACCCAATGAGCTGTGTCCCCTGGTGCCTGTCATGGCCTGGAACACATGTGCCTTCACTATTCACGCAATAGGTACAGGAAGACCTCCATATTTTATTCGTCTTGATGCGTAAAAAGGAGCATTTCTGAAAGTTTGTTTCCTTGTTTTTCAGAAAATGTTTTGCAGGAAGAGGACAAGCCAATATTTGGATCTTTACAAAACAGACAGGTGGGAGATTGGATAGTAATGCTCAATAACAATCAGTTAATAAATTGCAAATATGCGGGCTGTAAATGTGTGTTTGTCTTTTAGCTGGCAGGTCTGAAGGCGATTGTTCAGTTTGCTGCATCACAGAGACTCAAGTGTTCTCAGGCAGTTGTTCAGCGGCACTTCAAGGACATGATGGGTGGTATGTATTCCATAAAAGAATGCTTTTGTGCATGCTCCAAAATTTAGATCAGATAACCTGTCTTCTGTTGAGTAAAGCTAAATGTTTTGCAGTTTATACCAAAGCTTCTCACATCTAATAATTATTTTTGCAGATATTTAGAACCAATTTTGTTGCCTTCCTTCTTGGACTGATTCCAAATTAGTATTTTTTGGTGTTGTTTTTTCTGATTCATTATTTATTCATCGATAATCTTGGTTTTTGGGTATTGTGACATTTTTTCCTCAGAGGTTGCTAAGCTCTGAAGTTTTCTGGGTTGTCTTCGAAAAAGTATCCCGATAATTTTGACCCTTTTGTTGTTGCTGTGGTTTGCTGGGCCCAGCTAAGGTTTAAGACGCTTGGACTCTTGTTTTATTTTACATCTTTTATTTCTCATCATATAATGACTATTATATAGTAGATTTAAACTTTAGGACCAGTTGCTGATGAATGGATCTTCTTCATTTTCATGTTGTCATGTCTGTATGAAAGTTTACTTGTCTAACAGCAAAATACTTCCTATTAGAGTGATTCAACAGTAAAATAAATATATTTCTGTTTTTTTAAATTAGTGGTTTTGTTCAATTTCCTTTATAGCTTGTGTTAATCTTTGATATTGTATTATTTAATCTTATTAAACATTTTAAACTGCAGGGAAACAAATATTTTCTTTTTTTTATCAAACTTGGCATAGATATTGATCCTGTTTGACTCTGCTTTGTCTTGACACTTGCCTCTAATCCAGATTTATTTTTTCTCCTCAGTCTTGCTGCCTGCTATGAGCAGAAATAACACACCTTCTATCCTGGAGGTTGACTTCTTCCATCTCCTGGTAAGTCCCTCAACTTTCTCAGACCCTAAAAGTTATCCGTCTGTCATTCAGCTGTGCCAGTGTCTGCTGCAGGCACGTGTGCAGATTACAGGTTTTAGGCAGTCGAGAAGTTAGCTGTAGTCTAACAACTAATATAAATATATTGTTTTCCTGTTCTCTTAGTAATTAATAGTTTATTTTGTTTTTAATTTAAAAGCATATGCAAAGACATGTTTCATCTTTTATTAGGTTTTCTCATGAAACCTTTAGTTACGTAGTTTGAGCTTTGCTTTTCTTCCCCTTCAGGTGGGATTAGTTTTGTCCATGCCCTCCCTGTATCAGGAGGAGGCTGTGGACTTGGAGCCATCTTCTGTGAGCGCCGCCTACAACCACCTGTACATCTTTCATCTGGTTACCATGGCTCACATGCTGCAGGTCCTCCTAACATCCACAGGTACTAGTCCACATAAAAAAGTGTTTTCATGTTTATTTAAATCTGCTAACCCAGTTCAGTCACTAGTATTGGTTTTTATGTGTGCAATTCATTGAATTTCTGTGTAGATTTTCCTCCTGCAGCTGATGGAGAGGAGACAGAGGAAGCACGAGCAGCGGCAGAGTTGTACACTACAGTGTCAAAGCAAACTGGAAGGTACACGTTGTTTGCAGAAAGTTTTAAAAATTAAGAACATCGTGTTTTGAGTTATTGTCTTATTTTGTTAATCAACATTTTTGTACTTTAGTCTTTAACTACTGATACCTGCCTTGATTTGATTCCTGCTTTCTTCTCTTTTATTTTATTTAGTTTAAACTAATCACAGTTTAAACAACATTGTGAAAATGTAAAAGCTACAGGTGAAGCCACTGAACTACCCTTTAAATCAATTTTATTAAAAGTATACTTAATAAACTATACTTTTTGTTACAACACGTTTTAGAAGGTTTCTTATATGACTAAGACCTACAATATTTGCAGCAGAATTTTATTTTTAAACATGAATAATTTTATCTTTTAATCCAGTGTTGTCAGACCTGTTCAGATTTTGCTTCAGATTACAGTGCTGATTCAAAAAGATAAATGTGTGGGGCTGGTTCACTGTATAGACAACCCTCTGGTTTTTGCCTGATTGTTTTTCTATGTTCATTTGATCTCATTAACTCTTTTATATTTCCTTTCTTTCTCTTATTTCAGGCTAATTCCTGATTTATCTGGGAGCTCTGTGGCACAAAGAGTGAAGAAGGGGATCGAGCCTTTCCTGCGTTGTGCTGCTCTCTTCTTCAATTACCTTACAGGAGTACATCCTCCTGAGGAGCTCTTTCAAACTTCTGGTATTTCAACCTGTGATTCCAGAATTATGAAGTGCTGCTCAGTTAACAGCGTATTAATGAATATTGATTTATTTTTTGGTTGCAGTAACCTCCCAAGGACAGATGGAGGCACTCTGTAACTACTTGGCACTTCCTTTCAATGTGTTTCAGCTTTTCCAGGACTACAGAGACACCATTTCTCTATTACTACAAAGGTAGAAGAACCCAGTCATGGGGGAATTTTAAATGCACTTGAAGCAAAAAAGTTTTTATGGTAAAAAATTAGGGCTGCACGATATGAGGAAAACTCACGATTTTAGTGATCAATATTAGTGATCAATATTGCGATGACTATATAACTTGTGGTACATGAACAAATAGCAAAACAAATAAAAACATCATTTCACTGCAACAGTTTAATTTAAAAAAAGAGTAAACATAATTTAAATTATACTCCAAATGACCCTCGTCTACATAGACGGCGAGCGTCTAACATAAATGGTTCCATCCGATTGATCAACAACGGGAAGGGGTCTATCCAATTGGTCAAATACATAAAATAATTTATTTGATTCTCAAATGATTCAAGCTGTAAGATTTCACACATTTTAGGTAACCATCTATCACAATTTTCGGCGTCTTTTGCGATGTGCTTATTGCACAGCTTGATATCGCGATAACGATGAATTTGTGATTTATTGTGCAGGCCTAGTAAAAATGTTCTGTATTCTCATCAGGTGGTGTGGGAGCCCAGCTGTCGCCAAAGCCTTAAAAGGCAAAACCCAGACTGTCAGGTTGATTATTGCTTTTGTATTATTTCCTATTTTTTTTAACCAAAAACATTCTTTTGGTTTTTGATATAAGTGTATATATTTAAAAAAAATCAAAAATTTTCACAGCTATCCCAGAAGAAGGAATCGTTTGATTGATCTTCCTGAGGATTACAGTGTTCTCCTTAACCAAGCCAGCCATTTTCAGTGAGGAAAACACACCTTTCTTAAAAAAAAATTGCTATTCTTCTATGTGTTAACCATATTAACTATTTTTCCCCTTCCCTTTAATTTTCTGACAGGTGTCCAAAATCTACAGACGATGAAAGAAAGCAACCAACTCTGTGCCTTTTTTGTGGGGTGATGCTGTGCTCGCAGAGTTCCTGCTGCCTCAGTCAGCTTGACGGGGAGAAAGTGGGAGCTTGCACTGCTCATGCTGCTACGTGTGGCGCTGGAGTGGGCATGTTCCTCAGGTTGGTCACGAATCAAAGGAGTTTGTTTTTAGTGCTACAGAATCAGAAAATGAAGCAGGTTCTCTCCAGTTCAGCTTTGAATTGAATTGTTGTCTTGTCACCAGAATAAGAGAATGTGAAATTGTCCTGATGGCAAGTAAATCCCGAGGAAGCACGTACCCAGCTCCATACTTAGATGATTACGGGGAGACCGATCCTCATCTTGGGTAAGAATTTAGACCTAAGTTTGTCCTCAAATTCACACTCATGTACAATTTTGTTGGTTTGCCTTCAACTAATTAGAGGAAAAAACCTCTGTACCCTTGAAATAATGTAAAAAAAGAAATGAAAAAATTGTTGCTAACAGATGACAAGATAGTTTTGCTTTAGCTTTATCTACACAGCCCTAAATGTGGTGTTACTGTATTATTGATATACCTGCTTGTGACACCTTAACCTATTTTGTTCATGAAACCTTTATTTGGCTGCTCTGCTGCTTCTACCACAGTGTGTCTTAGATTTGTGCAGGATTCAATCAAATCTTCAGAATATCAAGATCCTGCACAGAAGTGACACCTTTCACAGTTGGAGCAGTTTGCTCATGTGGAGTGAAGCAGCAGTCTCTGTGTTTTTGTTCTCAGTAGTTTGTGTTAAAATTATTTTGTTGAAAGAATTTAACGCCTGATTTTTAAGTCAATTATTTAGCGATAAACATTTCATTCATGTGTTTAGATTTTTCCAGTTTAGCTGATCAGATTATGATTATTATTAATGATATTCAACAGTTTTTGGTCATTTTATAAAACAAATCTTTTGTGTTTTTTCCATTTTCAGAAGGGGCAATCCGTTGCACCTTTGCCCCGAGCGTTACAGGAAGCTGAACCAGCTGTGGCAGCAACACTGCATCCTGGAAGAAATCGCCCGCAGCCTGGAGGTGGTCAACGTTATGTTTCCCTTTGAGTGGCATATGTTGTGATAGTTGCTTCAGCTTTGAAACCGCCAGCAGTGCACAATCTAGTGCTCCCAAAGCACAAATTGACACGCACATATGCATTTAACACTAACACAAGGCTTAAGTAGAGAGGTGAGTTTATGGAACCTGGGAGAGAAAAATGGCAATTTAACCCAAGTCGCCTTGTTTTAATTTATCTGCAGTGAGTTTTTTGCTGGTGTGAAACATTTGGTTTTAAAAAAAATACATCAAATACACGTAAACCTGTTCTGGTTTTTATTATTATTTTTCCCCATTTCTTTAAGCATTTTTTTTAAAATAAGCTATTCTTATTTTGTTCAGCTCATTGCTATATTGGAATGTTCAACCCAAGCATGACCACACATTCTCCAAGCTTTTGTCTCTTCATTGTAAATATGCTCCAAGATACCATTTAGTTTCACCTTCAGCCACGTAGAAAAGTGCATCAACCTATGTAAAGAACTGTATTTTACTATGTACGCAAACAGCTCGCCTATGACAAGCATGTACACCTATTGTAAGCAGTCATTTGTCCACCGTCTCTTAAAAAACAACTAGCCATATTTATATTTAATTCCTTTATAATCTTAAAACCTTAAAGCCACAGTTTACAAGCAAAGGACTGCATCAAACTTTTGAATGGAACTATTTTAAGGCGGTTTCAAATGTTAAATAAATTCAATTAACATGCAACAAATATTTTTTTTTTCTCTTTTATTTTGAATAATCCAATGTCTTTCAGTTTCTCCTCTATTTTTTTCCTATTTCTGGAAAACCAAGTGTGAACATGAAGTTTCTTCCTTTTTATCCTGTTGGACAGTTTTTCCTGACTTCCAGGCTGTAGAAATAAAGGTGCACACCGACCTGCTAACCATGTTTTCCTGTGTGCTGAAGAAACAAACATTTAAGTATTAATGAATTCATGTAAACAAGAAATGCACCGCTGTCAGCAGATTAAAGGAATGATCATTCAAGTGTTTTTTTGTGGTATTTTTATTTTAATTCATTTAACAGCTTTCTTCTCTTCTAGTGAAGGTTGATGTCAGGAGGGATTTCCCCCAAATCATTTCTGATGGTTTCAAAAAATAAAAAACAGAACTTTTAAAAAAAGCCATCTTTCCTGCATTTTCCTAAATTAGCGACATGCGATCTCCCGCTTCCAGTTTGTTCTAGGTTTCTAACTTCGAATCTGAATTATTTATCTCACTAAGCTTCTCAGATGAAATTTGATCAAAATGCCAATGAGGGTTTCCCGCCCCTAACATTCATCCATTCATTCAGTCATCTTCTAAACCCGTTTAGTCCCTTTCGGGGTCACGGCGCTTTCGGAGCCTATCCTGACCATTCGTGGGCGGAGGCAGAGGATATCATGGACAGGTCGCCAGTCTGTCGCAGGGCCACAAATCGCACACCCATGCACACTCACATTCACACCTATGGACGATTTAAAGTTACCAACTAACCTATGAAGTATGTTATTGGATGGTGGGAGGAAGCCGGAGAAAACCCACACATGCACGGGGAGAACATGTAAACCCCCTAAACACACTTCTTCTTTTTCTTGTTCAAACAACAATAATAAAAATTGTTTCAAGTTCTCATTTTGATTCAAGTGTCTCCACATGCAGGAGTCAGGAGTTTTTTTGGCCCCCTTGTTGCAAAACCATATAGGCAACTGTATCATTTGTAAGAAGATGGTTACAGATTTTCAAGACAAGTGTTTAAAAATGCAGATGTTGCATTCAAAAAAATACAGTACAACTTGTGTTGGTGAAAGAGGCCCCATCAGGAGAAAACTACCAGATACAAGTATATAACAATGTTTTGGTGTGAAATTTTTCATTCTAGCTTGATGATAGTTATATTATTTTTTCCTAGAGAGACACTAAGCTTCATATCAGGTGAGAAAATTGACACAAATGAAGGATTAGCATCAACTTTTTTCACTATCAATAAATCATAGCCTGTTTTTGTGGGTTCTCTTAATTTATAGAATAAAATATTCTAAAGGGCTGATGACCTAAGGGCCCATCTACGCATTTTTTCCACAGAGTCTTTGAGTGGCATGTTTGAGTGCCAGTAGATTTGTTTGCCTTTTGATTAAAAAGAAAAAAAAAGTCATCTTAAAATGTTTTTTTTTTTAAATCAAAACTGGACCCCTGTAATTTATGAGCCAGTCCTTTTCCTTATGCCTGTTCAGATTGCTGCTGCTTTGCCTCTTGACCAACATTTCAAAGTGTAAACATATGTCTGGTCCAATCCTTGAGGTTAGAACTCTCCACAGCCAGTTTGAGAAAACATGTCTTAGTGACTAGAATTTTTTTTCCTTTAAATAAGAACTCTTGGATATACCATTTGTCTTAACCCCTTGGCTTTTTTTGTTGTTTATTTTTTTTAAATCTGCCAATCAAGGGGGGCCAAGTTTGGGTCTCCCTGTGCCAGTCCCTAGCCCAGTTAAAATACAGGGTTGTGTCAGGAAGGGCATCCCGGTGTAAAAATCTCTTCCAAACCACCTGTGCGGATCAGTGAAACCTGATTTGCTGTGGCGACCCCTGAAGGGAAATGCCGAAAGGTGAACAACAGCAACAATACAAATCTGCCAATGGGGTAGAATGTTTGACCTATTTCAGACATGCTTACAGGAAATGCTTTTGCAGTGTAGCGGCTCAGAATACACTAATTATGTTTCTTTTATTATTTTTAACATTATGTTTTGGTACAGTTTAGGGTCTGTCCAATTATTTGTATGGAGCACATTTATTCAACTATATGTTTTGTTTAAGTGCTACAAAAATCAAGTTTGAATGTGTGTTGTTGGACTTTGTTCTTGTCTTATTTCCTTTAAAACCCATGACTAAAAGAATTCAGAAAGTTGATTTAGCCTTCAGGTACCTGCAGCTAAAATACAGAGTAATGTGGACCTGCATGACATCTTCATGTTAGTCTCAAACGACAAACCCCAGACTTTGAAGTTGTAATCCACAGATCAGTGACTCATGTTTTAACATTTTGAAACCTTATTTAATTAATTCTGCTAGAAAAGAAAGTTCACTCCATTGTTTATCTTCTGGAAGTTTAACTGGCCTCTTTGATGGTCTTTGGGGGGACGTTGTCTGGCCCATAGTGAGCCTTAGATGTGGATGGGATGTCAATGTTGGGATCTCCATTCTTGGCCGTATCGATGTGGTTGTTCTTGCCAAGGCTCTTAATAATATTCAGATTGATGCGAGCAGTTTCCATGAAGCTGTTTTCTAGGAGCCAGCCGTCGGATTCAGAGTCGGGGTCTCCCTGTCTCAGCACGTTTTCCAGAGAGGTCTGAAGGTATCGAACCCCTGTCAGCACTGAGAGCTGAAAACAGAATGAGAATCCAGATTACACCAGAAAGGATCCCACATCAAGAGTCAAAAAGGTCAAGCATTGATTGTGTTGTAACCTTCATAACAGCAAGTATCAGACGCTCACCTCAAACAGCCAGGTGATGAGGACTGTAAGGCCAATGGACTGCATGATGTTGGTGTAATACTCCAACAGTGCCTGGCGACAGCCTTTCATCCAGAGGTTCAATTCCTCCGTCTGGTGCTCATAGTGGAAGTGAGCAGAGTTGTTGGTGACCTGCTGCTGGATGCATGGCCGCGGAGAGTTGATGTTGCAGCAGCTGAAGGGAACTCCATCCATCAGGTACTTCCCTTCAACATTACTCCTTAATCGACTGGAAAAGCAGGAAAAAACAAGAGTCATTGAGACAGAAATGTCTCTCAAGATCTAAAACCAAATGCAGAGAAAAATGTGACATAAAAGTCAAAGGGGTCTGGATCCAGCTTTTTAAATCTTAAAAATACAAATAACATAAATAATCATGTCTTATAAAACTTCTGTTTGCTGAAATCTTTAGATGGTATGCATTTTGGATTTTTTAACTGTGTGTGGGTAATTATTTTAGTTTTTTTTTCCAGTTTATTACTTCTAAATCTTAGAACCGGATTACCGGTACTACATCATCTATTGTATCACAGAAAGAGATTAGATTTGTCTCAAAGATGCATAGCTGAAAGAAACTAACAAATGTTGTCTCCCCTTGGACTCTTTGTCGTTGTCTTTCTTTGTTTCTTTAAAGCTTCAAACGCCTTTTTCTAATGTCATTGTTTACTTACTCAACCACTTGCTGTTGGGACATGTCCAGGTAGCGGTTGCTTATCCACTGGATCTGAAACCAGTCTTTGTAGCCGCTGTTTCCGCAGCACTGAAACTGTATCTGCAGCAGGTCCACAGTGCGTTTTAGGAAGCACCGTCCTGGTATGTCTGTGTCCTTATAAAACCTCATTGCCTGTGTCAGCCCCAAAGTCAGAGACTCCTCCAGTTCACCACGCATGCTGTAACACATCAGAGCGCCCACCAGCACGCAAAAGGTAAAGAAAAAGGTGCACACTATGTAGGGAAGCATGATCAACTTCCAGCGTAGGAACTTTGTTGTGTCCACACAGTCGTAGCAGATCTTCCCACCAAGGAAATTAATGGCACAAGCGATGAGTCCCACGGCTATTAGCATGTTGGGAACATACTGAATGTCCCTCTCAGCCATTAGCTCCACCCGTTTGTTGATCTCCACTTTAAGGAAGAGTCCCAAGATGAACAGGACGGCCCCTGTAACCACCGAGATCCAGTTAAGGATCCACAAGACCTGAGCCAGTTTGTCCCTCTTGGTCTTTGTGAACTTAACTTTTAAGACTGCCATTGTCTGTCACTTCTCCAGTCATTCCTTTAAATCCAGGGTGGGATTAAAGGTTGGAGACGAATAAAGAAGGGGAATGGAGCAGGTTGTCCTCCATGCTGTACCTGGGATCAAGAGGAAGGGGTTTGGTTGTACATTTCTCTGAAGATCTTTTCATAAGCAGCTTAGTCTGGTCGACATGATTGATATCTTGTGGGCGCTGCATTGTGGATGCACTGTGAGATTGTTGAGGAGAAAGTACAGACATTTGTATAGAAAGGTTTTTTTGTTTTTTTGTTTTTACAGAAGACACTACAAAGACAAAGAAACTGACAGTCTTTAAACAAAGTGCAAGCAGGGGTTTGGGAGTCACATCCTAACTAGATCAAAGAGGTCTGGCCCATTCATTATTTCAACATAATGGACATTTTGTTGAAGCTGAAAATCCACCAGAATGTTTGAGATAAACAAGATTACTGTCAGATTAAAAGTAAATTATTAAAAAAAATGTTGGGCTTACCTCAGCTTTGGCATGCAACATATTTAATGTTTTTCTGATTTTTTCCCCAAAAGACCTTTAGTAATTTGGTTCTAAGGGGAGCAGAGTGGTCATAGAGGCGCTGGTACTAAGGCAGCCACAGCAGCATCAGAGTGAGAACAGTAGCCAAGTCCTGACCCTCCTTCTAATCTCCTTTAATCATTAATCAGTCCTGCGCCCCACAAGGGATTTGGACCCACCTTCTGCCACCTACGCAAATCTGAGCGTCCGTGCACTGCAGTAGTAACGGTGACTGATGCTGGTGTGCATGTGAAGATCATTTCAATATGATGCTTCTTTAGGACAAAAAATAGGAAGACTTTAATTTCTAAAGAGTATCTACCATGTAAACACTTTGAATTATACCCAGCCACAGAAAATAACAAAAAAAACAAAAACAAACTAAAAGCAAGTTTTGAGCTCTGAGGAGCTTAAAACATGGTCTTTACATGTAGTTCTGCCTGCTTTAACTGAAAACATCTCCATAGATTTCTATTAGGAAAGGGGAATTGTGGGTAAAAACACACTGAAAAAGACATGGAAGAAAATGTGTCTCTTTACTGCCCCCTACTGACAGAAATGCTATAACAGCGACCAACTGAAGTAATGATGGTTTTTAGCACAAGAGACTGACAACCTAAAAATATATATATTTAATTAAATTATTTTTGTTTTTGTTTTTTTGTTTACATAAACAAGGAAGAAAATTTTTAGTGGTTCACTGGTATTGAACAGTGAACCACTACAACAAAAATTCATGAGTTCAGAGAGAGGATTTGCAAAGTTTACAACCATAGTTTATTAAATATTCATTTAGGTTTTTACGTCACAAAAAAGGGCTGCATGGTGGTGCCAACAGTGAGAAGGCCCTGGTTGGAATCCCGGTTGGGACCTTTGTGTGAAGTTTGAATGTTCTCCCTGTGCATGTGTGGGTTTTCTCTGGGAACTTTTGTGTGTGCATGAATGTGGGGTCCCGCAATAGACTCAGGCAACCCATTCAGGCTATGCTGTTTCTTTACCCATCATTAGCTGCGATGGCTCCAGCAGCCCTGTGACCCCAAAAAAGGATTCAGCAGGTTTTGGATGGATGGATGGGCACAAATTCTGTTAAAAAGATTGCAACATTACGTTTTTAAAATAAAAGAGGGTAGAGGTTTCTCTGCATTTTTGTTAAAAAAATAAATAAAATCAAAATGCCAAACTACTTTTGGATCATATTTTTTTATTTTGTAGCTTTCCAAATACTTGGAGCCTCTGTGATGTAAAGAATATTACTCAGCAAGGGGAGTTTATTTAGTGAAGAACTGCTTTGATTATTGCAGATGTGACCAGATGTCTGTTTGGAATTTGGGATAAAAAGCCCCTCATTCCTATTAAAGAATAATATGACTGTGCAACAGTCATACATGAAAACATGAATGCATCCAGCAAACCATTGAATGACAGACTAACTGAAAGTAAGATTAAGGGATTAAGATGAAGGAAAGTAGCTTGTGAAAGGAAAGAAGGTTATAAGAGCCTCAGGAGCCAGTCAGCAAATCCAGCACAGACACAACTCACACACCTCATCAATCATATCGGAACCACCGATCATGAACAGTTGTTAAAATGTGTCAAAAATAATTAATTGTTAAAATTATTAATGTTGCAATTGTGGTTCATCTTGCTGTTAGACACCAGATAGCAGGATGAAGGACCCTTCATTTCTTTCTTAGCATCAAAATAACATTTATTATTATTATTATTATTGTTATTATTATTATTACCAAAATAATAATAATAATAAGTGTTACTTATTGGGCACCTTTCTCAAAACTCAGGGTCGCTGAACAGTGATACAAGCACTAAATTAGAAACACAAATGATAAGTTTTAAAAGTTTTAAAAAGTCAAGTGCATTGCAATCACGAAGAGAAGTTTTGAGGCTGGAGATGAAGTGAGGAAGTGAGTCCATCATCACAAAATCAAAAGCATGCAAACTATCACAAAGCACTCCCCAGATTTCCAACCCTCTAGTAAAGCTGTTTGTTTAAAGTGTTCAGAAAGAAAATAACACGCTTCTCTGCAGCATCACACGTCCAAATCTATTCCCACTAAGCACAAAACTGAGGACGCAGTGCAAGCAGAGACTGAAGGGGGATAAACATTTCATTCAAAAAGTTTTAGTTTTAAAAGTGGCCACAGTTGACTGTAATTGTAACAGTTAGAAATAGAGTTTGATCTCACATTAGAAAGAGCAAATCGATTTTTACTGTTTACTGCGCTATTCTTGCTTTAATGCCCAAAGCCAAAAAATGATTAATGGTGTGTAAGTATATATAACACTTTTCTACCTTCCTTGACGCTCCAAAGTGCCTTACAGTCACATTCCCACTCATCCACACCCACTGATGATGGCTCCATTGCCTAACACTGCCAACCTATAACCAACAGGAGCAATGAGGGGTTCAGTGTCTTGCCCAAGGACACTAGCCGCGGTTACATGGGCAGAATATCTTGATCGGATCATGTGTCACATGCGGAGCCAAGGCACAAACTGAACCTGTGATTCACCTGTGTCACTACTGGCAGCTCCACTGCCTTACACTGGTGCCAACCTCAGTCACGAGGAGAAAGGTGGAGTTCAGTGTCTTGCCCAGGTTCCCTTTGGCACATGTGCTGGCAAGATGGAGACCAAACCTGTGATCCTCTGATCCAAGGTCAGTCACTGTTTTTCTGAACCACGGCTGCCCCAGAATAATATCTCCAAACTCTGTCTCTGTTCTTCCCACTAGGTTCACCTTCACCCAGATGTTCTTTTGGGTCACTTAAGAGGAGATTTTGGAAAAAAGAGACAGAGATTTTTTGTTGTTAAAATTCCTCCTAAAAGTGTGGACCCCAGATGATGCCACAGAAAAAGATTAAGACAATGTTTTTAGGATTTAAATCTCCCTGTTTACTGGAGGACCTGCCACATCTTCCTTGCTTAGCCTAAACTGACTTTTGAGCTGAGAGTTCAAACATTTACTCCAAACAGCAGCATCAGTGAGATTCCTGTGCAGAAACTGGAGCTTGATGTTGCTGTGGTCCTCAGTTGAGTCTAGAACAAAAACCTACAGACAAAATCCATGTGAAATCTATCTAAACCCGCTTTGCAGCAATCAGAGAACACCTTTCTAAAAAAATAAAAAACAATAGTTTCTTGTTTAACATTAGGATCAGCTAAACATGACAAAATCTAATGAGTAATATGTAAAATAAAAACTGTTGATACTTAATTGTAAGCCAGAAAAGCTGTTGCTCTCCATGGGGTGCAGGACATAGGTTCTTGTAAACAAAGGTGTGGGGGGGCTTAGCTGCTATCAGAGGAGGACTGAGGAAATTAAGTGGGAGAGCCCGGTACCCTAAGCCTTGCTGCTGCGATCAGTCATCCATAAAACAACACCATCCCTCTCCTTTCCGAGCATTTTCTGTCGGAGTGCGAAGAAAGGGTGTGTGTGTGGGGGGGGGGGGGGGGGGGGGGGGGTTGCACCTTCCACCTCATGTTCCTCCATCTGCCAGGTTCTGCTGATCACCTCTGGGCCTCAGGGATCCACGGCTGTTGCCCCTCACCGGTGTCCCATCTTTGTCATTGAGAGCAGAGCTGGAGCGTGTAAAAGGAGCCTTGTCAGAATGTTTTTGACTATAACCAACTGTGAGAGATATTTTTAGCCAGAAAATTACACATTTCTAATTTGATTTACTGTTTTAAGTCATCAAGGCATCTAGTTAAGCCGGAGATCTCCCAAACTTCTATAATCAAAAATTTTACAACATGGCAAACCCATGTCAGAAGGGTGTTTTGCGTTATTCATAATGTACTTTGTTCCTAACAAAAGGATGTAGACAAAGTGGTCAATAGGGGTCGCTGTTGTATCAGGTAACATGGTGATGAGGTGATCTCATATCGGGGTTTGCATTTCATCACCTCTCAGCAGGTGTCCTCTCCATTCTCATCCATCCTGTTATTTTCAGTTCTCATAATCGGATGATGTTATTTTCAGAATATGAGTGTGTGATAAATCTGTTGATAATGAAATGCAGGGACATGTAAATTATCATTCAAGATGCTGCTGCTGTCTTGTGAATTTCAAATATCACATTTTTATTAAAGGAGATCAAAGATAAAGATGTTACATGGTACGAACAGTACCGTAGTTTGGGCTGTTTTTTTTTTGTAGCTGCCATGTGCTTCTTTGAGAAAACACTCATATTTATCAATATAATGAGCTTATTTTACTAGTGATCAATCACAAACTTGACTTTTGTTTCCTCAATGAGAGAATCGATTGCCAGTTGACTCCCAAATAGTTTATTTTATTTGAATCAGCACTAATATCTATTCTGTGTCAGCACAGATGAAGGTTAATTTAATCAGAAATTCAAATGTACAAGTGCAGTTGTGAATAAATGGCTGTTTCTGATGATGATGAAGAAGATACTATGATAAGAACAGCCACTGATCGTTTGCAAGAAATTCATTCTGACTTGATGAAAACTCACCAGGTTTTCAGAGACAAAGGTGGTAGGAACTAGTGTTTAGTGATGCTGCATGTTGAAATAGACGAGACTCAACAAGAGATGAATGGCCTCTATTAGGAGCATTTAATCAGCAGCTGGCCCACTGCTTCTAGTCTTGTGTGCCCCCCAGGGAAAGATTAATAGGTACAGGATATTTCATCAGACCCTTCACATCACTGCCCAGGATATGAAGCTGTAATTGTGTCAATTTTTTTGCTGTTGTTCTGTGTTGCAGCCAGAAAAAGAGGGGCCCGCAAGCTGGGAAAGCCTCACACAGGAGATACAATATGCAAAAAAAAAAGAAGAGAGGATCTAGAAAAGACGAATGAGGTAGGAAAGCATTACAAATAAAAAAACAGTCTTTTACAACGTCATTTATTTATGGTGCTTCCTGTCAAAAGGCTGACACCAAATTTTCAAACGCCTGACACTCACATATCACACCCCTACGCTACAGCCTGAAACATGTACTAAAATATTTTATTTTTGAGTATTTTTTAAACTAAAAAGGCCAGTGAGAACTCAACTTTCAGTTTAACTTCACCCAGTTCTGTGGTCTAAATCATAAAGGATACAGGTTATCTTGGTTGAAAGCACAATTGCTCCACATTTAAAATGAACCATCGTGCCCTTGAAAATGATTACACACTTTAGTTTTTTCACTGGCTTCCATCCACATGAAAAAAAGGATGTTTGCTTTGCTGCCATCTCATGAAAAATGGATGACCTCCCAGGGCTTTCTTCTGCCCATCCTTCCTCACATTTGCCCAGAGCCCAGGGATTGCGTATGGGTTAGAAACCTCCTCCCTCTTTTTTCATCCTTGGTCTGACTTGTTTAGAGGATTGCTGGGAGGGTGGAGCGGGTGGACTGCTTTAACACATATTATCGGTCGACACACTTCTGCCCGTGGTCTCCCCTGGGTGCCTAGTTCATGAGCACACATGCTTTATTATTTAAAAGCAAATGTTTGGAGTTCGGTGCTTCTAATCTCCTGCTTCTATGAGGGAGAATGCTTGTGAATTTATTGAGTTTATGACCTTGTAGTTGTAGCACTTTTGATTCTCTCAGGTCCAGCAGGAGGACACATAAGCTGTCATGTCAACATTTCTTTATTTCTCGGATTTAGTTTGAGAAACTCAGTTGTTAAATAATTACTTTGTGTCTTCTTTTTCTTTTTGTCATCCAATTTTTAATGCATGGTCACACACATACTTAAAACATGGGAACCTGTTAACCCCCAACAGGACAATAAATATAAAAATAACTGAAAAACACCAGAAAAAAGAGCTGTCACAAGAAATATAGTCAAGTACAATGCAACAGAATAATACAAAGTGTTGCCAGGAGGCTCACAGCCTTGGAATAAAGTCAGCTTTTAGGCCGAGACCACACACACACTCACAGTCACGCACACTTGCAATCTAATCTAAGAGCTGATAACATCAAAGTGCTGTGGTGCAGCAAAATGACACATAAATCATGTGCCAGGGAGAGGATGCAAAACACTGCAGTTAGCATGATGGATACAAATAGCCTCCTGATGTCTGGAAACCTCTCATATAAATACTTGTCTCTATGTTACATTGAAAATCTCTGCGGAATATTAAGCAGGAATATTGACTCGAGCAGAATAATGACTCGAGAGGGACCCCCTGTTGGGTTAGCTGTGCACCAACAATAGATCAAACTATACAATTTGAAGAAATAGCTTAAAAACTGTTTTTAATTTTAATTTTTTTCTGAAACAACAGAAGAGTCTTTATCCATTATCCATCTTCTGCATCATTCTGTCAGTTAGACCAGTAATAACGGGGAAAAAAGCCACTTTGGAAGAAAGCATCCTGTCCACTGGGGGGCGCTGTGGCGCACGAACTTAGCCAGCTCATGAGATAGGGTCACTAGAGTCTGCATCAGATAGCATACAGGCAGAAACCTGCCCTTTCTGAAGAAATTCCAGCACGTATACACAACTGTAAATGCTGTTTCTGTGTTTGTGTCTGTGCAAAACACATTTATACAAAAACTGGTTTTATAAAGTCATTCTTTTAAAAGGCAAACAACTTTCCAGAAATGTCAGCCACTCCTACAAGAATTATTTATTCACAACAAGATGTTGTCAACCTGTGTAGGTTGTGTTATCCGTGAGGCTTTCATTCATAACATTTCAAACTTCTGGAATGCGTGCGTGGAGAGCTTGTGGATGGTATTTTACAGAGGAAGCTCCCGGTTCAATTCCCACCTAGGTCACCACTGTGTGGAATTTCCATGTTTTCATGATTGTAGGTTTCCTCCTGGTACAATCACATTCTAAAACATGCACCAAAAGTTGTTTGGTGACTCTAAAATGCCCCCTAGATGGGGGTGGATGGTCTTACATGTCTGGGGCCCTTTGATTCAAGGATTCAAGGAGTTTTTATTGCCATTGTCAGTGAACAAAGCAGTTTTACAGACTAGGAATTTGCTGTGGTGCCATAGTGCCACATAAAACACTTGAGAATAAAAAATAAATAAAAAAATAACAGTAAGAAAAAAAAATAAAAAAAAATAACACAATGGTCAGAACAATAAATACCTATACAATAGTGCAAACAGAGGATGAAGAAGGTGCAGGTAATGGACTGGCACCTGTCAGAGGTGGATCCTTTCTTCACTCTACACAGGATGAGGCAAGTTTGAATGATGACTGAATCTTCCATCCATCCATCCATCCATCCATCCATCCATCCATCCATCCATCCATCCATCCATCCATCCATCCATCCATCCATCCATCCATCCATCCATCCATCCATCCCCTTAATATTTAGAAATAATTGTTTCAATCTAATCAGAAAAAAGCCTAAGCTTCAAAACATTTCTTTATTTTCTCATAAATAATAACAATAAAAAACCTGGAATAGTAGGATGAATAGAATGTGTGTTAAACTAACACAGCTCTATATATCTCTAGATATCTATATATATAGGAAGCAGTGGACGCAGAAGAGCCAGGGAGCCCTGAAGGCCTCTGCTGCAGCACAGTGCGTCCTCGGATGCTGCGCCTCCGCTCATCGCTGCCTCTACTGCGCAGCCGCAGTTTTTCCAGCGCACAGCAATCCAAGCAGGGAGAGGCAAACATGGCCCTCGATAATTTGATTTTCGCCCAGTGCATTTTGTATTTCTTAGCTTTCGTGTTCGGTTTTATTGCCGTGGTGCCTCTGTCAGAAAACACGGAGGATTTTGGAGGAAAATGTCTGCTCTTCGCGCGGGGTATGTGGCAGAACGAGAACATCACGGTGTCGAAGCAGCGCTTCATCGTGGAGGAGTGGGGACCCGAGTCTTCCTGCAGCTTTGTCACTTTCGTCGGAATTGCGTCCCTCGTCCTGTCCGCAGTGCAGGCGTGGAGGCTGCTGTTCTTCCTGTGTAAAGGACACGACGAGTGAGTGGCCGTTCAAAAAACAAACAAACAATGATTTTGCGTGGTTTTTCCTCTGGCATGTACGCATTTTCCGCAGAAGACGTATTCAATGTTGCGTTAAAGGCTTATAAACGCAAAGACTGTCATCCATCAAAGATGTCTGGTCCTTCACTAGCACCAGCCCTTTCCCCTGAAGCATTTCTGAAGAACACTGTTCTCCAGAAATGCTGTGTAACGAACACGTTAAACTAATTTAGCCCCACGTTTAACAGAGGTTGTTTTATTTACGTTGGTTTTTACATTTTTGCTCCCGTTTCCCTGCAGCTCCATCTTTAACTCCTTTCTCAACCTGCTGATCAGCTCCCTGGTGGTGTTCACTGTCTTCCTGTCCAGCACCATTGTCAGTGTAGGCTTCAATTTGTGGTGCGACGCCATTACCGAAAGGGGGACCATGCCCAGCAGGTGAGACACAAGTACTCATTTAAGACCCACTACGATGGTGTTTCTTTTCTTTTTTTTGCATGTTCTTGTGGCATAAATTCTGACGATGGAGGAAATACATAAGGAAAATTAAGCCTAAAATTGCATTTCTTTATTCAAATCGTTCAGAATCAGGAGCAGATGAAAACATGCTGTTTAAAAAGAGCCTATTTGTGATGTAGAAAAGTGGGCCAGAAGCTCTCTGACTGCTCCGCTCCACTCTGATGATCCACTTGCAGACAACATGTATGTCTTCATTTCCCTTGTCTGAGCTGACATCTGGCTCAAAACGTTACGGCTAGATAACACCAATATTGCTCGCCAATTTTTTTGCGATTTTATTTTGCATAGGTATTAAGTTGTAAGATAAGCTAGCAGGAAAAAGTGAAAACAAAGGGATATTGGGAAGTGAGGAAGGCTTACTCTGTGCAAACAGTTCCACCTGTAACTCAGAGTAAAATTTCTAATGAACCTCCGCTCTGCAGAAATTATGTCCTAGAAAACAACCCCGTTTTTGTTTTTTTTTTGCTCTAAACAGCATTGTCATGATTAAAACACTTTTACAATAGCTCAATTGATGATTGGAGTGGGACTTTTTGGACATCACTGTCCTCTAACTGATATGTCCTTTTTTTTCAGCTGTGAGAACCTGCAGGACACAGACCTAGAACTGAACCTGGACAATTCAGCATTCTATGACCAGTTTGCTATAGCCCAGGTATGGTTTTGATCATTTTATTCAGTCATGACAAAAACCCAATTTTGTAATATGACTTTAATTTCTTTCTTTCAGTTTGGCTTATGGGCTTCCTGGCTTGCGTGGCTTGGAATTGCAGTCATGGCCTTCCTCAAGGTTTACCACAACTACAGGCAGGAGGACCTGCTGGACAACCTGATCCACGAGAAGGAGCTGCTGCTCGGTCGCTCCTCCCGTCGTAACTCTGATGACCTCAAGACTGGCCCGATCTAGAAACTGCTCAAAAAAACGTTCACCCTCCAGTTTTCATGGTCGTCCCGACTGCCATGACAAAACACCAATGTTTGCCTCTTCAGACAATCACAATCAATTGGCTTTTGCTTTAATTGACGGTGATTTGAACAATTTGGAGGATTCTAGTTTTATTCTCCAGATTTATCTGATAATAACTTAATTATATCTTCAAAGTTGATCATTTTGATGACAGGTGTCATATTTTTAATATATTCATCTACACAGTTTTAACAATTCAAAGCATTTACCCATTTATCTACTGTTTAACATCTGCATGAACATAATGCATGACAATTTTCTTTTAAATAGATCTATTTTTTTCTACACCTTTGAGTATTTTCCCTAAACCCTGAGGAGACGCCTTGTGTCCAGAATAACTGTGTATTATTTGCATGTTTCGGTGAGGTAGAATTATGTGCTTTTGCACTTTATTTACACAAAACTCCATGAACTCAGTTTGACAGACAATATTTGTTGTTGAGATAACGAACAGATCCCAACATGTGCCATTTACAAACTCTGCTTCTTCCTCACACTTTATGGGCTACCTGATAATGTACTCTACTACTGTGGCATATTTATGTGCATGCATCCTTTTCTCTGCTACATGGTATGGCATAATCACTGTGAGGCAAGTAAAATTGCTTTATTGGTAATTTATTGTAGAACAAGTGAAAAACATGAAAGAGAAGGAACAAAGAAAGCCCTCCATAAAGGCACATCATTCAAAGAAACATTTGGACAGCAGTGTGCGAATACAGAACTGGATGCATTATTGCCGATGGCGATTCTGACCGACAGTACGGAGCCTCAAGTGTTTTATTTTATTTAATGAAACAGCCCCATTTTGCTTTGATATTCAACTGTGAAATGCCCACAATGAAACAAATATTTTTATTTTGAGTTCCCTGAACAGAGACTTCTGATTTTCTGATGGAAACTTTATTATTGCTCTTAACGAGGGAGGTATGTGAGATGTGCATCACTGTGCTTCCTTCAATGCATTTGTGTGGTTGAATTTGATTTACCTTCATTGATAAAGGGACTCATGCAACAACATACAATTACAGTTTTCTCCTTATTTTCTATTTTGAGAACAAAATCAAAATGAATATTATTTTTTTCCTGTTTGTTGAATGCAGATTTTGTTCAACCTATAACCATCCCTACACTTTTACAAAGCTTTGGGGAAATTTGACATCACAATTAAGACCTGAATATTGTATTAAAAAAATAAATCAACAGATAACAAAAAGTAAAAACAACAAAAAAGTTTGATTCTTATTATAAAGCAGATATACAATATAGAAGAATGTATAGGATGTAAGGAAAGGTGAATCTTTTCATTTACAAAAAAGGAAAACAAAAAGCGGTAGCATTCATTCTATGCGAGTATATTCTTTCTTATAATGGCTAACACTGTTCTGCATTTGTCAGAATGAGTCAGAACAAGCCCCCCCCCCCCCCCCCCCCCCCCCCTTAAATATTACATCACCTGATGCAGCACTAGGCTAATCTAGTCTTTTTCCAGACGTCTATACATTCATTTCTGTGCAATTACAAGGCTAAATACTGATAGTGAGAGTCCTTATAGTATATTGGGCCACATTCAGTGTAATATTAGATGTACACAAAACCGTAGTACAAAATGAATGTTTGCATTCCATTCCAACAGACTGAGACCTGAAGTCAAACGCCTCATGGCTGGGTAAATATGCAGAGGTTACATGTGAGCAGACAAACGGAGCAGCATGCTTACCACTGTTTTACATATATCGGAAACATATACATACCCTCAATGGCCACTTTAATAGGTACAGATTGATTACATTTGGAACAAACATGCATTTATAGTTAATAATTTTTAATAAAGTTTTAGTTTTAAGGTAGAGTTGGTGCCCAAATCAAACTTGTATAGGAGACTTCTCATATTTTGAACTAATAGTTTCCAAAAATGACAAATTTTGGAAAGGCAGCACCATACTCCATTGCTTAATTAGCACAACTTTTAATTATGACAGTTTAAACTTTACAGCTGATGATGTTTTATTGAGTTGATGATCGATAAAAAGTGGCCAATGAGTATATTCTGTATATATGTACACAAACATGGAAGCTACATATTTCTGGGATGAAGAATTTATGCCATAGCAAAGATGGATTCTAGAATCAGATGTCTGAGGTGTTTGAAGGCCTGGGCACCTTCAAAGCGGAGGAAAAAAACAAGTTCTAATAAAAGGAGGTGAAAGTGTGTGTGGGTGTGTGGCGGAGTCCATGCCTCAACCTGCTCAGTGTCACTGCATGGTCAACCATATCCAACACCCCCACAGAATTTGCTTCATGTGCAGCAGGTACACAGCCAACACAGCTTCCAGCTCCTCACATGCTCGCTGTGGGCGCCGGCGGTCTGTGCAGTACATGGCCACGCCCAAGCAGGACATCAACAGGAAAAGGCAGGTGAAGAGGGCAAAGTGGGGGCGGGATGCTGCTGTCTCATAGGCTGCACACAGAAAACACAAAGTGTCAGGAGTTTTGGCTTGTAAATGGAGAGTATTTAAATTATGCAAAAAAGACTCACATTTCTTTTTATTGAACAAATGCAACATATTTTGAGAGTGTTCTATGTTATCCTATGTTATTTCTGAGCCTCAATCAAAAGGAAGTGATTAAGGAAGTTACTTAATTAAATCCAACAAAACCTTAACTTTTTTCAAGTTTGGGTGAGACTCATTCAAAGAGTGCTCTGGTGTTGATGCTTCCTCATGCACATTAATATAGGGATTCTTTGAGACGGACTTACCGCCTAAATATTCACAAGAGGGAAGGTCTGTGAAGCCAACAGAGAGGAGGTCAGAGAGAGAACAAGAGCCAGCCTCAGTGACCTACAGCAGCTTCTGTACAGACCCTTATGTCTACCTGCAGCAGACTCCTGCAGCTCATTTGCATGCATAATTCCCTGTGACAAGTGAGTCACTTTCTTTTGTTTCTCGTCAGACTCTTGCAGAATTTTAAGACAAATTTGAGTCCTTCAAGATTGTTTTACATTGCAGATTTGGGAGTCTTATACTAATACTTTTTGGGTTATTTTTGCTTAAATGAAATTAAATCTTTCTAAAGTATAAAACATTACATTTTTCACAAGAGAATAAGTAAAGAGGACAGGTTGTAAAACTTTAGTTAGACTGTTTTAATTTTTGTTGTTGTTAAAACAGTTGATTGTTTAAACAAATAGAGTGTTTTCTTACCATGCACCGTGGTCTCTGGCTCTCTGAATCGAACTCTGCGCTCTCCTTTCCGTCTATGGTTGGTCTCTGCATCTGACACGCAGCTGGGACTCGACCTCTTTAGTATGGAGGTGGGGACTTTACTGCTGTTTACCTACATTACATTTAAGGAAACACAATTTAAAATAAATAGAAACACAATTCCAGCCTTCACAGAAACAAAAGGCAAAAATAAGAAGTAAAAACTGAAGAAACCTTGGGCTTCAGAGTGTCCTCCTCTTGTTGTTGGTGGGTGTCCTTTCTGTGCCGAACCTCTGAGTGTTTTTGCCGGTGCGAATGGGGAACACAGCTGGAGTTGTCTGTGAGCGACTCTGTGGTGGTGAAGCGTTTGGACAGTGCGGACACACACTGGCCCAAGGAGTCTAAGGAGAGAACCATGGCAACCCGGTGAGCTGCTTCACATTGGACTGTGCAGGCAGACTGAAGTCCAACATACAAAGTAAAATATGCAAATGTCTTAAAGCCTTTATTCTCTTTTCTATTGCTTGGGTTCTCACAACTCTTAGCAGATATCCACCTATAGTATTAATTGTAAATAAGTTTTATGTGCAAATTTCATGGGTGAGCGAAATTTGATGAACATGCTAATATTTAAAAACTACAAAAATAAATCCTGTTTATGAAGCAATGGAAGTATGACAGCCCATTCCTGGCCTCTGAGAGCAACTATCCTGCTTGTTTTCCAGCTGAAGGTAATTTCAGGTTCTGACTGACTGATCCATGTAATCTGCAGTAAGTAGGACAGGAACTGGGGCTGGGCTGTCCTGCTCCCCCCCTGCCCCACAGGGTTTGTCATTGGAGTGTGTGATGCTGAAAGTGCCTTGAAACATAAACGATTTTTGGGCCCATAACTGAAAATATCTAGGATACTGTCACTACAATGACAGCTCACTCTAAACATAAAAATAAGGCAGCGGCCTTTGATGTATTTTTAGATAAAACAATTGTCTAACTTTGAAAGAACTACACAGATGAAAATCGGGTTTTATTTGTGTTTTTAATATACTCTTTTGGTGTTTTTCTGATGATAGAGGACAGATACATATATATAAAAATGAAATGAAATGATATATAATGAATGAAATTGCATCTCTGAGTATTTTTTTATTCAAGTCTTAATGAATCAGGAGCAGATGAAAAAAATGCAGTTGGAAAGAGCCTGTATTTATTATGTAAATAACACTCTGTGGGCCACAAGCTCTCTGTTCTGCTCCATTTTAATGCATCTACCTGCAGAAAAACAGATCCATGTCTGTCTTCGCTTTACTAATCTGAGCTGGCATCTGGCTCTAAACTGTACAGCTGGACAGCTCCAACATTGCTCGCCATTTTTATTGCACTTGTAGTGTTAGGTTGCGGGTGTGAAGGGCTGTAAGATAGCAGAAAATTGTGTAAACATAGAGCTTTCAGCAACAGGGAAGGGAAGGGGGGTGGGGTTCCTTTGCGCCAATGCCTACAACTTAGAGGTGGATTTTTTCTGTTGCTCTGCACAAACTGTATCCTAGAAAAACAACAGGTTTTTAGATTTTGGCTAAAGATGGCATAATCACATTAGAAAGACCTCTGGGAGCACTTTTTGAATAAATCAAAGGATAATCAAAATAAGGCTTTAAACAAATTTGCAAAATCCTAAATTACTAAACTACATGACTGCACTGTTATAGAAACTGATGAAGTTTACAGAGCTATAAAAATACATATCATTGCCAAATAAACAAATGCAAAGTGCAAAAATGCATTATGTAATTTCACATGATATCAATTCCATTTTAGCCTAATACTTTTTTGTTTAGCTTTGCTGGATCTTTGTTGGGACTGGAAATGGGAAAGAAATTGTGCATTAATGAACAAGAACAAGCATCCATTATGACATTAATGAACTTAAAATCAATTTGAGGCTTTTGTTTTTTTAGGGAGCCTTTTTTTAAATGAATACAAAGAAAATCTATTTATACCTACTGTACATTAATATCCATTTAAACAAACAAATTTGGAAACTATCCTTTTATAGTTTTAGGTTTAATCAATAACAATTTGTCTGTTCAAATAATTGACAATAATTGATGTTCTTGTGTTGTGCTTTGAGATTTTATGTTGTACTTTGTTAATATGTTTAATTTTAATTAATTTGTATGATTTGTTAGTGTTATTTCTTTTTCATTTAGACTGATTAAAAAATTATAGTTGAGTTTTCCTCTACATCACAGTTTTCACCTTTTCAGTGTATTTGAACTCATTTGTAATCTCCTTCCCTAAAGCAAACTTTTGTTCGTTATCCTTCAAGCTTTTTGAATTTTTTCCCCCCCTAAAAAGCCAATTTTTTCCCCTTCATCTGCACATCTTAACAATGTTGAAGCCAGCAAAAAGCACACGTCATTGACATGGGGAGGGGTGCATAACTGAGTTACAGCCTGTGGGTCAAAGGCTGGGATCCTTGAGTGAGACCTCTGTTATGGGTCAAGAAGGTTTCTGATGTGTACAATACAGAAAATAAAATGTCAAACAAAAGAGCATGCGAACCACGGGTGATCCATGCTGCAACTACAAATGCAACACCTCCTGAGAGCTTGACTTTTTCAGCAAACACGGTTAACCTTGTGACGTAAACGACAGCGATGCCATAGAAATGTTTTACCTTATGTGGTCTACTCTGCTGTTTTTACTGCAGAGCTGTAGGCAGGCTGCTTCTCGTGATCTGCACCACTGCCTCTGGAAGCTGACTCGACAGCGAGGAGAGCTTCAGCCTATTGCTCTGATTTATTTTCTGCATCTCAGCAGTCATCAGAAAATGCACGGTTCAGAAGTCGGCAGGGTTTTGCGCCCTGTAAGTGCAAGCCAAGCATAGCTGTATACAACCCTCACTGCCCTCCTGTTTGTTTTTCCTCTGCATACAATCATTTCGGTGTCCAAAACAACACTTGGGAATCATCTTGGGAATTTTTAAAACACCTCTATTCCTCAAAAGGATATTCATCGCTTTCCCTCATGTTTGCTTTTTATTAGCTTTCATTCCACAAACATGGGTGTTGTAACATTTCCTCTGAGTAAAGCTTTGTTTGCTTTGCTGCTTATGTGATTCCAGGTGAGAGTTTTACCTGAATATTCTGTCTTGCCAATTTCAGCATAGACAGTGGCCATGAGCTCCAAGCTTCTGGCAGTGATTGGATGGTCATTGCCAAAGGCCCTTTGGTGAATCTTTGTAGCCTAAACAAACACAGAGACTTAAATGTCACTGACACAAAATTGTTTGACTAGAATTGTGGAAGAGATTAAAACAACAGAATGACTTTTGCGTACCTTACCGCTGTATTCTAGAGCCAGATGAGGTCTGTGACGAAAAGTAAGAAAAGAATCATTAGACATGTGGAACATCCTTTATTTTTGTTCACACAAAAGAAGAAAAATGTTTGGTAAAAAGCAGAAATCCACCTGGACAAGAGCTACGTCTAATTTTAGCAGAGTATCAGCATTCGCACCATGATGAATGTAAGCATGTTTGTGCTGTGACTGAGCCTATTCCATGTGGGCACTTAGGCGCCTCGTGGAGGAAGTGGAAAACCTGTATGTCTGCCAGCGCTGCCACTGTTTGCCTCAGGGTGATTTACTGAAGAGCTGCCACTTACAGGCTGGGGCATTGTCAGGGGCTGCAAGGTGCTAAGCTTTGTGAATGCATCTGTTTCAAGGGCAGAGTTGCCCTCGCACGTGCCTGCAAATGTAGAGCGAGGTCTGTGAGTGGCAAATACCAGCTCCAGCTTTTATTAGTATGCAGCTGTTGGTTTTTGCTGATCTTTAAGGGCAGAAAACCTCTTCTTTGACTTTAATACCATGAAAGAAAGATGTAGAACTTCCTGTTTTAACAGGAAGTAACATGTAAAGCCGAGGCTTCTTGAGGGCTTAGAAGATTTGATTAAAGTTTGCAGGTTGTATTCCAAAAGTCCAAGAGAAGATCACAGCACAGTATCAAATTCCTTTCCATCTTTATTTAGCCAGAAACCTAAGCCTCAAGGTGCAGACATGTTCAATCAGTTCCATCTCGTTAGGTTGAGCTATAGTGTGCTCCCTGCATTAATGAGGCCCTGTTACCCCCCTCCATCACCCTCCCTGACAACCAGGTTAAATGGCCTGATCCTAACACTGCCAACAGGCAGAGAAAACAGGTGAATGCCACAGTCTCGACACAGTCCCCATGCAACAGGAACCTTTAGATCTCCTGTAACGTCAGGCAGAGCGGGTGTTTCTTTTCCCAACGTTGACGGGGAAACTTAACTCTGACTAAAACACCTTGGAGTTAAGGTTTAAAAAGTTTCCACTAGGAACCGGATAACATTTGTTCTGCATATATTTCTAAAAATTTAGAAGAGCAAAAACAAAGGGTTAAATTGAAGAAGGAAATGATGCTATTACTCTTCAAACTTATTCACAATGAGTCTTCTTCAACTTGGAAAACATGGAACAAACATCCTTTTGAGCGAAGGCTCCAGAAGGACACAGTTTTACTTACTGTTTGCTCATGATGCACAGCTGAGCCAAGCGCTCCAAGTGCTGTCCCTGGGAGGCTTGCTCGGAAAGTTCCTCTGGGGTTGTCCATCTCGCAGATCCCAGTGTAGCCTCCTCCTGAGGCGCTGCTAAACACACACAAGGCATGGAATCACAGTCAAGGTTCCTCTGTTTTCTTTGCTTCTGCTTCTCCACTAGCTAGAGTCTGGAAAGCAAATCCTCAAAAGGGTGAGCATCTGGTGATCAGCTTGTTGTAGACTTTAAGCCTGAACAGTAAAGAGGGGCCAACTGAGGACTGGAGACAGGAGAGCAGAGATAAGGGCAGGAGAGAGCAGATAAGCGAGTTGAACAACACACCACGCCCACTGAGCCCTGAGATGTTCGCTGTGACAAACTACAAACATACGTAAGGTTCGAGGCAGGAATGGTAAACATTTAACAAAACTGGGGGAGAAAAGGCAAATAAGTTAGTGTGTAACAGGGAAGCGCACACAAACGTACAGATGAAACGTCAGAATTATGTCAGAGTTGAAATACAGAGGTGCCCTTTTCACAGAAGAGGAATTGAAAGCTCCTTTGCCCTTGGCAACGCCTGCCATTCAGTCTGAGGCTGTGCTGATTCAGGGCACTTCAGTAT
Organism: Oryzias latipes; assembly: GCF_053564925.1. Lineage (NCBI taxonomy): Eukaryota > Metazoa > Chordata > Actinopteri > Beloniformes > Adrianichthyidae > Oryzias > Oryzias latipes. Next base: position 17,943,244 of record NC_136258.1, on the reverse strand, counting down.
TCTGGACTGACACAGCTCCTAATGAGAAAGTGAGGCCATTTGTCTTGGCTTATGTCTGTCCCCAATCTCCTTGACTGAGCCCACGCCACGCTGCTCTGCTGCCTCAGCTGCAGACGGGGAGGAAGAGGCAGACGTCTGGAGCTGCTGCACCAGCTGATGGATGAGCAGACTCTCTGGGCTCCTCAACCATTGTGCAAGCAAACACGGAGACACTTAAAATGACATGTTACTCCATGTTGTGTCAGCAACGTGATCTGTTTTATGTATAGAAATTTTGCAAGATTGTTAAATCCCGCAAGTCACTTTGGTGATACTTTAGTAAAAAAGAAGTCTGTTTGCCATCAAAGAGCTTCTAAGAACCGGATTCTTGTGTTTCTTTGCTAATATTTGGTCACTTTGCCTAATTAATGGCTTTCAAGATACAAGTCGAGTTGAACAGATTAATTACTAACAGACTTGACTAACACAGTTAACTTGAGGAGGATAAATCATTGCATTAGCAAAATAAACATCTTCACAAAATCACTGCAGAATTGAGCACGTCCTAGCCAGAAATGTCATTCCTGGAAAAGAATAGAAAAACAAAGCCGAAAGAGCCACAGAGGAGGACAAACTCCATGTTTGCTCTCTTTTTTCCTAGAAGTTTTCATCAATTGTGAAGTAAACAGTACTCGCCTGTGCTTCCCTGAAGAGCAGTGAGCTCGATCAGCGCCACCTCATAGAACATCTTCTCAGCTTGAATGAACTGCAGCGCTTTCCCATCTGTTTTTATGGGTGAAGGAATGGTTTCAGTTGTCAAAAGGATTAGTCAGTTGTTGAAGTTAAAAGCAGCACTCACGTTCCCCCCCCCCCACACCAACCCCTGTCAACAGCCTGAGAGCATGCAGAATGTAGTACGAAACACATACTGGATCTTTAGGTCATCATACAGATAGAATGTCTGCATTGGTTTTTTTTGCAAGATAATTAATTTCACATGGAGCCAAATTTAATTCCACCTTTAAAAGATGTTTGTGTTTTAGTATAAATACCTCTAATGGCAGACTTTGTTTCCATTAGGTCTCTATTTAAAGGAGTCTAACAATAGATCCATTTGTCAAAGCATCACGGGCACGTTGTGTTCTTGTAATTGTAAAAAGATACTAGTGATGTTTGTAAGGTTATTTTAATGACCAATGAGATGTGGAGAGCTTAAAATAAACATAACGGAGCCTGTTAAAATAACCCACTAAACCTCTGTTTTCTCCCATCAGAAGATTTGATTAAAAATAATTCATTTTTCGTCACTGTTGCCACACTGACTCTCAGTTATTTATAGATATCAGTTCAGTTAAAAACAAAAAATGAAAAAAAGAAAGAAAAAAAAGGAAAAACGGTCATTGTGTCATGGCAAAAAGGAACTGCTATTATTTTTTTAATGTTCTGCTTTGTTTTATCTTTTCATGGGATGATCACAAAGAATTTGTGTTTTTATTGAAAAAAAAATATATTAAAAAAGTAATTGGAACCACTGAAAACAACAGAATTAAAAAATCAGAATATTAAAATCATAAAACAATGGGGGGGGGGGTGTCCAAGATGAAGATGTGGTGTGTGAAAAAAAGACTCCCTGGAGGTTGTTTCACTTGTTATGAACTTAAAAGCTTTTAATTTCTAATAAGTGTATTGATTCAGAGTCTAACTATTAGCAACACTTATAAAAGACAACTTTTAAGACAACATGGCCTAATATATTTTTGCATGTCTCAAATTCAGTCAACGTGAAGATTTTTAACAACCATTAGATCATTTATTTACACTAAACTTAAAATGATAACCTAAAATGACCCTTTTGGTGGAGTTTATCTGACGGACACACAGATGTTTTTACATTTTTCAGATTCAGCTTTGCAAACCAAAGAACCCCCCCACCATGTTTAAGTGAAAAATGAACACCTTTTTAAAAAAACACATAGAAACAAAACACTTTTCCCCTATTATATGCTATTTACTGTCTGTAAGCCTACATGAACTCCACTGCATGCCTCAGAGGTGAACCTGGGACATCCAGTCCTGGAAAGACGAGCAACAGTGGAATGTTTTCAGCTTGAGAGGGATCTCAGTGTTGACTGTTGGAGGGCTAATTGTTTGGAAAAGACTTTGTAACACTTCCTATATCTAAAATGCAGAAACGATTGTTTGTTAAACAATAGATATGGACATCTTTCCCTTTTTTGGTATTGTGTTGAATCACATCAGGAGACTTCTGCTTTTAAGATGTGCTCACCCATGACTGAAAGCATTTACCACAACTAGCTGATGCTTATCCTCTCGTTTCGTAAGAAAGCGGTTAGTTTTCCCACAAACTGTCCCACATTTCTTTCCTCTGAGTTGTTAGGATTTTGTTGGGAGCCAGTTGAAGCTACATCATTTGTTATTTTGTACTGACAAGAGTGACCTTGCGATTGTCAGAGGGAGTACATTTCTTTTTTATGCGACTGTACCTGTGAGTCACCTGCCAGCTGAGATACAAGACAGACCATCTGTGATGGAAGGAAAGGGGAACAGCTATCAGAAAAGGTCACAGCTCTGCTACTACTAGCTATTTTTAGCCCAAGCTGAACCAAAACAATGCAACAGCAGGAACCTCATACAATTCTCTCCTGGGAACTGCCTCGACTCCTCCTACAAACACTCACAAAGCTTCTCTTGTGCTTCTTATTGGATTACAAACTCTTGCTTTGTTCACCAGAATAACCTCCAAAAGAATCCAAGAAGGTCTGCAGAAATCTTCTGTATTTCATTTAGTAAATTTACTCATTTTTTCCTCCATGATATAAAGCTGCTGTAGAAAATTTTTTGATTTCATTTTAAATTAGAGTGTGCATGTTTCTTTAAAATCAACCCTTTCAGTAAATATCAGAATTTCTTCCAAGAAGTACATCTTTGACCATCTAAACCAGCTTTTGGCTTAAACAACTGGTTCTACAAACTCCAACAATAATACATCAACCTTTACTAGACTATTTAACAGTCAAAAACATAAACAAACACAACTAACAATGTAGACTTTTTGGGATTAAAGTTTAGTGCCACGGAACTGAAGGAGTCGCAACATATCTGTCTTTGTGCATTTCAAAACGGTCAACCAGCTGAGACGTGTAAGAAGATGCTGTTGCTTCTGCTCGTAAATCATTTGTGTGAAACTCTAATGTTCCCACATTCTGCCCCAGTTTGAGCAGCGACCTTTCACCTTTTTCCCAAGAGGGCGGTTACAGAAGTAGCACAAAGCCTGTGCTGTAAGGGCCATGAGAAACCATCGAAGACCTGAAGAAACCTCAGCAAGAGGGAACACTACTCAGTAAGACAATAACGCAAATAAAAAAAAACATAATACATCTGAAGATTGATCTGTCTTTTTGTTTCTTTACTGGATACGCTGACAGGGCACATGCTGCTGAGGGAATGAAGCTCAGCAAGTCCACCTATTTTGGAAATCGGACAGTGAGAGGTAAGGCTTTGCTGAGGTAGATAACCTGAGCCGGCAAGTTAAGTGCCGAGTGTCTCGGTGACAAGGAGAGGAGCTGTGGGGGTAACATATCCTGAAACACAACACTTCTATTATCGCCATGTCCTATACTGCTGTAGATTGTAGAGGCAGTGAAGTGTTGATGCACGGGCTCCTCAGCGCAGATACAGGTTAATTAATGCTCACTCACTGTTGTGCAGAGATAAGAGTGCACAAATCCTCTTAAAAGACTGACACGGGGGCCAAGTGACAAACAAAACATGAGGGATTCTGGGAAAAATGGATTATGAATATTCCTCCCAAGACATCCACTCATCCCACTCGGTTAAGACCGCTCTCTTTAAATGATTTCCCATCCTCCATTGTGCTGGAATTTGCCACCCCTGCCTCCATCACTCATGCTTTACACTCATACAGCCAATGAGACAGCTTTACAGCCACTTTCTGAGGTCTCACATGAAAGGGAAAGTAAAAAAAAAAACAAAAAAAAATCAGACTGCGAGTCGACAAACTTCTTCAGATTGTTGTCTGTAAAGGATACAATTCTTTTCGGTGATGAAGAGCTCAGCGATCTGTGAAGCACAAGGAAAGATTAAACAACCAAGACATGGCTAAGTGTTAAATAATTCATCCCAACATCTTTCCTGGGTGTGTGCATGCATGATGTGATGAGCTGTAAAAATAAACAATCTCCTCAACTTGTCACAGGCCTGGTCAGCATCATCCTGCAAAGTTCTGGGGCTAAAGCAACATCTTGATGGTAGGAACATTACTTCGAGCCTTTCAGCTGAAAGTGAAGCTCTGCTTTCATGCAGCTAAGTTTTTAACATCTTTAGTAACTTACAATACTATGAGGCAGATCTTGTTTGTTTTTTCCTATGATGGTGGAACAGAAGATTTCTTAAAGTGTCAGTGCTAGCACATTCAAAGAAGTGTAAGATTTGACATGAATTGTAGATTGATTATATCCTGATCTGTGCTGAGGGATAAGATACAAATCAGAGGATTTGAATATGAGATGTGAGCAAATTTTGTTGAATTAAACAAAATAAGACATAGTGAAAAAGTGTGTGGTCCATGTGCTCACCTGGTGTAAGCAGTTGGGCAGTGAGGTGAAGCTCTGGATGTGGGTCAACCCCAACAGGCAGCTGAGGAAGCAGTGGAGGGCAGCCTGGTACTCCCCCTGCTGCTGGAGCTGCTGTCCCAGCTCAAACAGGCCCTCCCTACCTCCGTTCAGCATCCCCAGTCCCAGCCAGAGTTAGCACTGCCTCCCATCAGAGCTCCACTCTTTGAGGACAAATGTTCAGCACTCCACAGAAGCACCACAGGTAGAAGAAGAAGAAAAAATACAATCCCCAGAGTGAAATATTTAAAAAGACAGCAGCTGTGCACACAAACACATGAGGAAATGTGGCAGAGGAAGAGTGAGCTAAGGCAGCTTCTTGTCAATCTTGTCTGTGTGCATACTCAGTCAAGGACAGGTAGTAAGAAGCTGGCTGAGGAGGCGCCGGCGACTCACACAGGAAAGATCCATTCCCCTCCCTCTAAGGCTGCACCAGGAAAAAGAGGACAGAGGAAGTCAGAGTATTTTATCTCTGAGTGGCAGAGCTGTGAGCCAATCCCTGCTTGGATCATGCACAGCGGCCCCACCAGCATGTGGAATTTCGTCCAATCATCACCCAGAGAAACCAGAAGACAAATATTTTGATAATATAAAGGAAAGAGGCACAGTGGCACATGCTCCAGATAAATATTGAAAGGAGCTCCAACAAAAGCAGCCTGCTTCGGTTTCATTTTAGTTCTAGCACCAATGCAGCCACACATTAATACCATACACAACAAAATGTTTTAAATCCTCTTTTAGATTGCAACAACATCACAAAAGGTATTGCCAAGTCTATAAAACAAACAAGATTAAAAAAAAAAAAGACCAAAAGCCATCTTTAGAAGACGACATTTATCTTTATGCCAGAGGAGGTAGGGGAAGAATGCAAATAAGGGTTACAGGTATTTTTTTCAGTGGAACTACCTTCTCTAAATATTTGATCGTTTCTTTACACTAATATTGGTAGTATACACTAATGAAATCCAACATGGACCTGGAAAAAGGACAGGACAAGTGATCATATCATGGAATTTGATCCTGAACAGGTGTTGGCAGTAACAGAGCAGCACTTCTTCCACCGCCACCTCACATGGACTTAGGTCTGGCTGCAGAGGAAACAAATGATGTAACAGAGAGTCACAGCTGAGTCTATCTTCATTGACCGATGCACCTTGATGAGCAGGAAGGGAGCTCAGTGGTTGTAAACTCAGAAGGTGTTCTGCTCACACTTATAGGTCAGACACAGGAAACCTGTGACTAGACCTCATCCTGCTGTAATAGCATCAATCTGAGGGAATTGATTAGGCCGTTCCACGCCAACTGATTCCTTCTAAAAAGGTAATTGTGCGCATTTTACTGTCCTGTCAATACATGAGTCAAAACTGAAGCATGAGAAGCCAGAAGCTTACAGGATGAATTTTATCGTTAATTTAGTGTTAAAAAAATCTTTATCACACTTGATTAAATATCAGTATGTGAATGAATGAGCAGAACAATATGAGGCTTTTATAGTGTGATGGGATTTTCTAATAAGTGAACATTTGGAAATCAACAAAATCGACCAATTTTCTGCCCATCATTTTTAAGCATTTTATTTGAAGCAGAATTTAAAAATCCCATGCAAATTTAAGACGTTGTCTTTTTTTCCTAACGAACAGTAAAATTAATACAAGTTTGGAAATTCTTCCAACCCGTGTAATATTTCTTAAATTTCTATGCATTTGCTGGCTGGACTTTAGAGACGATTTCTGTTTGACGCTCACCGTAACACAGGTCAAGAGTGGAGACCTACCTGTAAATGGAATATTGACTGTCTGCCTGGAAGAGTTGGTAGAAAAATACATCAGTATGATCTGTAAACATAGCCAACACTGTGGGACAAGCCAATTTAACAGACTAATGCAAATGAATGGTATGGAGAGGAGAACAGAGCGTCATTAAAACTGTCATTGACATATAAATTCCATACCAGCGGTAATTGCAGCACCGTCAACTTCTGCATTTAAACTAGAATTAATGCTTTGAGTGATGTACGTCTATACCGTATTACATCCACATCAAAAGGGATTACTTCTGCAGACTTTGTGCTGCAATATTCAGCATAGGGATGAGAAAAAAGCAGGTCTCGTATGAACTTCTTATAGTTTTGTCAAGTAAATATCCAAAAACTGTGGGGGAAAAAAGAACCTGAGTGCTTCTGTGAAATTACAGGATAATCAATATGGAAATGTTACCAGTAAATGCATACTGTTGCAACATGAAGGAGTATTGAATTTGGATTCTTTTGTTTCAGTTTTGCAGTGTGTATAGTCATTATAAAAGAAATAATGTTGCGTCAGATTGTTTTTTATTTTTTATTTTAAAGAAAGGGATTTACAAAAAATGCTAAATGTCGTATATGGCTGTTTTCTACCTTGATACAGGCCCAAAGCGCTTTACAGGCACAGTCCCCTTCACCCGTGCACAGCACACACACATTCACACACTGATGGCATGCTCCTGGTGGAACAATATGGGGTTCAGTAGCTTGCACAAGGACACTTTGATACACAGAAAATCAGGTTGTCTACCAACCTTCAACTTTCCCATTGCAGGTTGACCACTCTACATCCACAGCACAGCTATTTAGAATTTGGCACTGTTGAAGTAAACCTAGCTGGGAAAAAACAGACTAGTTTATTTATTTAAAATTAGAAATATCAAAAGGTTAATGAAAAGGGCACTTTGACCAATTTATATATAATGTCATTGTGTTATTTATCCTTCACCATATGTGTTTGTTGTTGAAGGAGGGCTTTTAAGTAGAGGGTTGTTTCTTTAGCTTTAAATATATATATATATATATATATATATATATATATATATATATATATATATATAATATAATAATATATATAATACAGAATTGCTTCATGATTTATCTTAGTTTTTGTTTATTTTGGATAATTTCACTTTTAAGGTAGGGCCAAAAAAAAACAAAACAAATCCAGCAAATCTATCTGAAAGTCCCACTCCAATCATCTTTTGATCTGTTCCCAGTGGTCTTTCAATTATGATTGTGCCGCTTTTTGACAAAAAAATAAATAATTCAAACAGCATTTTTTGTCTTCTCCTGATTTTCAATTACTTGATTTTCTTTACATATGTCCACCAAGATGAAAAAAATACCACAAGAATGTGCTAAAAACTCCAAAAACACAAATTTCATAAATGAAGACCTGAATGAAGCAGGTCTCCTTCTGGAACAGCTGTATTTAATAGTTGTGTGTCCCTGGACAGAAACCTCCAGAATGAATGTTCGGAGACAGACACTTTCAGAGAAGTTATCATAAAATAAGAGAAGAATAATAGAATTATACTTTACTTCCTCAATCTGTTGAACAGCACCCGTCAACATTTCTGAAGCTCTGATTGGGTTCAGCTATACAGGAAAGACATGAAGAGAAGTAAAGTCAGTTTCTAATCCACTGGAAAAGGTTAACAAGGTCAAAACCACCCACTTCCTCATTCAAACCCACCATGATCATGCTTAAAGGTCAGAGAACGGATCTCATAGGAAACAAAAATACCTGAAACCGACATCAAATGTTTTTTGTTGTTACATATATAAGTAAGTAATCTTTTCAAACAAGCTATGACAAAACTTATATGCTTATATATATATATATATATATATATATATATATATATATATATATATATATATATATATATATATATATATGAACATATAAACATATATGTTCATATATATGCAAATAAGATATATAGTGAGGCAACTATCTAACTTAGGGTAATATTAGGTCTGGAAGAAAGAAAGAAAATCCTTCATGACAGCAAAATGCTGTTATTGACTGAAAAATACAAGATTAGATTTTTGAAGCATACCTAAGCTGGTTTACCTAACTGTGCACTATGTCTCTGCTACCACCTGCTTTTTAGAATTCTGAATAAAAAAAATTAAAAATAAATAAAAAAAAGTAATCTGTCAAAAAACGAAATTCCCGATTGGCTGCTGTAGTTGACTTCTCTGAAAGCTAATCTCACGTGCTATAATGAATAAACAAAACCAGTTATTACAGTTATTTATTTTGTATAATGCTTTGGATTTAGAGAAGCAAATTGCCTCTCTTGTGTCTAGTGATTCTGCAGCACTGACATCAGCATATGCTATTAATATTACCTGAATTATGAAAATGCAGCAACTCTGTCCAAGCTTGCAAAGTGATGTTAATACTGGGTCAGTCCACTGAGTTTTGAATAAATATGAAATGCATGCACTTATAAAACAAAATAAACCTATACCTGGAGCTTTCAGTTATATGCTTGCATGCCTTGGTGTCTGCTTAAACCTGGCACTCTCCTGCAGGTGCAGCTGCACTTTAATAGTCTTGCACCTCAGCTACTGAGAGGGAGTTTATAGCTTCTGTGTAATCAGCAGTAAATGCTGCCACCATCTGTCTCTTTTTACTCAATTATCTGACCCAGTGACTTTTACTGACAAAACCTGAGCAGGTAAACAGTAACACAAAACTCACAGCCAAGATTATAAAACATGTTCACCTCATTCAACAATCTAGTTTCATTTTTGAGCAGCTTCAATTTGTACAAATGGTATCGTTTACTCACACAGGAATTGTCAAAGCAGGTACCTATTCAATTTCAATTATTTTTCATTTTCATTATTTCTACATGGAAAGGATTTCCAAAATGCCATCCATATGTCTATTTTACAAACCTGTTTAATCCCTTTTTTGGGGTCATGGGGTTGCTGGAGCCTATCCCAGTAATTTTTGGGCAAAGACAGTGTACACCCTGTACAGGTTACCAGTCTGTTGCAGCTCAAACGCCTACAATATTTAAAGCAGAATCAGCTTTAATCAAGACAGAAGTGTATTATTTAAATGTTTCAATTATAGCATTCCCTCATCTTGGCTTTTAATAATTCTTGCTGTCAAAAACTGCTAAAATTAATTAATCAGTAAGCGTTCATTCAAGAAAAAGCATCATCCTTCAAATAGCATTGATGTACAGTGTTATGCTTCTTCTATTCTTCTACTCTAGCACCTCCTGGTGGATAACTAGAAGACAGGTCAGGAGCATTTTTGCAAGGCTTGCATGAAAAAATGTAGGTTAGTGTGAAAAAAGATTTAACAAATTCAGTCTGCTCCGTTTTTAAAATATTTTGTTGCTTTTATTAAAGTGTAAACAGTGGAGTAGCATTTTCTTGTGAATCTAATTTAATTAAAATTGAGATAAAGAAGCTGTCTTCATTCATGGTGATTTATAGTTTTTGCCATGGCAATCAATATAAACAAGTCAATAAATTATTGCTCAAACAAAGTCACAATAACTCATTTAGATAATGTGATAGAATCTAAAAATGTATGCAGGTTGACATGCATCAGCACACTTTTCCCAAACTGAGACTTCACTGCCATCTGCTGCAGAAATGAGGAGGGTTTATTGCCTTCTTGATGGAGGTAAATTGAAAGAAAACAAAGCAGTGTCAGAAAACAGAATTTATTTATCAGTACAATAATTTGAACTATGTGACTGAGAATCAAATGTGACTGCCCTCTCTTTAAGATTGCCGCTGACTCAGACTGATTTTGTTTGGTGAAATTCAAAGATGAAATTTAAGACAATTCTGCATGAAAACAGTTTTTATAACCTCCACTCTATTGTTTCCAAAAAGCCTTTAAAACATCATTTCAGATCATAAAAAACTGAGAGTGAATTCAACCTTGTTAAAACTGAGATGTAATTTGAATTACAGGATATTTTTTAGCCAATGCCTATTTTAAAACATTTTTTTCATCACAGGCCCTTTAAGACTGTTTGTATTAAACACCCTACTGTGTAAAGCATTCACTTTCTTTCTGTCTTAAGCATTTGGATCAATTCAAAGCCATGCTGGCACTCAACAGCTCAATGGAAGGAGACAATGAGAAAAATCAAGACACATGGCGTTACCATGCCAACCAGCATCAGTCTACTAATACCCTTTTTTCAGCTCTTAAACAGGTGACTCAGTTAAGGCCTGTTTGAAATTGAAAATGGACTAGAGCCACCATTAAGACTCAGAATATTTGCTGCCATTATTATTACCATTATTTTATTATTGTGATTTTTTGTTCGTCCTGTTGACAGAAATAAAATTATATTAAGGTTTTTTTTTCCATAGGATTTTTTAAAACAATGTATACTGGCAAATACGATTAGATAAACTATTTACTACAGATAAAGTAGGTAATTAGGTTACAGTGTCACACACCTACTACTAAAATGCCGTAATCTTGTAAAAGTCCATTAAAAAATAGTGGTGTGAAAATTTTAATTATGTCTGGGGATAAAAGGTCTAACAGGATAACGTAGAAAGTATTTTGTACCTGCGTGAAATAAGATTTTTCTCTTATTTAATAGTCCTAAAAAATTAAACTAAAGTAAAAATATGTACAAACCAATCCAACGGCAACATAAATGATGGGAATACATGCAAAAAATAAATTAAACAGGTATATAAACATTATGAAAATGAATTAAAGTTATTATATTCAAACAGACCGATTTTTGTCATAGACAAATGTCATTTCAAAGTATTATTGAAATCAGTGAATCCATTCTGCATTGTTTCTGTATTGAGGTAAAAATTCTGGAAAGTTATTTTTTGCACTCAAGCAGGTATTTTAAATTGGGTTCAGGGAAGTGATAGGCAGTTCTCTGGGAAGCTTTCTTGGTTTCCTGACCTCAGCTTGATCTCAGCTGGTCTTCTCAACTGCAACAACATTAATAACACTAAAAACAGCTGCCTAACAAAAAAAAAACCCTGTGTGGAAGTTTTTTTTTAAATTGGAAAATCAGCATGTTCTTAAACAATACAGGCAAGTAAACTTTACTTGAAAGAAGAAAAATAAGACATTTGTACTTTTTTACTTTGTTATCAAACTATAAATTTACAGGCACATTGTTTACAATGGAACTCCTGGAAAGCTGGATTTTTTTTTGATTATCCCTTTTTAAAAATATAAAAATATATTTCATTAAAAATATTAAAAAAATGAATACAAAAAGTCTAATTTCAGACCCAATTAGAATATCTCCTGTGTCAAATATTGTTTAACATAATGGGGATTTTATTGCTGATCAGCATCAAACAACCAAATCCTTGCTTTGTGTGTATTTTTACATAAAATCAGTAAACCTTTCAGGTTTATGGTTCTGATTCCATATTTTGAAAACCACTCAACTAAGTGAACCTCTGATCCACTTAACTCTGCCAATAGAGGAGTGTTAAGAAAAGGGCAGAGATGCTGGCAGTGACCAGCGGGGAGTGACCGCACACAGTAAATGTTTGTGATATTATTCAACGTCCAGAAAAAGCATTTCACTTTATTTTCAAATTCAATTTTTATGGTGGTTCATTTAAAACTGGGAAAGGAGGCCTTTAAGTTTAATTGGTTGGAAAATTTGGTCATTTTGTTTGTGGTAGCGGGGGTTGCCGGTGTTACTGCTTTCAATCCTTGGAATTTCCAGTCGTTTTACATGTGAGTGATTCGGAGAGTCGGGAAAATTGGCTCATCACTCAGTGGAGCTGCGAGATTTCTGTTCATGACATTTCCATTAAGACAGGATATAATATGTTTATAGATCTCTGTTTTCTGGAGCCTTTAATTTCCCCACTGCAACACAGTTTCTAGCAGATGCAAGGGGATGAAAGGGAAGGACTTTATAGATCAGTCCTGCTGGAGATCTATTGAAGCTAAGCAAAATTAATGGCGACTGAACTTCTTTTCTGAATTTTTATTACTTAAGGATGCAAAACACCACCAAAAACCCTGTTACCTCTAATTAAAGTCCTTTAATTACATGCAAACAAGTTAAATTATTTGGAGTTCCTAAAAAATACTTTTAGAAAAAACATCTAATGAAAATTAAAAATAGATTGTCTTAATGTACAAAGGGCCCAAAAAATCCTAATGAAAACTTTAGCATCCAGACTTCCTGTTTCTGTGTAGTTTTGGTTTCAACAGACCGGTTCTGCCACATCACGTCCATTAATTATCAATATTTGATTTGATTCCCTGTGAACAGGTCTGCATCTGGAAGATAATTAAGTTTGGGATGTCCTCATGATGTGTTCCTTTCAGACCACTGAGACTGCTAAATGGTTTATTTGAGATGGGCCTTGATTGTGTGGTAAAACATGGAAGTGCAGAGCTAAAGGACACCAAAGACTGTTTTTGTCCCAAGCCCAAATGAATGATTATTTGTTTAAGCTAGACGTTGAAGGAAATACAGGATTAAGGTTTAAAATCTAATTATCTTTTCTCACAGTTATCCTCAATAAAAACCAATACTTGTTTTGACTTTAAAAAAAATAAATTAATAATAGTTTGTTTGTTTGTACACAAAAATAACTGTGGATGACTCTAATATTAAATTCAATAATTAAAAAATAATATATCAAACTTTTGGACTTGAGCCGCTACATCCTTACATGATTACAGTGTAATAATTCCACTTGACCGGCGGCCAGAAAAAAAGCTGCCCCACAAACTGTTTATTTACGGAGTCATCAACCTGCGGACAATTTCATCATGGGAAATAAACAACCAGGGTCACGTCCTTCACAAGTGAAATACATCAACTGGTCTGTGAGGCTCCATGTTAATAAAACATTCTGACACAGAGACATAAAACCCAAGAATTAGGTGCACACTCGCACACAAACCCGCTCTAACAAGGTTTAGGTCAGATTTGGCTCCAGTTAAGCCAACTGTAATGTCACTTAAACGAAAAGCTTATTTTGACATTTCAGTTCACCTAATTAACAGAATCCTGGAGGGATTGTCATTTTGACACAATTTGGTTTTTCATTTATGTCAGACAAGACGGGAAATCTCAGAGGATGTCACGTTCTGTACATTAAACTCTTTAAAAAAATAAAGAAACCTCAATACAATACAGGAAAAACAAAGATACATTTTTGAAAGTAAAGACACACAAAAGCTGCATTTACAGGGATGTTAGTGTAACCATCATTTAGCTTCATGTATCAGGACTGTTGTGATGCTAGTTCAAGAGATTTTCTACTCCATCACAGTTTTGCTGATTTGCCACCCGCCCCTGTTTTTATGCATAAATAAAAAGATGGATTAAATTCAAATTTGAGCAGAATTGCTTGTCGGTGAAATGAATCAGTGTTTACTGAGAACAGGACGACAGGAGTGATCGGCATGCTGATTTACAGTATATCCTCACTTTTTTGTGCGGATAATTGAGCTGAATCTAATCCTGCTCTCCCCTCCACGCAAACGCACCTTTTAAAAATGGCGTTTTAACTGTTTTCATCTGGCTCTGACTCCCGTAAAGCATGTCCGCTGAAGACTTTGTGTGGGCGGGTTGGGAGCTCTCATGGGAAATCTGCTAGTTTGTTTGGCAGGAAACAGGAGGCATAAACAAATGGAAGGCAGTGGAGGATTTACAGCTTCCTGATGCACACATCTCTGTGGTGGGACAATCCCACCTGCTCCGCCATGGCTCATTGTGACAGACTCCAAAGAGCCAGCAAGAGAGCATCCTGCTCAAACCTGTGTGAGTTACAAATGTATTGCCGCCCAAGTGTCATACAGAGCTGAGAGTCTTCCTTTTACCTTTCATAAATGTTAAAATACCCCTCTTTTGTTTAGTGATTTTACAACTCTTCATCTTTTAAGTTATGTTGATGTAAAACATGGGTTTAAAAAGCTGAATCCTGCATGTCAGCAACTGTTTTACAATGTAAAGCAGAAGATCTGTCGTCAGACAACATGCCTACATACCGTATAATCAGCAATAGACTGCACATTACATTAGCATGCAGCTGCTGATGCGCTTATTTTTTTATTGCAGGTTTCCTTGGAAATGTAGCCAGGCTATTGTATTACATATAAGATAGTAAGGAAGTGTTTTACTGTGGGCCAATAAAAAGCAAAATTCATCAAACAGCTGACAGATTCCCCTCCAGGAGAAGTACACTGGTCATACTGTAAAAAAAAAAATCTATGATAATTACCTTGCAATGGTGGTTTTATTGCTGATGATGTATCTCAACCGTTTTTGTGCTGCACTGGTGATAGTTTGTGCAGTATTTCTCCCAAATCTTTTTTCCATATGTTGCATATTTGTGTTTGGTAGATGTTTTTGTTGTTGTTACAATACTTCTTAGAATTAAATGTAATAACTCTGTTTAGCCTGTTTATTATTATTTTTTGAATGGCACCACATTTCTAAGGAACACACTGCAAATTAGATGATACTTTGGAGAGATTTGCAACCTTGGTTTTAGATATTATTTTACCAAAACTGTTTGAATTTGTTTTTGCTCTATACATTTAGCAGCTTTTCTCAAAATTACCACAGTTGAGAATGTTTTATTTCATTAAGAGCTACTATATAGAAATAAGAAAATTATGATCATTAAAATCTGTCAAAATCCTTTTGCTCATGACAGTAGAAAAACGTAATATAAGAATAAAAAACTCAACATTTGTTGTAATTTTTGTTTCAAGTTTGAGTATGTTATATTGAAGTTCAATAAATTTAACCAGTTAATCTGGCATACAAAAATTCAGATGTATGTTCCAAAAATAAGAGCAATTTTTAAATGTTATAAGGATTTAGCAAGATGGGCCAATTTGTACTTAGATTACATTCTCATTTTGTTCATATTTTGTCCTAAATGAGTGATTTACACTCATTACACTAGTTTTCTGTCCGAGTAATCTAAATTAACTACAATTCAGTACATCAAAAACTCATAAAATACAAACCATTGGCTCAAAATTAGGAAAAGAAATATGTATTGGGTTGTATACATTCAATTTGAAGTAATTCTATCAAAATGTTAGCCTTTTTTTATTTCATTTTCCCTTTTTGAATGGTTGTGTACTCGTTCTATTATAATATTTCTTATCAAGTAAAAAATTATTTGCTGAATGGACAGATAATTTTACTAATTGCTTGTGATTTTCCTCCTAAGATTAATGTTCTTTTTCTATTTTTAGATGACCTCTTTTTGCTGTGTTTGAATTTGTGGGGAAAAAGAGCAGAGCTCAGTTTGTGAGTTGGACCTCTAAAAAAGTTTCCAGATCTTCAAGCTTGTTGTTTGGTGGTTTGGAAGATTGAGGTTTGAAGAAATTGGCAATTCATCAATGCATTCATTGAATGAACAGGAGTTTCATGGTATATAAAATCTATATAATTAGTCAAAGTAGCCTCATCCTTATGCTGTTGTGGAATGGCATCCCATTCTTAACCAGCATTTTTTACTTGTTTTTCAGAACACTAACTTGAGTTTGTCATGTCAGTCCTGCCCAGATCACTAAATCCTGGCATGGAGTAGACATCTAATAACCAGGGATGATGTCAAAATATCAAATCAATCTTTATTGATATTGTAATTTTCATATATAGTGAAACAAAGGGCTCAATTTATATTATTTGATTAATGGTTTGATTTTATTTGCTTTTATTTCTTGATTTACCATTCAAAACCAATCATAGTAAGGAACGAATAAATTTTTTTTTTTTTTTTTTTTTACACTTTATGGAACTTTTACTAATGACAATGTAATTTTATGTAAGAAAACCTAACCGGAAAACAATATTTTGCTCAAAAAGTGTGAAAGGACATATAATTTGGATATGGAATAAATCATTTTATTAACCCAGCTTGGGGTATTGGAAGCTCAGAACAAGTTTAAATGCAACGCAAACCCACATCCCACAAATTTAGACATTCAAGATTGTCAAAGTAAGGGTGGGGTCATCTAAGATAGCACAAGGGTTAAGAAGTTCTAAGACATTATTCCTCGAGGTAAAGCACAAAATGTGTCCATTCTTTTCCTCCTCCCAAAACATGGACTTATTGGGACTCATAAGTGTTGCAGCACAAAAAACTGTGGATGCAGCAAATTGTTAAATCTATTTTTATTCCAAACTGTCATTATTAGAACTCAATCAGGGCTAGAACGGGTTAACTCCATGGGGAACATGAAGTGCAGGGCAGCTAAAAGCATTCTGGCAGTGCAGCTCAGTGGGGCATCAGGCCTGTCATAATTGCACCCATTGTCTGAGGTCATAGAAGGCCGACAAATATTGCGCTTGAACGTGTATCAAAGATGAAACCATGTGGAGAGTGAGGAGCCCATTACTCCAAGTCTCGGACAAGAATGAAAAATGAAATGGTGTCTCCAAAACTGGGTCGATATGAGATTTTGGCAGCATATAGTCTCAGAGTAAGTGTGTCACAAGCAGCGGTGGTGAAGGTTGGGTGCTGGTGTGAAAGTGGGCAGCTGAACCGGCTCAGAAAGAATGATTTCAGAGCAAAGTATAATTTCCTACAAACTCCCCGGAGACTCATGGCTTCTGGATGTGAACTGTCACAAACTGCAGATGCACAAACATACTCGTAGAGACACACAGTTGCTTTTTAAAGAAAAATTTAAAAAAATAGAACAAAGAAAATTTACTTTCGGTGTAGTTGCTCCTAGCAGCAGCAGACACAGATGCTGGTGCAGAGAAATGAAGCTAATAAAACAAATCTAATTGCAAATAAGCTTCCCAGTGAGTCGAGTTGGATATTCCCCCTCTAGGGCTCCAGCAGTAGAGAAGAAAAAACAAGAGAAGTGTGGGGAAAAAAGGACTACACCTGCTGTGATACACCCCACGGTGCACTTGCCACACCTGTTGGGTTAATTGGCTTTTCTGACATTCAGAAAAAAAGAGCCTAAGTTTGATGCAGGCATTTTAAAGTTTGCAAATAATTTATAATCCAGAGTCATTCTTTTAGGGAAAAAAAGACAACCTGCAAAACAATTACACACATTTAATACAAGCTCTATTGTGTGATATTTAAAAAAATCTGTTAAACATATGTTGCTTCTTCAAATCCCGTGTGGCAGCACTTCATCCAGACATGTTTTCAGATCCATTAGTTTCACCTAATGACAAAAGCAGGAGTGCAGTTTTCTGTGACTTCAGCTATAAAACTCATCCATCCATAGACATGTGTGTTTGTGTACTGATAAAGGTCAGTCCCTTATCTTTATGATGCTGTGGAGAATTTCCTTTGCCACATATTCTGCTTTTATCTCCTGAAACATGGACACCAGCAGCTACACGGGAATTTCAATGCATGGGGGAACTAATCACCTTGCTTTTGTTAATGTCAGAGCTCCTTCTCTTTATTACCTCTGACAATAGTTTCTATGTTGTAAATATAAATGTAATATTTTAAAGTTGCAGCTTCAATATGCATCAGTGGGAGTAATGAACTGCAGGACTGCTCATAAACTACGGATTCTGCTGAGGGAATTGAAAGATTCTAATGCAAGAAGACAAGTGGGCATCTCTGAAAGTTCTGCATGCTTTCTTGTTAGGAACTTACATAAAATGCAATTTCTGCCCCAGTAATAATAGTGGGACAAACAATTTTCCTTCTGTAATCACATTTATGCATTATTAAAATCCATTGGTGTAGAGTAGATGATTCCATTCCTCTGTGGTCATCATGAGCTACAGTGCTCTCACTGTAATAGTCTATAAAATTCCTGAGTCGTCATATCTCTAAGTCCAGTAATGCTGCAACGTCAATGGCATGACTTACGCAGGATAATATGTTATGGGATTCTACACTAAAATCGTCCAGTCGTCGACAAAATAATGGCACGAGGGTTTGCTTTGTCCTCCGCTTCAAAGAGGAAATGAAAATGAGTCAGGGCAGGAGATAAAAGCCTGACAAGCCCCCCCCCCCCCCCCCCCCCCCCCCCAAGTCCATCCCTCAGTTTAACAGCCAGAGAAAACACAACCGAGCAAATAAAAGTGGGCTGCATGGGGCAAGAGGAAGTGGCATTATTGTGAAAAAAAAGATGGGCCTGTGGGAGCAGAGCAGCTTAATATGTGTGTTTGGTGCAAGTCTGCACTTTTTCCCTCTAGAAAAAAAAAGATAAAGGAGACAAGTGTGTGTTTGAAGGACATTAGCTTCAAGATCAAGCTTCGCTTTCACATTTTAAAACAGGCGGATTTGCCTGAATGTGCTGCCTTGGCTCCATAAGGACTCTTTCCTTTCTCTCTGAGAGGGGATTACTGTGTTTATCAGAGCAGTTCCAAAATGTAACTTCTGTCTAGCAGTGATGCATTGACTTACAGTCAGTCAGTAAGTCTGGCATAAACGTTTCACGTTGGCCTCTCATCAGCTGCTAATCCAGTCATTGGAGAAAAACAATAAGAAAACTAATCCATCACCATGACACTCGCAGCTCCTTCATGCTTTCAACCTTTAGCTCAGACCACTAAATACCTGTCAGATGTTGGACTGATCAAAGAAAAGCAAAAGACTTTAGTTGTTTTTTTTTAAGAGATCAAAGTTTTAGGTTTTTGTTCCTAAAACAGCATCAAGGCTTGTTAATTTGCTTTGCTTTGTCAACTATGTTTTTACTTTTTATTAGAAATCCCCAGTCAACTGCTCACACAAAAGCTCAGACTTGCCAAATATTACTTTTTAATAAAAAAAGATAATTTTAAAAACTATACATGAAAATCAAACGTTTTAATACAGAAAACTCTATAAATCACTGTGATATGCAGGCAGCAGCAGTCACTCAAACACTTTTTTTCAGGTCTTTTGGTGGTTTTACCTGGATGAGACTTTTAAGAGCTTTTTGAAGTACTTGCCTTTTAATTTTTTACTGACAGATTAGGACATTTAACAGCTTAAAAGTCAATTTCAAGGAATCTACCATGTTTGAAGATAATTGGATGACTCACATGGAGAAGAATAGAGGCGAGTCAGTTTGAAATTGAAATATTTTTTGAATAATTGAAATAAAAAACTGAAACCTAAAAAGTAAAACAAAAAACGAACAAAACTGGTGAAGAAACAAACAAGTGGAAAGATTCTCTTTAAGAGCTAAAGCGCACCATGGGGAATAATTATCTGAATTGGAACAGCCGAACAGCTGAACTAAAACCAGGTGTGAACAATTAGGAAATCAACAGAAAACACTAAACCTAAACTACTTTAAAAGTAAGGAATTTGTGATTAGAATCCCATTGATTGTGTTAGTTTCCCACTAATAGATATTTGTCTATTAGTGACAGCCATACTGCTGAAAGACCCACTCCAATGCAAATTGTGTTTTTGTTCTTGTTGCATTTTGAGATGATGGAGTACATTTATAAAGAAAATTTAAATTGCATTTCTGAGTATTTCTTTATAACAGTCATTGTGAATCAGGAGCAGACAAAAAAAAAAAAAACAGCAGTGACATACAAACTACAATCGGCAGCCCACAAACTCCCTGCTTCGCTCCAATCTGATGCATCCATTTGAAGGAGGGGGACCTGGCTGCAGACAAAACAGTGCCGAGACATCAATAGTTGGGTTGTTTAAAGGACAAAAAAAAAGTGTGTTTTTGTTGCCCTTTTTCGACTGTGAGCCCCTGCCCCTCTAAAATCCTGTCCACGTCCCTGCTGTCGTAGAGAAAAGCAGCTTTGCGCCGGTATGCAAGGCTTTAAATTAGTAATGTATTGCATACCTGCACAAAGCCACATTTCTCTGTAAATCAACTAATTAACGTTGATCGCATAAGGACTTATAGTAGGTCAAAGGGCATAGTGGGTTTTGACACAAACATCGGTGGTGTTAAAGGTTTAAAGCTAAAAAGACGGGAAACGGTCTTTTTCTCCCCAAAAAATAAAAACATATATATAGAGTATTTTATGACCGAAATTGGGGGTGGTGTTAACATGAACTTCTGGATCTGGTCAAGTACTTCCAGTTCTGGCTAATAATGTCTGGGCACCATCTTGTTGTCAGCAGCCAGGTCCTCTTGATTTGAAGACAACTAGACCCATGTATGTTTGTTTTTCCTAGTCTGAGCTGGCATCTGGCTCAAACCTGTACAGCTGCGTAGCTCCAATATTGTTCTCCATTTTTGTTGCACCGCTAATGTTGGGTTGGGGGTGTGTAGATAGTGTAAACAAATGGGTAACAGGAAGTGGTGGCGGGCTCATTCCACGTCGACAGTCACAACTCAGAGGTAAATTTCGAATAAACTATTGCCGCTGTGCAGAAACAATGTCCTAGAAAACAACACAGGTTTTTTTGATTGAATCATTGAATCATGCTATTAAAATAGATCAAAAGATGATCGAAGTGGGATTTTAAGGTTAGGATAAGAGTTTACTTCTCTAGGACTTTGAATTGTGAAGTTTTGCACCCACGATGTTAACTACATGAAAGCTGGCAGTCTTCAATGCACAAACATTAAAGGAGAGTTAATTTGAACTAAAACATAAAAAAAAGACAAAGCCGTACCGGCTGTAATCGGCACACAACAAGAGGACAGAAACTGCTCTGCTTTGATCACGAGGAGTAAACACTGTGAAAACTGCCGACAGAAAAATGTCAGAAATATCTGCTTTGCTCCGGGGAGGAGTGGGATGCTGCCAAATTTCCGTGTCCAAATCCTGATCCTCAGACACAGAGGGAATAGGTGGGATGAAACCTGAAATGGCTCCTTTTGTTTTCGGCACATGGTTCCAAAAGAGGAGGCTCATTGGCACAAGCAAGCTGTGGGCCCCATAAGATAATTAAAAGTGAGGTATAAATCAGTGTGTAAGCAGTAATCACACAGGTCCTGCCAACTCCCTGCAATGATCGTAAATCTAGAGGAAAACAAAGCTTTAGTGCTAACAAAGCCTCTGCAATCCCAATTGATTTGGAGTTAGATAGGCATTTCATAAAAACTGCATGGTTGTTTATTGCTTAAATAATACATTTCAACATCGAGGGCCGAAATTTTTATTCAAATTGATTTAAATGGATTAGGGGCAGCAAAACACTGTTGCACATTTTTTTAAATTATTGAGAGAAATATGTGTGGAAAACGCTTGACATTTCAGTTGAAGCAAACAAAAGCTAAATGATGAGAGCAGGAGAGTTTGGTTGGCAGAACTACACATCACCACTGTATTGATCTGTAAAAAGAAGAGATGTGAGAGGTGAGAGACATGAAAAGCAGTATTGATCCTGACTGAAATCATCATGATTAAAGTGCGTGTGGAGAGGGAAACCAATAAGGGTTCACCAATGAATAAATGCATCCTGATAAGGTCAGTGTGTGGCAAAACCACACAACAACTACAAATGATAACAAAATAAAACAATCGCAAAAGAGTGCTTTATCAATGGCTTTGCTGCTGTGATGTAGTTTCTGAAACCTTAGGAGATGTACTTTAGACAGGCTGTGATCCACCAATAATACATTTATAAACCACAGTCTAACATCAATTTTTAGCATTTTTATCTGGTGTCAAAAAGCACACAGCTGCTTTTTGAATCAGTCTTTGCTGAGGGTTAGGGTTATGAGATTACATGTGAAGTTAGTTTACCTGTTACTAGTCTATTGTACAAGAAAGGGAAGATGTATTTTCTGAAATGAAGTCATAAATAAGAATGTTTTTCTTTCCTTGGTAAAAGTCTTAGATTGCATAAATTGGTTATATTAAAAATGTAGACACGTTTGAGTTTATCTTTAAAGTACTTTCTTGTTGATCTGGTCTTTTCGGTAACCATCTCTTCTGGCCATGTCCAGTGAGATTGGCTACAGTCCATTGGACTCCATTGACTAACATGCAACTGTAGTCACAGGAAAAGTAAGCTATTTAAAGATGCCCCTCCAGCCTTTACCTTTGTCCTACCTGCCTGTTTTTCTTTCCTATTTTTATAAACAACTTCTTCTTTCAACTTCTTAGCCTTTTCCATTGGTCCAATCAAACAGTCTTCATCCATCATTCATCCATTTATCCATCTTTAAATCCAGATGTCACGACTCTACTTCATGACAACACTACTTGGATGAATGAGAACCTTTGTTGATATTTATTCATCTATTAGATCAGATTTTGTTAAAGGACTGCTCAATACTCTACTAGTTAGAACTCCTGCCTCACAGCGAGAAGGGCAGGTTTGATTCCCAACAGGAACCTTTATGTGTGGAGTTTGTATGTTCTCCGCATGCATGTGTGGGATTTTTTTCTGGACACTCAGATTTCCTCACACATGCTTTAAAGGTTAATAGATTACTCTAAATGACACTAAATTGTCCATAGGTGTGATTGTGAGTGTGTGTGGTTGAGTGGTCCTGGAATAGACTGGGAACCTTTTCAGGGTAACTTTCACCTGTTATATTTAATTTGTGATTATGCTCATCAGTTTCAAGTCATTTACTGGGACGTTGTTGCAGTCTCTGTAGGCATGCTCTCTCTCCACATGCTAGAGTGAGACTATTTCCTTGTATGTGGTGGTGTGGTTGACTCACGGTGTACGCTGAACAGCATCAGGATTCTTCTCATAACAATCTTAAACTTCACCTTTTATAATTGCCAACCAAAATTAAAAGGCATGCACCTAAAATATCATTGGCCTTAGAGCAACCACTGGTCCCTGCTACCCCGAAACATCAACCCAACCTAAGACTAATCTAACATGTGTTAGTTGTATTTATTGGGAAAGTGGTAGGCAGTGGCAGATAGATTAGAGTTTACAGACGCTATCAGTAAACAAGCTTTCTGTCTATCTTCTTGGTAATCTGCAGGGATCAAAGCTTGTTATGAAGATTACCTGCTAATCAGCACAAAAAGCACAAAAAGACCCATCAGACTTTCTTCCCCCTCCTGCTGTGTGTTAAAACTACTGAGTGATCAATAAGATTGTAAGTGTATGTTTAAATCACAGGGCCCTCTGTTCTTGGGTAAACAGCCATGTGAATGGGAAATATGGCTCCATGTTTTCTCAAGTAAGGCCCAGGATTTTAAACAATAATGACTTTTTAATGTGGACCTGTGATTACATTGTCATGGTGAAATACGGCTCCTCTTGACTGCATTGGAAATGAGGGCCTAAACCTGAATTACTACAGCAGCATAGATTAGAGCAGTGCACCAGGTGAGGCAATCTTCATAAATTCAAATCTAATCTTAACAGGGCCGGCAGTGTGAGTCGCTGGAGAAGTGAGGGGAGGACGAGTCAGGTGCATTGAATATTCACGCAAAGGAAACTAAAACTTAAAAACAGTTTGACTTGATCTCTTTCAGTTGTGTCATTTATTTTAGTTTTTTTCTGAAAAAGATTCTAACACAAAAAATAGTTCTAGTTTATATTATTGCAACAGCTTATTGCCTTTCATTTAAGCATATGCAAAGAAAAAAATCCAGTAATTAAACAGAAGCTTTTGATATAGAATACACGTCAACAACACACACACGCACACACGCACACACGCACGCACACACGCACGCACGCACACACACACACACACACATTCAGAAGAGACCAACTACATTGTTAAAGGGAACCCTGGATGTCAGAAAAAAGTACAATTAAACAAATAAATTCTTCTTAGTAAGGCTCAGTTTTCACAAGTAAATATTGTGAGTATTGAAGCGTTTTTCTTCACAAATGAACAAGCATAAAAAAAAGAAAAAAACTTTCTATTTTATGCCTGAAGGTCTTACATTCACAAATATTGTAGATATCCAGGAGTGAGTTCTTGATTTTCACTTTAAATATTCTATTTTCTTTCTCCGCTTTTGGTGGACTTTTATCACAACCCATGTCAAAAAGTTTGGAGTTTAAAAAAATAAAAATCCCTGATAATCTGTATTTGCCTCCCCAGAAGTCTTCATGGAGCTAAAGCTCCCACTGAATTTAGCCACAGATTAAGCACTGGTATATGTATCAAACTGTATTTGTACCTCCATGTCCCCATCTGCTGTCTCTTGAGAAGGTCAGATGCTGGAAGACAAAGAATTTTACCTTAAGCTTAAGGTGTACTCTGTTTACTCCACCCAAAATTCATGATGTAACACCCAATACCTGTATGCATGCACACTACTCATTTAAGATGAAGCAAAACCTTCTTCAATATAGTACTGTACATTTCTATAAGACCTCATTGGATGTTGGATTAAGCTATAAAAGTGAGAGCTTGCTCACATTTCTCTTCAAAGTTTGCCATTTTTGTTTCAGTGCATGTTCTTTGTTCTTGTCCTGAAATCTAGACACCAGGGAGCAGGTGCCAAATCTGCTGTGCCAATATGGGTCAGTAGAAACCTTTCAGAATGTGCTGAGGGAATATATTTGATGACACAATCAATCTGTTTTCAGTAATTGTTAAAAATGATATTTCTTTTTCCTTTGCAAGGACATTTGTTAATCATAATTCTTTGGCTTGCTGAGCAGTGACAAAGCTCTGTCTGTGAAGTGATGAATGACAGCAGTGTGGTCTGCAGCAAAGCTGGGTATTTGTCAGCGCCTTGTCAGTAGGTGCTGTCCTGCATTATCTATCCACTGCCTGCAACTACAAGTGATCACAGTTTGATGGCTCAAGCCATGCTCCTCACAGGGCCATTTCTTATTCAAGTCACAATGCTGTCATTGACATTTTAGAGCCTGTGGGCAGCAGCACTGATGATAGCACAGCTCCTATTAGCAGCAAGCACTCTTACATGCTGACAGAAGTCTTACCATTATGGAAACGACATCAATAGCTCATGTCAGCAATACAAATCATAAACAATCAACACTGAAAATCCTCCTTCAGCATTTAAAGATGTGCGCTGCTAGGCTTTTTGAGTTTCATTTGAGCATCTTTAATTCACAGATTTATATCAAAATCTAGATTCAAAAACAACTTAAAGAAACATGGTCCTCAATTTTAATATTGTGAATCAATTTAATTTAAATAAAATTTGGGTGAAACTAGACAAATTAATCAAGTAATGAAAGTATCAAGTAGAACATCATACATGTAAATTTTTGCAAAGGCTGGTGATTACAAATATACAGTAGTGTCTGGTTAAGCTTACTGATCCTAAAATTTAAAAAATTAGGTGCATTTTTTAAAGTCCCACTCCGATCATATTCTGATCTATTGTAAAAGCTCTCCCAGTGGTCCTTTAATTATGACCATGGTTATGCTTTTCTGCCCCCCCCCCCCAAAAAAAAAGAAAACAAAACGGGGGCGATTTGTAGGAGACATTTTTTGTAGAGTGGCAATTCATTACAACCATTGGCGTAGTGTAAGCCTTCCATCACTTCCCATCATCAGTTTGTTGACACATTCTCCCACTAGCATGCAGGCCTTCATACTCCCGACCTAACATTACCATTTTTCATTCATTTTCTGTACCGCTTTGTCCCTTTCGGGGTCACGGGGTTGCCGGAGCCTATCCCGGCTACTTGGGCGTAGGCAGGGGATGCCCTGGACAGGTCGCCAGTCTGTCGCAGGGTAGAACATTACCAGTGCAACAAAAATAGTGAACAATATTGGAGCAATCCAGCTGTACAGTTTTTGAGCCAGATGCCAGCTCAGATTAGTAAAACGAAGACATACATGATTCTATTTGTCTTCAAGTGGATGCATCAGAATGGAGCTTGTGGCCTTCCAATTCTAGCTTTTATGCCACATTTACAAGCTTTTTCCAACCTCATTTTTTCTTCTACTCCTTATTCACAATGATTTGAATAAAGAAATTCTTAGAAATGCAAATTTTGGGGAAAAATGCCCAAAGGACATGTCAAAAACTATAAAAAGACACAAAAAATTTTCATGCAGGAGTCTTCAAAATAACATTGTTTTTGGGGGAAAATTTGATCAAATAATTTGTGGACTTGGATTATTAGATCACTCAGCTACATTGTAAATTGTCATTAGCAATTTTTAAAAAAAATGTAAGACTCATGGTTTGTCGAGACCATAACATCCAAAAAGAATGATATATCCTTGCCAAACAACATGTCATTATTTTTTCCAATAAAACATATATTGGAAATAGGATTTTGGAGTCTAAACTTCAAATTAAAATCTTATTTGAGGTCTTTCTGTCCATATTGGGCAGCTTTCATGGCTTTGTGCCTTTCCCCTTAAAGCTTCCACAAGCAAAGCATACATTTGCATTTGATTTCTGTTTTGAATATTAGCGCACAGACAACAACGAATAAATGTGTGTGTGTGTGTTTGTGTGTGTGCACTTTATGCCACTGTGTGTATCTGTGCAGTTCAGACAGATAAGAACATATTGGAAGGATATTAAAGTAAGGCAGGTAATGAGTGAATCTGGGGTTTTTCCTTATTCGTGGCAGAAAATTTGCACCTAAAGTGCTCCCTCCGTCCATGTTAGACTATATTGAAGGAGAGCACTTTGAGAATAGAGAATAAGGAATAAAGAGCAGAAGTGAGAGAAAATTCATTCTTTGGGACTCCCTTAAGCCCATGCCTGCTGCTATTATCCTTCTTGTGCACGATTGTCTAACGCCTCGCATGTTCGTCTAAAGTGTTTCTCTCATTAAAAAACAATATGATATCTCCAATTTCTAATTAAATAGGACATTATCTCAAAGAGAAACTGGAGTGGAATGAAACCTCTTGAACGAGTTATGAAAAAGAAGCTCCTTGTTGCCTAATTATGCTTATGTTGATCTGAATGGTGTCTATGCCGCTTAGCTGATACTCTGGGATGAAGTGGTGTTATTACACAGCTTATCTACGAATGAGAATGGTTTTGTTTTTTTTCCAATCAATTTGTAATTTTAGAAGAGATTCCTTTGAGAATTTCTAACCTGGGTACTTTGTGGCATTTGATGGAAAATGAAAGTGGTCTGAATATACCTTTGTTTTCCCTCTTACTTTAGAATGATTGTCATCAGTACACAGCAGAAAATAACCTCTAATATGTTTGAGCTGCAGACTGAAATTGTCTGTTATCTTTGTTCAGGTTCAGATAAGTCAAACCCTCATGTGGATCGAGATAAACATGGAAAAATATCAGAGGTAAGAGATTAAAGGGAAAAAAACAGTCATTTTGCAATGCAAAGCACTTATTTCAAGAAAATGCAAACATTTTACTAGGGTTTTCTTCCTCTTACATCACACATAGTCTGTGAAGGTGTCTGTAAATACTTGTGACATGTGTCAGTCATTTTAATTGGGTCATATGTTTTGTTTTTGGAGAGCAGGTGGAATTTCCAGGACACTGCTCTAACAGTCTGAGGAAAGACTGCCCTGCTTTTAACCAGAGCAGTTCACTGGCCCAAATATCCCTAGAAACACTGAGTGTTTTGCTGTCAGTTCACATCACATGCATCCTGAATGATGTACACTTACTGTATATGTGAGTGGAGATTTGTGAGCGCGACGCTACACAACAAGCCAGTGGTCATGTACTGTAGAGGCAGGGAGGACTCAGACTCAGACTCAGGAGTGTAAGAGGTTAAACTTTTCAATTAAAATTCAGAGGAGTTGAACAGAGGAACACAGCATCAGTTGAGGGCATGCAGATACAAATGAATCTTCCAGTGACTGGAGATGAAAGTGACAAGGTAAGTCCTTTCAGTGAGCACAGGGAGAGATAATCTGCAGAAATCTTAGACTTAGTTGGGTTCTGTTTGCATAAATTTGGCTGACACTAGTGAGGCTGACTGCTGCTGGCAGGCCACACTGGAGGGTGAGTGTTGATACTGAATCAGATTAAACAGAAACTGTACGATAGCAAGAACTCATACCCTGTGTTTCCAGGACGTAGCAAGAGAGAATCAAGGAAGCAGAACCGGAGATGAAGAGGAGTCTGTATTCCAGAAGTGGTAATTAATATTTGTAATCCTTGGTAATGGTGATGCTTCTGAGTTTACCACTAACAAATGATTTGGGGTATTAGTCCCTAAGGCAATCCAGTTTCAGTAAAGTAAGTACAATGAAATTGCCGCAGCTTGGGGCAAAAGTTTGGTCAGGAACAATAAACAAGACTTGACGAGAAAAACAGCCAGAATGTAAACTACTCCAAACTGGTGACTTGGCAGCATTAAATAATGCTGAAGACCAGGAAACTGTATGAATGCTATGTGTGGAAGTAATACTAGGAGGACCAAAAAAGGGTGAGGAGCCAAAAGCCTGGAAGAGACCTCCTCTCACGGACCAACAACAGACAAGCTGATCAGGATGGTGACAATGAAAGTCAGAGATCAAAGAGAGATCCAAAATAAAAGGAACCACTCCTCTAAGCCCGCCTCTCCCATCCCACTCCACCCCAAGTACAGCCCCTGAGAGGCAGGAAGAGTTTTGGAGGATGGAACCAACCAGGAGTAATGAACAGACCTCCTTGTAAGAAGATGAAGCCAGTGCAGTCAGGCAGGTTGAAACGAACAAGAGAAGTAGATGGTTGGAAGATGTAGGTCAGTAACCATGAACTTGATAGATTCGGTGTAAGGAGACCCGTGCAAACACCATCAGTGGACAAGAAAACAGGAAAATCCAGAAAAAAGATGAAATTCTGGTCTGGTTTAGTCAGCCAAGACATCGGTTTTGAATCAGAAGAATGGATTTAACACATTTATATGATAGTGCTAAAAGCTCGGCAGCACAGAACAATTGTTATTGAGGTAATTCAATGCATTCTCTGTGTGTTTCAAACCAGTATGAAATTCAAGAAGTAGTTTGCGTGTTAGTTCGAGAGGGAAACCAGAGTAACCTCCGGTGACATTAAACTGTCTCATGCAGCATGCATCAGTGATTTAATGTGCTATAAAAAGAATAAGTACCCTAAAAAGGCACCTTTCCTGTCCTGGTGCCACAGGGCCTCCACGGTACTGAGCTCTTTGGCCAGTGTGCCATTTCAGGGAAAGATGACAAGGACGCGGCCCAAATGACTTCTACCAGCATCAAGTCTGCCTGGACCTGATAAAGACACATAATTACG
This sequence comes from Oryzias latipes, assembly GCF_053564925.1. NCBI lineage: Eukaryota > Metazoa > Chordata > Actinopteri > Beloniformes > Adrianichthyidae > Oryzias > Oryzias latipes. Next base: position 17,913,830 of record NC_136258.1, on the reverse strand, counting down.
CGGCTCCATTTATCACCTTGGCTGAATCGCTTCTCTACCTGATGATGGGAAGTTTCATTCACAAAAGCAGTTCAATTTCAGATAACATTGTCTATGCTGTTCCAATCAGCAGCTCTTTTGCAGAAGATTGGAATTTTTAATGAGCCTTAAAATATTTGCTAAATAACCAAAAGATTACATAAAAAAAAGTGGCTTAACCATTAGGGTACATTTGGGTCAAATTTCCATTTATAACTAAAATAACTCTACAAAGGCTAATTGAGATAAACAGTGGAAATTAACCCTTACCACATGTTTCGTCTTCCCATAAGTTGCAGTCAATCCCAATTCATTATTAACTCCCAGGATTTTGTATCCACTAGTTTCAAGTTTGTGCTTCTTCTAGACAGTTTTATATCAGGGGATGTCCATATGGGATGCACTAGCCATAGATTCATAACTTAGTTGTCATATTTATCATAATAAATCTAAGAATTACAATTAATTCAATTTGTTCAGGATTTTTCTATACTAGCATTATTTTTATTCATTGCAATAGACACTTACCTTCCCTTTTTAAAGAAACATCGGCACAAATAGGTCAGGCGATTCACACCGGACAAAAAAACAAACAAATGCAGCCTCAACCTGTTTTCCAATTTCTTAATATGTGCTGAGCTCTCAATTCAATGTTTTAAGGACAAAATGTTACAAAGATGCATATTTTTCTTTGCATACCCCTGTTCAAATGCCATGAGACTGTGAGAAGAAGAAATGCTCACCCAAGAGTGAACTATTGACAAAAGCTAAACTGCTATTGACCTGATCCACATGCTGGGAAATAGGAGTGATAAAATTTTGAAACCAGACGTGCTAACATCAAACAGAACCCCTTTCCAGAAATGTTTTATGAACCATGAAAAGGCAAATCTCGTCTTACTGCCTCAAATGTCTGGTGTGCTTTTGATATCTGTGTTTGGAGCAAACACTCTGTGGTCTGCAGGGAAACTGTAGGTGGAACTGGGGTATATGATTACCCAGGAAAGCCTCTCAGCTTTAAATGTCACAGAATTAGATGGACATTTTACAACAAAGAGCAGAATAATGCATGTTGTGCAGTAAACCAGCAGAAAATACAATCCATTTGAGAGTGACTGTGATAGGTGGAAAAGAAAGGTGCTGTTTATTTTTTTATTTTTTTTTATTAAGAAGCTGCTAATTTGCATCTGTGGCAGTGGGCATCTTAAAAATAATGTACAACATGCAGGAAGGTAATAAAGTGGCATGTTTCCCAGAAGGAATACCAGCATTGTAAATTTCTCCACAGCTGCAATTTATATTCATGGAGCTTTTAAAAGCTTGTTACACTCCAGGTGGCAGGTATTCATGTCTTATGAACTCACATGGTGAGAGATCCTTTCACCGATTTTATTAACCAGAGGTGCTATTAGAAATGTGGATGGCAGATGTCTAAAAGTCAAATATAAACCTAGTTTTTTTTTAAAGACATACAGCTGGGGTTTTAAATAACCAGTAAGTGGTAAATAAAGTAAATAACAACAATTTAAAGATCTATAGGGCTTTTTTTGATTGAATGATTATTAGCTCAAAGGCTTTAAAACCTGAACTCATCTTCCATTATTTCAAAGACTAAAGATTTTTAATTCAGGAAAAAAACAACTAACAAAAAGAGATTGATAAAATACAAAAAAAGACTAGTAAAACACTCCTTAAAAATATTAGAAAATACTATTTAGTTCAACATGTCAAGTTTTATGTAAAAAAATAATTCACCACATATTGCTACAAGACAAGACGTACTTACTGGCAGCTTAAATGGTAACTTGAAGTTTGCGACTTTGAATCTCATGTAATCCTCAAACACAATGATTGACACATCCTCAAATGACTTCAGACGTAAATTAAATTTTGAGATTTATACATTAAATCCTTTTTTCTTTAACTTTGCTTTAATGTCATCAAAGATAAACCAAGAAAAAAATATTTTTTTAAAACAATCAACTACATAAGAATCATTTATTGCCATTACAATAGCAAATTGCTATGAAATAAGAGCAGTTCACAACTGGGAAGAATACGGATGCAGAAAGAACACGATGTGCAAGTAGAATATGTAGCTGCTGTGCAAAGATGCAGATATGATACATATGATTAAATAATAAAGGTTTTACTAACCATTAAAAAAGGAAATAGAACCTAAAATTATATACTTCTGTGTTAAATATAAAAAAGCTGCATTTTATTGCAAACTTACACTCGGTCAGTATACAATCAGTTGTTGCTGGCTCTTGATTTACACGAGCAAGAACAGATCACAAAACCAGTCTTTTTGTGCAAAAAAATAATCAGTCACAGTTGGGTAAATATCTGTTTTCTGCATTAAAGATTTCCTTTGTTTCCCTTTTTATACAGTTTTGGAACTATAATGGACAATAAACTGTTTTCTGTGAGGTTACATTTAACTTTAGCTGAGCTTTTAAAAGAAGAAAGAGATGCTCCACCAGTTCTCTTGCCTGTTTCAGATCTCGATAGTTTCAGTGGTTGATGATTCCTTCATGTGGGTTGGCTGAGTCAGACCTGATTCACAGACTGAGATTGCAGTCTTCTTGTTAAATCAAGTGAAGGTCTGCTACAGGTTAAAAGATAGTCCACACAGGCTGCTACATTCATGTTTGAAACACTCAGGTGTGAAATTAAACTGGAAATAGACAATAGAGGACTGTTCAATACAAAAAAATGCAACACTCTGTAAATGTGATACAACTTTTCACCAATGTGAATCCCATAAGTGCTTTGTTTGGAAAGGTTCTCTTTGAATAACAACTATTAGATCCTCAAGTTTTGTAAAATTTCATTCTGGAGAAAACAATAGTAATAAAAAAATATACTTATACAACATGTGGAGTCTAGTGCATTTTAAAATGAATTAGCTTAATGTTTTTTAAAATTCAATATTTATTCCAATTTTATGCTTTAATTATTGAAATGAATCATTTTAAACATTTATGAGGGGTGCATGCAAGAATGAAAATACAATCCATAGTGGAATACACCTCCATTCAAGAAACAATTAAAACTTTAAACTAAAATAAAAAAAGGCACAGAGAAACAGAAAAAAAATCCAAGGCTGAGGAAAAACAAATATCAAAAACAAAATGTAGGCAGAGATACAAACCAGCTGTTAGGGGGGTAACACCTTCCCCTCTGGCAACAATCACAATCCATACATCATGTGTGTGTTTCCACGTCTGCACACAGTCTGTGTGCGTCTGCAGGGAAGAAAATGCAGAGTGTGCTGAATTATTGAGCTGAATTTTCACGGGCTGAAGGTCACTGAGAGAGAGGGGAAAAAGTGCCTGATGAAATATAGATGTCTTCATATCGTCCGCCCATGCACACTGCTCAAATATCAAAAATTGTACAGACAATTATTTCCAAAGTCAACACAAACAAAATCCTCTCTGGTAAAAACGAGAAAGAGAAGGGAAAAGAGGAAGCTGGAAAAAGAGGCAGTCCATCACTCTTAGTCACTTAAATTATATGATTATTAAATAATAATAATTTTTACAATCTGCACCAGCTCATCATAATTTAAATTTAAGGAGCTTTTGAGATTTATACGTCCCCTGTGCAAGAAACTTTACTCCATTGATAAAGATTTCTTTCAACCAGGAGAACTCTATCGTCGACTAATTGGATTATCAGTGGAGAATTATAAAATTATCTCCAAGCTTTGGCTTCATTTTGGCTAATGAGCTCTGTCCTCATAAACGCATAGCTGGCCTTCTCTTATGGCCTAATTGATATTTCATTAGTACCTTTCTATTTATGATCTTAATGGCTTTTCCCATTGCAGAAAAAGGCGGGGCTGCCGGCAGGGGATTCTTGTTGGATATATTGTCAGCTTCATCGTGGCTAAAATGTGATCTAATAAAACAAAGCAGGATTTATGCTTTTACCCTTTAAAAACATGGCTTTCAAAAGCTTGGAGACATGAAATACATCTAGAATCTTTTGTTCAAGCTCGCACACCGGTCACCAGAGAAGCAAGCAAAAACCTTTTTTTTGTTTTACTAGTATCAATCATGACTCTCACTAATGGTTTATAATTAAAAATAAAAATTTAAATAATCCTTATATGCAAAAATAACTAAATTAACATTTATTTAAGATGGAATTGATTCCCTATTACTTAAGCATTTGAAATTTTAGTTACATGCAGGACTCTGATAATTAATCTCTCTAATAATAATGAAATAATCTCAAAATTGCTGCTTTAATTGGATCCTCGTCTCAGACTATTCTGCTTAAACTGATGTCATGCCTCACCAAGGCTTCTTTCAACAGGTTTTAACTCTGCTTTCCAAAAAGCAAAAACCAAAACTGGACAAGTAAAAAGATGTAAACTTGTGTACATGCAAACTAGGCTTGGAAATGGTTCTAAATGACCTGGTCTGCATTCATTTGAAAGTCTGTGATAGAGCCAGTAGACTCAGTCATCACACGATTACAAGCCCCATATAAAAGCAGCCTCATTACGGGCAGAGCCCAGCTGCCAGATGACTCGAACCTTTGCTTTGTTTGAGTATGCAGAACTTATGAGCAAGGCCGCTCACAGGGAGTGTCTATATTACAGTGGGGAGTGAAAGAGCAAACCATGCCACAATGTATTTTCTCTGATCAAAGGGAAGGGACTTTGATGAATGCTGTTCATTAGACACACTTGGCTGAGTTCACTTCACATCAAGGCAGGAGGAGAAAGAAAAGAAGATAAAGAAGGGAGGCTGGAGGAGAAAAACAATGCGGTTGAGAAGGATAAATATTATTCTGGAACAGAATGGAAACATTTTTCACTGGATGAATGCATTGTTGTAATAAATTTCCCATTCAGTTTTAAAAAGTGGCCACAGGGTGGAGACAGTCATCTGATGAGCAACACCCTGATTCATTCACAGTCCTCACATGACTCTGACCTGTAGCATTTTCTGTATTAATCTGAAATAAATGGGGCAGTGTGTCAGTGCAAGAAATAATGTGTTAATCTGAGAGAATGAATAATGGGCGACCATTTAAAAACAAAACAAAAAAACCACTGCTATTCAGTTGGAAAAGCCAAGTTCCCCGTGCCTCAACCTGACGGATTGTTTCATAGATGCAGGCTGACGCACAAAATTGGGAATGACAGAAGGATTTATCCTCCACTCATTAATATCTACAACTGGTTGATGAGGTTCACCTCTGCCTCCTCTTTCGGCACTGAAGTTAAACAAAGCCGCACATGTACATGTGCAGCATTCAAGTGTCATTATTGTATAGCAAGCCCAAGCTGCTATGGCTTAATGATCTTCAGAAGCTGATTTTCCATGACTGCCACAAGGAAGAAATGCCAAACAACAATCTTTTCTCCTGGGTTTGCAGCAAATCGAATTGATTTGGTATGCTGTCCTGCAGCTCTGCTGAGGAAAAGAAAAAAGAAAACCCACATGTCAGGGGAGATTTTTCTGAGACACCGGAGATTAAATTCTGATAATCCCAGTGCCAATTTAAAATCTGGGGCAAAAATAATAAATGGTCAGACAGAAAATTGAGGGACTCTGCAAATTAAACTGAAAAGACTGAGCTCATGGAGGACTTCTGTCGCCCCATATCTTGAGGAGGAGTCCAAAGAAATACCTATGAATCTATTTAAATGGAAAACAACATATCTTGCAGTTAAAGGGAAATAAAAAATATAAAAATTAGCAACACATTTTTGAAAAAAGTGGACATTTGTACATTTCAATACAATAAATCATTTAGACACTTGTGTTTACTCTCATCTTTTTTTGAGATTGTTTCTTAAAGAAGCTTGGGCGTTAAGGGGATTTGAAAAGCATGAGAAGTAATTCCTCAGGCATGCAGACCTGTTGTTGGTCAATTAAACTAGTTTGTGTTACAGATCTGTTTGTAAAACTGCAGCTTTTACATGCAAAAACTCATTTTATTTTTGACAATAAAAGTAAAAGTAGAAATATTATGTAAAAAAATTAAAAAGTAAAAGTTCTACATGTAATGCAGGTTGAATTTATTTATTATCAAGTCACATTGCTTTCTGAAATTTCTTTAAAATACAGGGGTTTTTAGCAGTCATGTCTTTTTTATAATCTAGTAGACACATGAAATGTACACATTTGATGAAGAGGCATTTTGCTGTTTTTTAAAGTCAAGTTTTGTCAAGTTCTTGTTGATAATTTGGTGAGCACCTCCCTGATAATAAATCTTTTGATCCTAGAGTTATTTATTTCTGTGTTGATAATTGATACTTTACGCATTAAAAGGACCTCGGGTGCACTGGAATTATAACTCTATGTCAAATCCTTATTTCTCCCTTGTGCAGATAACAGATGCTTTTTTTTCTGAAAAAGGGGAGAGGTTCTCTAAGTTCTATATTTCAAATGCAAAAGGGTTTGAACTTTGCAGAGTAGCCTAAATGATGAATGAATGAGAGGTGTAGGTCATAAAATACTGAGAAATACATTGGGACATAAAAAGACGACAGTAGAAGTGGCTACTGCAGAAACAGGCAGAGATGATGAAGAAAGCTTTGAGTGTGGTTAAACATTTTGATTAAATGAATATAGTCAGTCACTTCCTTTATGCACTCTCACCGCCACAGGATCATAACTGGATAAATGAGGGATACAAGCACAATGTTTTTAATTTTTCAACTCCCATTAGGATTATTTTTGTTGCTATGTAAAATTATTGCATTTACTTGAAATGCTTAGAGTGTAGTAGATGCACAGCATAAATTTAGATTTATGGTTCTCATTTTGTTTACACCTTTTTAACCATTCAGTTTGGAGTTTATTTAAAAATGTAAATTCCTTCCTACCCGGACCTTACCACTGCAGATGGAACCATCTTAGACCAGGTTACAGAGTACAAGTACTTGGGAATCTGGTTGGAAAATGCACTGTCCTTCCATCACCACATCACCATGTTACAATCTAAAGTCAAAGCAAAACTTGGCTTTTTGTACAGAAACCACTCTGCTTTTACATCTTCAGCTAAAAAGGTTGTCGTTGAAATGTGTATTCTTCCTTTGTTTGATTGTGGTAATATAATCTGTTGCCATGCCTGCAAAGGCAGTCTTCATAAACTAGACACAATCTTTCACTCTGGAATTCGTTTAGTTACTAATACCTATAACAATACTAATACTAATGCCCCTTACTAGACACATCACTGCCTGCTGTACTCCAAGGTTAATGGCCTTCATTGCAGTTCCGTCGCAACAGTCATTGGCTTATGATCATTTACAATAGTTTGCTTGGTCTCTCACCTCCATATCTGAAATAGTTAGTACAATTAGAGTATCCCTCAAGATACATCACTTGTTCTTCGTAATTCCTCCTATTGAAAGTTTCAAAAACACGGTCTTCTTATGGCCTTATGTCTTTTGTTTTGCTGCTCCGAATGATTAGAACTTCTATTAAAACATACTGGATTTGGAGACTCTGATTCCACTCTCCGCTTTTAAATGCAGAGTAAAGGACATTTTTAAACAGTTGTGTAAATGTTTTCTTAATCAGTAATTTAATATGTCTAAAACATGTTTGTTGTTTTCTTCCCTCTCCTTTAAGTGTTTTTAGCATTTTCAGGCCAACATTGTAAATAAGAAATTGTTCTTAATGTTTTGCCTGGTGAAATAAAGGTTTCTATTTATCTATCTAAAAAATGCAGCTCAGGTCAGGCAGATATTTGGTCTTTTAAAGTGTAATTTTTATGGTATAAGAGTATAAATGTGACTCACTGGAGGGTTTAATTCTCTCAAAACAAAACCACATTTCAATAATGACAAAAAGAAGCAAAGATTTGTGCCTTTAGACCTTAAAAGTTAAACTATTTAATTTCTACTTTATGATACAATTACATTTATGCATGCAAGTTAATAAAGGAGATTTTCAAACATCTGATTTTAGTCTGTTTTTTACGATGCTTGATCCAAAATAAGAAAAAAATAAAATCCAAATCACACGTCTGATTTTTAAAGAATTTATTTGTAAATGATAGTGAAAATAAGTACTTGGTCAATAGCAAAAGTTCAACTTAATACTTTGTTTCATACCCCTTTTTTGACAATGACAGCAGTCAAAATCTTTCTGAAGTCTTTACAAGCTTTTCACAAACTGTTGCTGGTAATTTGGCCCATTCCTTTCATTCATTTTCTTTTCATTTTCTTTTACCATTTATTCCCTTTCGAGGTCACGGGGTTGCCGGAGCCTATCCCGGCCACTTGGGCGTAGGCAAGGGATGCCCTGGACTGGTCGCCAGTCTGTCGCAGGGTAGAATATCCTCAATCACACATCCATTCACACCTATGGACAATTTAGAGTTGCTAATCAACCTATGAAGCATGTTTTTGTACGGTGGGAGGAAGCTGGAGATCCCAGAGAAAACCCACACATGCACGGGGAGAACATGCAAACTCCACACAGAAAGGTCCCCTGTTGATGTGTTTTTCAGGTCCCCCAGCCGGGACTTGAACCGGGGGCCTCCTTGCTGTGAGGCAAGAGAGCTAACCACTGCGCCACCGTGCAGCCCATTCCTCCATGCAGATCTCTTCTAGAGCAGTGATGGGGCAGTCTTTTATATAGATAACCAGTTCAAACAGGTGCCATTAATACAGGTAATGAGTGGAGGACAGAAGATCCTCTTACAGAAGTTACAGGCCTTTGAGAGCTAGAAATCTTGCTTGTTTTTTGGTGACCAAATACTTATTTTCCACCATAATTTGAACATAAGTTCTTTACAATCAGACAATGGATTTTTTTTTCTCATTTTGTTTCTCAGTTGAGGTATACTTATGATGGAAATTACAGGCCTCACTCATCTATTTAAGTGGGAGAACTTTCACAATTGGTGGCTGACTAAATACTTTTTGCCCCACTGTATGGATCAACCCCGGTGCATGTGGCATTCACAATATTAAAGTAAGGGGCCAGTACCTGCACCTCACTAACGACTAAAGTGTGGCGTAAGGCTAATGTACAATAGCATCACCTCAACTTCATGAGTGTGTGTAACTTACATTAGCTTCACAAATACTTCAGAATACACTCACCACATGCATGACAATAGTATCTTCCATTTTCATGATGTCCCTAGACATGGCAGCCACAACAAAACTGCAACACACACTTGCACTCCCCTTTAAGTATTGTAACTCTTCAACCGTTGACGTAATTCCAGAGGATTCAGGAGCAGAGAGAAGCAGCTTTGTGTGTGCAACACATTTTAGAAGAGAAATCCTTAAACAATTGACATAAATCAGCTGATTCTAATGTTTGCGGCATTATGCAACACTTAATGTTAGTAATGTGTCGCATGATGGGGCAAAGCCTTTATTTTCTCCATGTTAGAGTCAGCGGATTGAAATTGATCACAAGAATAGTCGAAGATTTACGGTATGTCAAAGAGCATGTATTATTTACGCGTCTCCGGTGACTTCTCCGATGTTCAAGATGTGACCGCTCCTCTCTATCACCCTCTACAGGCTCGGATAACCCAAAAACCCACAGCACACAAAGGTCAACCCCCATATGGGTGTGATATGTTCTATAAATTAAAGTTAATTCTAATTTTAGGGCCTTGTGGTGTTATTTGAATTTTCTTATGATGTATTATAAGCATAATTTTAGCTTAAAAAATATTTTAATGGAAAAAGATACATGAAACAGTAAATGTCAACAGTATTAAATGTGACATTGATGTTACCCCTACCTCCTTTTAGATCTTGTATGTGTTTTTTAGGTTTGTAGCTTTTTGTGCAATGCAGGGATAAAAATATTAAGAAAAAAGTTTCTTGTAAAAGTTAAATTAGGGACTCCTAATCTTTTAAATTATAGTTCTGGTTTAAAAACGATTATTTCATAGACAACAGAGGATGACTTTAACTCAACACTTTGCAAAAGCACTGAAACAAGCTAAGCTCTAATTCATTCAAAGGGTTTTCCATCTTTGGTAAACGTGTGAAAAGGAAACACATTTAACCTCTGAAAGTGTTGCTTAAAGTGAGCCACCTTGGTTCTAGTGATAGCGTTGATAGTTTATTGATTGCTTCACTGAACTAAAGCTGTTAGCTTCTTCAGTCCAACAGTCAATCAGAGATCTGGCTGGGTGAAACAGAGCTGCAGAAATAGCATCTCCCCAAAGCAAGTACAGAGGCCCCGAAAGCAAAGCCACTTTTAAAGGTCAGGATGGCTGTTCACTGTGATTGTAACTGTTATTCAAGCAGCAAAAGATAATGTCGGCAGGGAGGAGCACAAAAAAAAAAGAACCTGTCAGTCAGGATTGCAAATCTTCAAGACAACACATTATATATGTATCTTGAAAAACAAACAGCAGAGAGGAGTGTGAATGACAGTAAGGAGTGCCGGTCTACACTTACTGATACCTGATCTGCAGATATTTCATTTCAGCTCAATAACTTAATCTCTATTGTAAATATCAGAGCTGGGTTGCCTGCATTGTGTCTCCACTCATTCACCGGAGCGTAATCCTATATTGAGGAGTAATCCACAGCCTGAGCAGTCAAAGAACGCTCTCCCTCTTTACTCAGCCAAGCTTAACTGGAGATTTTACAGCCTTCAACAGTCTGTCTGGTGGGTCATGGAGAGGTGAAAGCACAACAATGAGGTCTGAGAAGAAGTCAAAACTCATGCTCTTGTGAAGAGCATAACTAGTTGATTTGACTGCCCAGCATTTGATGCATACTCTGCAAAAAAATAAGAAAGAAAAAAAAAACTAGGGGGACTACATGAGGGACTGAATGGTTCTAAGGCATCAAACAAAAACTTATTCTCAGAATTATGAAGACTTTGGACAAAAACAAAGAAATCAAGTCCTCAATTGTATTTTCTGTGGAGCTTGGGACGTACCACATTTGATTGGTAAACTCAATTTCAACAGGAAGCATTACCACTGAAAGGTGTATTGCAAGCTCTCAGATTAGACTATTAGCGCAGCAGAGAGGCCGTCCCACAGGGATGAGGCTGTAATGACATGAGCACTTTACAGCATCTGTTTGCTCATCTCAGAGGATGTTCAAACTATGTTTATTTATACAATAGCACATTAATCCAGTGCTACAGAAAAAATGTGACCCCAAAGAAAGTACTTTGATAATGAGGCTTTTGCAATGACAAGAAAAGTTGTTTCAAAGGTTTGATTACATGAACATTTGGTGTCCCTGCTCTAACTTCCCCCCTTTGCTTGATGTTGCCATATCATCTTTTATGTTGCTAATTCTGATATAGATGTCCTTCACAAAAAAAGAAAGAAAAAAAACTGCTGCTGCACATTTAATATCAATTCAGGTTGTGAATTTTACTGTCCATCTTATTTTTTTACAATAATTACTATTAAATAGCAATAAAAAAAAATCCATGACCCACTGTTAATAAGTATTTTTTTTAACAATTGACATAAAAAACCTTGCCTATCTATAATTTGTGCTCATCCTGTGCTGCTGTGCTTTAGAAGCTATATTCCCATGCTTGGCGGCAACTTTTACAACTGCAATGTGCTCTTATCACCATTACCCAGACACCTGCCGTAACAAACAACCTGTTAATCCTCTTAAAGCTGCAAAAAACACCAGCCTTGACGATCCAAATCAACATTAACAGTCAAACAAGTACCTTCGGCCTGCTAAACGCACCATTTATTTTTTAGCTACAAGGCCATTTTTGAAAGTTTTTCCTACATGGTGGAAACTTGATAAACATGGGTATTTATAATGAATTATGTATCATTTTCTAATAGTGGGATTTCTTTGAATCTTTGTTTTGAACTTGGTTTGATTTTCATTGGATGGAAAAGTCTCTGGACAGCTAATACAATAAGCATTGTTTTTTTACTTTGGATGTGTGTGCATGTGTATTCAAACCATGACCTTGGGTGTCTCCTGTGTGCCTGCTGCTGTCACCAGACTGGCACACGCTTTGATTAGGAGTAATTAATGCTTGCACATCTGGCTCTAGCTCCCTCAGTTATTTCTAAATTTGGCTCCCTCTAGGAGTTCTTACATGCTCCACATTTCCCTTCTATTTATCCCCTTCAAACCACTGGTAACTGGTAACAAATATTTTCCATATCTTTTAGGCTTTCTTGAGGTTTTTGCACCAAGTTTGTCATTGTCACCTTTGCTGACGCTCGGATTTTGATCCCCTTCCCATGGTAACCAGCACTGTTCAACTGTTCAAGAGATGAAACGGCTGTTTTCTGGCAGCATGAGCAAAGTAAGTCCCCTGGCAGTGATCCTTAACCAGTCTGGCCTCCCCAAGGAGTTGCACATGATTTGCTGAGAGGGGAGAACTAGACAAATACAGCGGGTCAAAGAATGTCTCACTTCAGTGATGCAGAAGGAATATCATGTGTTATGCACTTAATCATTGCAAACATCTATGCACATACTCAAAAAAGGTTTATTAAAGACCCACTCCATTGAACATCATGTTTTCAGTGTTTTTAATGTTTTCTTGTAGCATTTTTATTGTGATGGAGGACATATGTTAAGAAAATTTCTTTATTCAAATCAAGAACTGACAAAATAAAATGCAGTCTGAAATAGCCTGTAACTATGTAGCAGTTGCTTCAGCTGGCAGACCACAAGCTCCCTGCTTCGTTCTATTCTCATGCATCCACTTGCAAAAAAAAGATTCATGCACGTCTAAGTTTTCCTCGTCTTAGCTGGCATCTGGCTCAAAACTGTATGGCTAGAAAGCTCCAATATTGCTAGCCGTGTTTGTTACACCAGTAATGCTAGGATGCGGTTGATAGGGGCTTTAAGTTAGCGGAAGACAATGTAATAATCATGGGAAATGAGCAGCCTTACACCACGCCCAACAACTCAGAGGCAAACCTATGATGAACTCCTGCTGCTCTGCAGAAACTATGTCCTAGAAAATAACACTTTTTTACCAGCATCTTCATAATGAAAAGACCATTTGGAATGTTTTAAAATAGATCAAAAGATGATTGCAGTGGGACATTAAAAAAAAATGTTTATCACAACACCTAGTAACAAATTAGATGTATTTGGCTTAACATGTTAACGTTAACATAATAAGTTAACATTCTAAAATACTAATTTAAAATACTAATAATAATTTAGGGAATTAATAAATTGTTAGACAAAAAAACGACAAAACCACTCTTCATGGCCAATGGGAACAAATTCAGCAAAAATAAATTAAAAACAATGTCACAAATACGTTCATACCATACCAAAGATCTTTTTGTGAATGAATACAAATTTTCTTGGTTCTGGGATTTTTTTAATAAAAATATATTTGATAGAAATTTGGTTTGTTTGTGATGACACTAAGCAGATTCCGAAGCTATGACAAGTTTCTCTCTCAACTACTGTGAGCTGTAATCAGCGGAGATTGCTTTGGTTTTAATTACATTTTCCAACATCTGCTCTGCCTCACAAAACAGAACAATCTGGATTCATACTGGCAGATTTCTCACCAACGAGTTACCCAGGATAAACCGCTGATGAGAAAGAAGGTTCTGCTCCCAGAGTGAACAGCTCAGCTGTCAACACAAGTCCATTAACCACTGTCCACACAGCAACACGCCCTGGCCCTGGCCCTGGCCCCCGCAGTCCTTTCCATGTCTTTGGTCCAGAACAGAGAGCAGTTTGATCCCAGAGTGACGGCCGTGTTTAGCTATTATCACTCGCTGCATGAAAGCACATGGGGCTTAGGGAACCTAAGGAGTGTTCATGTGTTAAAAGCACTATTTTCCATCTCTCTTTGCCTTGTTTGCTTTTATTTATTTAATTGGAGGGGGAAATCAATCTTTTCACCCAGTATTTGTGTCAGAACTCGATCATATCACAGAATACAAATTAAAAACGTCTTCCAGATCCACTGATCAAGTTGACCTTTTCAAAACCGAAACATTTATAAGGGGTTGATGCATTTTGTCCATAAAAAGATTTAGCTATGATTACTGAAAAGCACTTTCAGTGCTAGCCATGCAGAACTTAAAGAAATTCAGTAAATATCGAGGAGTTTTAAAAATTCAGTCCAGCGGGGGGTCTACAGTGAGCTGTTTTTATGGTGAACCTGGAGATTGATGGAGTTGGGGGAGGTGTGGAGATAAATATTCAGCAGAGATGCACACAGGTGACAGCTCATCAATACATGACCGCATGAATAAACATTGTCCCCTGTCTTGCTGCAATTACTGCCTGTGAGCAAGTAGTTGAAGTAATTGAAGCTTCCACGTGCTCTTAGAGCCACTGGGCCAAACTGTAAATTGCATTTTCACCTTCATGATAACCAGTGATGGCTGGTACGCTCAGCATGTTCACGTCCCTCCCTTTAATGGTCAGCTGTGTTTGGGCATTCAGCCATCCAGATGCTTCATCTGTACTCGTGTGTTCCGTATGTGTTGAAGTAAGTTACAACAATATTTACTTGAGACATATGAAAGAGTGCTGGTGAAAGTTTGACAGTAGAAGTAGACTTACTTCATAGTACATAGAATTGACTATAGGTCAGTACATCAAACTAAATATATTTTAATCTTTCATTGGTTTTGGCTTTGCGTTCTGTTATTACTGACAAAGTCCTCATTTGAAATCAGAGTGATAAATCTATTGTCTATAGGCTTTTGCATTTCTCCTACATGTTGGTATTTTCGAATGGGAATAAGGGCACGTTAAAGGTTTTTAAGGCCTCAAGTCGAAAAAACAGTCTTTTCAAGGTTGCAGCAACACACCTACAAAATGCAATCTCTATTTTTTTGAATGCCTTCCTTTGTTGGAGGCTTCTATCAGCGGAACATCAATAAACGGCACCATTTAGACCTTTAATATCCAAACAGTAAGTGGTTTTGCTGAGATTAACCAGGGCGATGATGGTATATAGCTATATCTGAAAGAAACACATGTCCACCAATCACACCATGTGAAGACACAACCCCTCCCCAACTACAGAGCTACAGTTGTCCCTGTTCAATAGTGAGCTACAGCCAATGAAAAAAAAAACCTTTACAATGCAAGGGACAAAACTAGCAGCCCTTTAAACTTTTAGGAAACCCTTAAAAGTTTGCAGACATAAACTTGGTATGGACTGAACATAATTTGAAGAGTTTATTCAGAGCAAAAAGGTTTGCTTCAGAATCAGGAAAATTGACGATTCATCTGGAAAGCTGGTTTTCTACATGACAGAATGAGATTTACGGCATCAAATGCACAATGAGTAATTACAGTAAATGATATGAGCTTATATCTGTCAAACAAATTAAAACTGAAGCAGACATCCTGATTGTGATGAAGCTTCACCTTAGTTCACCACTACATTAACAATAACATGGTCCTATACAGATCAGCTGAGACATATAGTGATTTTTAATTTATATTAAAAAAGAACATCTAGGGAATTAAAAATCTATCCAAACCTGCTCAATTATGCATCGCTCTGCTTGCTTCAGCTGTCTTAAAAGAAAAAAAAAAAGCCAGCCTGTGTAATTTATTGGGTAAAAATCAAATGAAAGAAAAGCGGCTGTTGTTTTGTAACAACACACAAAAGCATTTACGTATTCCTACAGAGAAATTTACAGAAGAATTTACTAAAGGATGTGGTTACTAATTAGTCGTGAATATTTTTATAATAAATAGATGCTTAATCTTTGACAAATATTTTCCCCAGCTATTACGCTGTTTTGACAAAAATAATTTGTGGGTTTTTTAGAAATTTAAGTCAGAGTCCATTTAGCTGTAAATCTTCAAGAAAACTAGCAGGCCAAAGGCCTAAAGTAATGGCTTAAAGTAGTGGCTTTAAAGCCCCAATCAGATAATCTTTTGACCAATTGTAAAAGTGACCCCAGTGGTCTTTTAAATATATTTATGCAGGCAAAATAAAAGAAAATGTGTCATTTTCTAGGACGTAGTTTCTGCAGAACGGCAGGGGTTCATCTGAATTTCACTTTAGCTGTGAGCAGAACTATTTGGCGTGGAGTAAGCCTTCCCATACTTCCTGTCACTCATATGTTAACACTCTCTCCTGCTAGCTTACAGCGTCTTACAACCTCAATTGAACATTAGCGGTGCAACAACAATGCCGAGAAAAATTGGAGCTATAAAGCTGTTAGTGGATACATCGAAATGGAGGATGTGGTCAGTTGATTGCAGTTTCTACGTCACAAGATTTTTTTAGGTGACCCTTTTTTAGAATCTACTCTTGATTTGTAATTAATTTAAATACCGAAATACTAAGAAGTGCAATTTTAAGCTTAATATTATTTATAAATTTCCCTCCCCCCTCTGAAAAATGCTACAAGAACATGTCAAAAACACCAAAAACACATTTTCTATTTGGAGTGAGTCTTAATGGGTGAAGCAAACAGAATCAATGTTGATGCGGAGGGGTAACGAGTAAAGTCAGTCTCAGTAACAGAAATACTCTTCTGTGAGAAAACAGGACTTGATGAGGAGGACCTGTTGGCAGGGTGGTGGTGAAAGGGAAAACCAACAATCAATCCAGAAGCGGTTATCCAGATCCTAACATGTGTCAACCCACAGGCAGGCCCAAAAACGGAAAAGGGTTGGCAACAGAAGCAACAGGACATGAAAAAACATCAGGCTTGAAGCCGAGCAAAAAACTACAACAAACCAGCAGAGAAGCAGAGTGGAACTCAAACAAAGTGAGAGCAACAAGGCTGATAAGGAGGAAAGGGAGCGTGCACGTCCTGAGCAACAAAAGCTGCTGAAGGTCTGGCAGCACAGTGGAACATGACAGAAACCATCAATTTAGTGGATTTTGCTAACTGCTCCTATTCAACTTTATAATATTTTGTGCTTCTCCTATCATTTCATTTATTCAAGCTAAAAACATTCAATTTCTACCATCAGTATGAGCTTTACCGCCAAACATGGTCCCTGAAGCATGACTGATGTGTTTGAATAATTGCTTCATTAAGATCAGGGACAGTTTCTTTCTTAGGCAAATATAGTGTAATGAAAAAATAATTAGTGATAGGCTATACAGTTAAGATAACACACAATGCAGGAAATAATTATAGAGAAAGAATGATAAATAAAAATGCAAAAAATCTTTTGTCTAAGATACGAAAGCAAAAAATACAAATAAAATAAAAGGCTTGCGATTTAAATCTTTTTAAATGCCAAAGTCTCCAGCTGTTTTTGTTTTTGCTATCTTAGTAACACACAAGTATTTACGTCAAATCAAAAAATGAGATTTTCCACCTGCAGATTTCCAATTCTCAAAAGTCTCCCTGCAGCTGAGATACTGATTGAAGATTATTTATTCATCTTCATGACAATGCCTGTGCATAACTTACACGGAGGGTCTGAACAGCGTTCTGGCCAGGGACTCCTATAGAAATCCTTGGAAATAAAATCAAAATGTTCCTGTTTCATTTGCATCTCACAAAAGTTAAGAGTGAACATATTTTGCACACACAGTAGGTTTTGAAAAAGAAATGATAAACTTCCAATCCTAAATGGTATGAATATGTGTTTTAAATTTAATATTATTCAATGCACATGATGAAGATTAAATTATTTAGGCTTTAGCGTATTTTTCCAACTGTACTTCATGCCAGAGTATAAGTGGCAGCAGCAAAAAAATGAATAATAAAGACGAAGAAATCATACATAAGTCGCACGTCTGGGAGGAATTTCTTTCAAAACAAATACGAGACTAAGAACGGACATTTAATTTTGAAAGGCAAATCACAATAACAGAATAGATAACAATGTCAATGTTTATGTTGTAAGTTTACGTGTTTAACATAACAAAACTAAATGTCTTTCTCTCTCAAAAACATAATAGACTAATCAAATGCACGGTTCACTTCCATAACACTTTGATGCTTATTTAGCTTCATAAAACAACAAATGAGCAATTACTAAGATAAGATAAAGAACATGTTAACAAGTCCTAAGTGAACAATGCCACCAAGCCTGGTGTAAAGGGGTGTGTGATACCAGGAATAAGGGAATCAGTCTTATACCAGGTAATTACAGGGTTACCATCGCCTATATTGATACTATTACCAATGCTAATTCTTCAAATGTTGTGATCATTGAATAATTTTGTAAATTCGCCACTTTTTGTTAATTGCGTAATAAAAAACAAGACAAGGACTTTTGGCAAATAAAACCGTTTTTTAAACTAACTTCAACAATCTGAACTAAAGATACATCAAATGCAAAACTATCCTAGTGGAAAGGAGGTACTACATTACTCGGACTGCACTTCTGCATTACCGAGAAGGAGGGTCTTAGGGCAGGGATGCCCAGTTTAGTTTAGTATGTTTAGTTAGTTCAGTTTGGTATTTTCCTATGGAATTCTATGCATCCATGATCCGTTTGATTTTATGTTTACTTTACAATTACTGGTACGAAGCCCATAGAGCCGACTGTTGTGATTTTGGGTGTACAAAAAAAATTGAATTGAATCCGCGGCCGGACTTGGTTTTAATAGTTTATCTTATATATTTTTTCAGAGTTTACAGAGTTCACAGCATTTAACATGTAGCTAACGTTCTCTCTCTTTCCCGTGTGCGTCGTGGCTCTTTTTCCCCTAGAACCTTGCTGGTCCACAAACATGCCTGAACAACCACAATGGTTCATTCATTTTCCACTAAAGAAGTACGTTTATGTCAAGTGGAACTTGCTTCTTTTCTGTGTTCTGGCACATTTAAATACTTGCATAAGTGCCAGCTGTGCGATGCTGCTGCGATTCGAGGATTTGAGTGCCAAATTCTGGCTATATCTCGCTTTTTGTTGCAGCCGATGAAGAAGCTCCTGCAGGGTAGTGTGAGGTATGATAGTTGCAGGGGCCATTGTTAAGGTAGAGCTGGTGGCCAAGCATGCATTTGGTTAAGGATCAGATTTTGAATAGAATGCGGACTGAGATGGAAACACTGTACTTGCATGAACTCTGTGACTAAATGTGAGTATTTTATTGTACCTTTTAAAGAAAAACTGCGACAAAAGTATTAATCGCATCAAGCTAGTATCACTATACTCATCTTGTTATCAATATTATTGATGCTCAGACTAATACGCCCACCCCTACAGCGTAAGACTGGGCAGAACTTCTTCTTTTGTGTTGCTGTCAGTGGCAAACACACCTACAGTGCCCTCTAGCAATTGTTAGAGGGAAAATAATGAAAGTGCCATATAACTCGCACCTGAGTAAAAGTCTCATCCAAATATGCAAAAAAACGCAACTAATACTCTGAGAAATGGTAACCTGAGCAATGGCCATTTCAGAGGTTTACTGAGAGCTGTCAAAACAAACAAAAGTATTGCATTTTTTTTGCAATGAACAAATCAATTGAAATGTGTTAAATAGGTTTTTTTGTGTTTTACTTTTGAACTGACGTTTGAGCTTCAACAGTGTTGGAAACTTTTTTTTCTATTAAAAGAACCCATTTCTTTTCAACTTTTTAGGACAGTTATCACATAATACAATCCAGAATGATACCAAAGAAGACCTTTTCTATCTCTGCTTTGCCCGATGTTGTTGACATGGCGGTACTATCTCAAAAAAATCAAATGTTCAGTCTTTGCCCTCAAGGACAGAACTGCGTAAAATCAATGAAAAATCCAGGAGGCTCTTCTTTCTAAAGGTGTGTTGTGAAGTCACACTTTAAAAGCAGAATCTGTTCAAACAGTCAAGAGAAAAGAAGAAAGTGCTTCTTTGTTTGTGTCCATCAGTCATGGCTGTGGTCAGGCAGTGAGGTGGTCCTCCACCAGCTACCAGGGGAGTTAATATTGAATCTTCTCTGGTAAATGTGGTCCATCTCTGAAGTCAATCAATGTTTAATATTTGAAGCGGTTCAGGTGAGGAGAGGCAATGGTGGTGCACACGGGTGAACTCACGTACACACACACGTAGCTTATCACAACAAAGTTACTTAAATACACATATACACCTATATCTTTCATCCACTCTAACACAATCATTTACACTTGCTTCCAACCATCCACCATAAAGCAATGAAAGTCACATTCTGAAGGGAGAGGAAAGTAATAGGATTGCTCAATTAGGTGCTAAATGGCTTTCTGGGGGCCAGTATTTCATCTCCCCTGCCACTGCAAGCAAAGTGGAAAGAGAAGCATAGGCTTCTGAAAGGTGAGTGCAGACATAAGCTGCATATTGGAAAGATTTTATAGCTTTCTGCAGTGCAGAGGATCTTAAGGTCTATCACCTGGATAACATGCACGCTGACCGTGTAGTGAATCGATGAAAGCATTTTCAGATGAGGTTACACTTTTTTTATGTACAACTGTTCCATCCGGACGTGTTTGAACGAACGGAGGAAATGCAACAAGAATATTTGTGCAAAGTCACAAAGAAACTACACAAGAACAGCAAAAATACAAAAAGAAATTAAATTTTCTGTAAGAGGGTTTTATCTTGTTGCTTTGTGTTTGCAGAAATCTTTATAAAAAGTATCCCCATGTAAATAAAATAACTTATTTTCTTCAAAAGCTGATTAGAGAGAATTAGGATAGCTTGTATGTTTAAATGCCAAATTCATGGTATCGAACATGATACAAATGGTTATGTATTGTCAATAACAAACAAAGAGTCAAACAGGCAAGCTGTACAGTAACACTGGCCTCATGCTGCATCCAGTTCGGCTCCGGTGCGGCCTCCGGAGTCATTAGGTAAGTTAAAAAGTGCGAGAGACACTCGCACTGCATCCAGACAGGTCCGGCCTCTTCGGTCCGGCCTCTCCGGCGCTCCGAATCCATTTTGTTGGCTTTAAGTGCTGGATGAGGCTGGAGTAGTTTTTTGGAAAGTTGGGGGGAATTAAACATTTTTTAGATTAAAACCTATTTTCTGTTCTTGTTTTCCCTGTGGTGTAAACATTACATCATTTCCGCTAACACGGGGTCACAAAGTGTGTGGTAAAGCATCATATTGGTTACTTAACATCATGGACATCAAGAGGCTGATCACTTAGATCCAGAACCATCACCATCATCTTTTAAGATACTGTACATGCTTTTTATAAGGATAACGACAAAAAGGACAGAGCCTAGGCTGCAGCAGGACTGCAGCCATCAGTAGCCAATGTGAGTCATCTGCTGTAGCTAGACCGCTCCAATGGCTGCACTGGAGCTAGACTGGGTGCAGTTTATTGGCAGCTTTGTAATTCCTAATTTAATATCTAGCATCTCTGAGCTGCTGACGCCACACACAGCTATGTCTAGAACACTGTTGATTTTATTCTTAATATTTTTATGAGGTGAACAGTAATCTAGTTGTTGGGTTAAGTCATTTAAGCTTGGTTTTGGTTCATCCAAAGCAAAAACCTGAATTTAAAACATGTTAATCATACAGTACAAAATAGAAAAAATTAGGCCGAAAAATTAACTTTTTCAAATTTAGGAATTCATAAAAGATCAATTTTTTTAGAGTTGAAATTTGTAGAGTATTTTCTTGATTTACATTTAAACAAGTTGGTATCACTAGAAAAACCTCTTAAAATAGCACTTTTATAAAAAGTGTTTTTCAGCGCTTCATCACATTTAATAATAATTTGTTTCTGGGGGAATAGAGTTCCAAAAAACCAAGAGTACTGGAATAAAAAATCTGCTTGGTTAACTTAGTTACTTGTAGGTACAGTGGAGTCAAAGACATGAGCTCTAAAGCTGAACTTAAGCTGTCTGACTTCAGGGTTTCGCATGAAGGGATTTTCATCCTACAAGTATTTTATTTACTGTATTATTAATTTAGTTCAGGCTTGTTATCCAGGCCCTCCAGTAGACTCCTCCTGGGAAGCACTGCCCTAATTGAGTAGAATTGCTAAAATCCCTGATTCAGGCTAAATGAAAATATCAATAAAAACACACCCTGGATGATCTTTGCTTGTGGCAAAAAGCTGCACTACACTTGATGCCTCGGTTTGTAATTACATCCAACTGAATAATTCACATCCATGTCCTCCAGCTATAGGTTCATCTAAGTGAATGTTCAATATTACATCATTATATAAATATATATCTCATATTCTACATGCTGTCTTTCTAGAGGCAGCTCCAGCAGACGTCTGAAATGTCAAGAACGGACGAAAACCTCAAACAATCAACAAACAACATTTAGGTCAGAGACTCACTGTTTACCCACACAGTCCCCTGAAATACTTGCTGGCACATTTGCAACAGGCTGCAGCATCTCATATTAGCTGACACAACAACTGAGCTGCATGCTTGTGGTAGCTGTCTGCGGAAGAGTGTTCTGGTCCCTCTGCACTCGTAAATTGCTGTTAGGGTTTATGACAGTGCAGTAACACTGGGGGCTGTGTCAGTTCATTATCACATGGCTTTCTGTTTTCATGATGCCTGCTCCCTCTGCAAGGATTTATCTCCACCTCAGCGTGTGTGCATATGTCACTGCAAAGCTCTAATCCAGCAGAGACTGAATACACAACAGTCTTTAAATCATTAGCTCATACAAAGCAGGAAAATTACTCACAGGGATGAGTTTCAGCCTCACAAGCAAAACATTTTAGATTTGTGTTTAAATTTTGCTAAGTGGGATAGAGCGCTCAAAGATATTAACATACCTAAGGCAGGAGCATCAGGCAATGTTTTCAATGTGTTCTTTGGAATACCAACATTCTTGTTTATGCTGTTACAAGTGAGTTAAAGCCTACTTTTTGACTAATTATTTAAAAAAATGCAGTAGGTGTGTTGCCATCATGGTTAATGCATAGTTCTCTTAATATCATTGCAGACTGCAGAAAATGGATGGATGGCATAAAAGACTGAACATCACCTGACTGAATAAATAAAACAACCTGAGTATAGAATATTTGGTACAACAAAAATCAAATTACAACCAGGTTTGAGCCCAATCAGAATTCTTCCTCTACCCCTACAGCTTCTCCTTTCCCCTACTTTTAGCCTTTTAAGTGAAGAGTTATGGAAAAATAGTGTCTTCAAATTTGGCCAACACTACTCTGCGATGATGTCACGAATAGTCGCCGGTGAGGTACGGTAGCGCGTTGCTATAGAAAAATACAAAACAACATCAATTTTATAACTTTAAAAAGTAATGCAAAAACAAAAAGTCATTACTTACATTTAAATGTAAACTTATGTGCTTAATAATACACCCAGGTGAAGAAGTGCCTTTGTCCTCCGTGGCACAGCGCGAAGCGGATCACCCTCCCAGTGGACAGATATCCAGTCCTAGGTCACTACGGCTTCCCTTTAATAAAACAAAGTCAGACAGCACTACAGCTCCAAATGCCCTTACAATTGGAGGCATAGGGAGAAGCTGGAGGAATAGGAGTAGAATCCAGATTTGGCCTCGCAGTGCAATAGGCTTCCCAAACTTTCTTAATAATTGACAGTATCAGTAAGCAGGTTACTTATTTGCTTCTAAAAAAATACAACATGGGCCAACCATGTGTGTCAAAATATAGTCTTTCCATTAGTTAAGATAAAATGTTGATTTAGCTGTTCTTAATGACTGGAATTGAGGAGACTGAATCCTAAGAATAGGAATAAAATAATGTGTCTCCTTTCATCAACGCTTTAACACTGGAGCTACTGCTGTCGGGTCCTAAAGAACACTCTCTCTTTAATGTATAACTCGTCAACCGTTTACTTGATCAACACAAATCAGCTGATTCTCACGGTGGAGAAAAGCAGCTTTGAATATCAGCTGTGCACCGATATGAAACACATTTCTAAAGTAAAGTGTTTCATAACGGTGCAAAGCCACTCTTTGCAACGGACATCAGTGAAAGTGTGATTTTTACTGCTTCAGAATCTCTTGGAATTATGTTGATAGTGTAAGCGGTTGAAGAGTTCCGGTGTAAAGTGATTCAAAGCAAGGGTTTAATTGGTAATATTGTCAATACACGTTGTTTGAAATATGATTAAATAATTTAATGCTTCACCTATTAACATCAACTTTTAAGAAGTATCCATTTCCAGAGTTTTCTGCTCTTTGACAAACGTATCTGAACTCTCTGTAATACTGACTGAGATATTTCACGCTTAATTATTAAAGGAGTATAAGCAGTTTTGTAACACACAGGAAAACAGTGTCATAAGACTACACAACATAACTCTGATGATACATTAAACCACAGATACATTACCTCAAACGGAAAACAGAAAAGCCAGAGAACCTAGTAGGCTCTGTTGGATGACAAACATTTCTGGTCTTATATTCAATGTCAGTTGTTAGCATTATCATTGGTGCAAATATTTAAAGAAGAAATGTGATTTGGCCAAATCTCTGCAGCCGTTTCTTAATTAACAACTGAAATGTGTCTTTGCAACGCCCTTCCTACTTCATCCAAAAGCTATTATGGACACTGTCATCTGTATGAAGTGCTAATCTCTGCACCAAATTATCCAGAATAATGCCTTAATTCAATCGAAAATAACAGCTCAGTAAAAACTCAAAGCTCATTTAATGACCTGACCGATGACTTAGAGTGTGAATGTGATTCTAAGAGAAAGATTTAATCGCACTCAGCAATTCTGAGAGATCATCCACTCCACATGCAGGCTGCGCGTACGACATATTTGACCTTCGGTAATATGCTGCCTCTTTTACACATATGGCCTTTCTTTTCAATCACCTAAGGGATTGATTCCGCACTGTGACCCAGAGTTCAAAGGAGGGGATGATTGCTGTTTTAAATGTGTCTCATTATGTACAGAGCAGCGTAATGTTCTCGCACTAGCACAACTCTGTGAGTTAACCCTTTTCCCGCTTTGGAGGTGATTCATTTTTGGCCGTGCCATCAATCACTTAGCTAAATGGCTGCACACATCATTATTGCCAAATGGCTTTGACATTAAGTCTGTTGGAGGAAAAAAAGAAAAAAATGGTTCAGATGAATAGCAGGGAATACAGAGTTTAGACTTCTGGGTGTTTAAAAAGTAATTTTTGATATACTGTTAAAAAAAAAAAAAAACTTTTAACAAAACAGCATAGACATCATATTATTGCTCGGGTTTCCCATATAAATGGGGTACACCGTTTAGTCTTGGATGGGGTAATACACCAGAATGCTTTCTACTTTTTTAGCAATAGTGTTTGCAGTGGTGGAGCTAGAACATTTTACTTAGGGGGGCAGGAGGGGGGTAGAAGACTTTGGAAGTCTGGCAAGGCCAGCACAAAAGAAAGGACCAAAAATATGAATTTCAGTTTCATTATTGTTATTAATATTTAAACAGCTGGTCTTTTAGCTGAGGTGCTATAAAAAATATTGCTTCTTTCATTTTTGCATTGCTTAAAGAAGGTTGTATTGATGATGTTTTAATATTTGTCAATAATAATACTAATATTGACTTAAAAGATGGGGGGTGAGTTAGGGGCAAAGCTTTTTGCTGGGTAGGGGGCTCCGCCCCTGAGTGTATGGTAAAAATAAAAACTGGATTAATAATGTCATCTTGACCACTGAAAATAAAAAAATGTAAAGATAACTTCTTAAGTTTTTACATATCCATGATTTAGTTTGTGATCTATCTAGCAATTTCATGGTCAGAAACAAGTTGACATGAGTTTGGGCTGCAATAATTGTTTTAGATACAGAATGGCTTAAAATAATACTGCATCCCTGCAATGAAAAAAAAGAAGCCTCTAAGTGTGTCCTCTTAAAATGCAGCAAAAAACTCTTGCGTTGTTCCTCCAAATCCTTAGGGAGCACTGGTCTGCGTAAGTAAAAACAATATATTGGAAATCCATTCCTCTTACAAAATTTATAAAACAGTCATGAATCACAGCCAGCTACTTATTTTGCTATTCACATCAAGGGGATAAAAGTTAGCAATCTCACGATCGAGCTGTTCTTCTCTGCGCTGGTTTTTGCATTATAGTGATCAGTGGATGAGCTCTGATGTTGGCCGCAAAGCCCCTCAGATAAAAGAGAAAGAAAACAGAGAGGAAAAGGGATTACCTCCTTCAGGTGACCTTGCAGAGGAACAGAAAGACGAGGAGCACAGGGATACAGGAGGAACGGGCTCTGAAAGGCTAGAACAAATAATCCTGCTTTTTCTTTTTGTGAGAGCAGGACTTTCCGTGCATGAATGGGGATGCTGAAGACATGAGCTGACTAGAGAACTAGAGGTTTGTCTTAAAGAAACTGGAGGATTGTACTTGATTTTTCTAAAGAAAACAGCAGCTCTCTGCTGAGTCTGTCATTGAGCCAGTATCTGACATGAGGAGATGCACACTTTTTTTTTATACATTCCTTCCAGAATACTAAATTTAAAAATGTTTATTGTTAAATCAAGCAATGCAAATGAGCAAATCACAGGGAGCCACTTCTTCTATGTTCACCATGAGTGTTATCAAGTCTGTTTTACAGAGCATATGTGTGCATCCGACTCAACCGACTATAAAAGAACGAGTATCAGTGAGATGAGTTAAACCTCACGTAGGGATTTGAATCCAAGCTGAGGCATTGTCTTCATTATCTGGGCTCAGCACTCCTGGCGTCCAACTCTCAGCTCAATAAATATGGATATGAGAGGAGATTTATTGAAAAAAAAAGTTGGAGAATTGTGCCAAGGTGAAGGAAATTGGTTGTGAAATATTGCAAATCAGAGTAGCTGGGCTGCCCTTTTGTGAAAGATGTGATGAAATTATTTGTTTTGCCAAAGCAGGGCTACAGCCTAATTAGCCTGCTAATGCTGCTTTTATTACATGCCTTTGTCTTTGGTCTGCTCCCACCAGGGAACACACAAACAGCTCTCGCAGAAGCAATCATTTATGGAGTGGAGATGACGCCAGAGCGCAGCAAAACAAATACTGAAGTCTGTAACAGTGAATCTGCTCCGTCGTTCACACTCATTTGCAAGACCTATTAGTGGACGACAGCTGCTAAAAAAGTTGTCTGATATCAAAACAGGTGGGTAATCTAGGGAATGGAAGGGGAGCCAGTGTTTCACTCACTCAGCTTCATCTTAAAGATGAAGATCTCCCCGTTTGGTTTATCAGATGTGCACAAACAATTAGTTTTCAATAAAACATTTTTTTGGAACACAGTCTGGTTTCACCTCATATAACACAAAGTGGATAGTCAGCTAAACAGATCCATCTATCATTATGAGTTTGTCAGAGCTAAATGGTGAGATAAAAGGGTCCAACACAGAAAACACAGACAACTTCATGAAGATTACCATTTCAGGCAGCTTCATTTGTCTGTGCATTAATTGACCACCGTGTTCAAGTATTTCACAAAAAACAATTTTGCATCAGTTATGTTGCGTTAAATTAGTAAAAATGTGAAACAAATAATGCTTTTAATGAGTAATTCTCTGCTTTTCCCCTAATAAAAGTTGAATCCATCCATCACTGAGCCAAAATACAAAGGGGCAGGCATTAAAATGGAGATTA
This sequence comes from Oryzias latipes, assembly GCF_053564925.1. Taxonomy (NCBI): domain Eukaryota; kingdom Metazoa; phylum Chordata; class Actinopteri; order Beloniformes; family Adrianichthyidae; genus Oryzias; species Oryzias latipes. Next base: position 17,886,417 of record NC_136258.1, on the reverse strand, counting down.
ATAATTATTAAGATGAATATTAAAAGAGCAATGAATAGGTTCATGAAGTACTAAGTGTTCCCTTATGATCAGTGGAACGTCAGATTGACTACTTTAATTATATTAATAAAAAATAAATCTAATAGGGGTGTAATATTGAAGTCAATACACCAGTCTTCCAATACCTGCAGTAACCTCTATTTCAAAGAAGGTTAGTCTTTCGGCTTCCTCTGATCCTCAAACTGCAGTTTGATCTCCAAAGCAGCTTCACTTTAAAAGAGCTCCCACACTTGTTGCCCTCTAATCCCATAAACCTTCCACAATTCAATGACCACCCGATCTCGACAGCGTGTTATTCTTTTTCAAATCCAGACAGTGAAACCATCCTGGTTGCCTGAAGCCACTGATTGGTCTTTCATTAAAGCTAGTGTCAGCGGTGTACCCCATCTTCCCTCTCAGCCCTCTTAGGCTCTGAGGGCACCACCAAATTGTTTAAGGATGGATGATCTGTCAAAATGGTCCATAAAAAATGGAAACATCCCAATCCATCACCAGGAACCCTTGTAACGCACACATCGCAAACCCTATGAACACGTGCACTTAGACATGCATCTAGCTGTGCTCTCCTGCTGAGTTTCTCATGGCTTCTGGACCCTGCCAGGACCAGCTGAATATTTATTGTATTGACCAACAACGGCTTTGCCTGTACAGGTCCCTACAGGGGATCTGGGCCTTTGTGCTGAGGTACTCCTTCCTTCATGTGTTGTCATTAGACAACCTTTTCATGATCGACTACCTATACATCTAATTTATTTCAAAACCGAGTTTTTATTTAGCTTTCTTTCTCAGTTGTTGCTCCGTTTTGATCATCTACACAGTCGTAATGTTGTAATTATAGATAACAACACAGCTGTATGTGTTTCCCACAGAGAGTTATAAACACTGGCAACAGTGTGATAGAAGACACTAAAGTCTAAAAATGCAGATAGCCGTTACTGAACGTCTCACAGAGTTACCTTTCTCTCCAGCTTGAATCTCCTTTTCCTCCCCAAAAGCTGTATAGTACTGCTCTTCCAACCGTAATTGATCTTTTCTAAACATTCCTCATGAAGCAAGCTGACATCATTAACTCTTCCCCTCAGGTTTCAAAAAGAAATCAATCAACCTAATCTGTCATCTGTCACTGATCGAATGTCTGCATTGTAATTTATTTGCAATTTTAGCAACAGCTTCGTTAGTTTAGATGGATAAGATCCAATTCAAAACTGATTTTTTTCTGTTTTTAGCAAGTTTTCAATTTGCTGATATGTGGGCACAACTTTGAGTGGTGAGAGAATGACTGGCAGGAAGACACACATGCTTTCCTGTGGCTCCCCAAACAGTGCTGTTATGTCTGGGATCCAATCTTGCGTGACAGGTCAGGCGTGACCTTTACCCCGACAGGAGCATCTCAGTGTGCCAGTAAAGGGAGGAAAAAGAAGAGGAGAAATGTTTGGTGAAGAAAGAAGAGGAAAGTGATGTGAGGAGACAGTTAACCTGATTCTCTAGCTGACACTGGAATGGGGGATGGTGGCTGGAGAAGATGGTGCCTTTGGGGGACCCGCAGAGGTCAAGCGGTTCTGGTGGTTATTACAGAAGACCCCATAAAACGTTGTCCTGGTCCATGATTACATCTGTCACGCTGCAGGAGAGCGGATGCATGGGGGAGGAAATGCAAGAGAACATCTTACAGATAAGAGCCACGTATCTCCATAAAGACGTCAAATAACCGTTTCAAATTTATTCTTTAAATTAAGAACATCATTCACTGCATTTGCAGATTTGTAAGGGCATATACTATAGCATCACAATATTTTTTCTAAGTGGCACATAGATGGACAGAATAAAAGGAGAGCAGCTAAAGTTTCCAGACTTTATTTACTGTAGACTTCCATTTGAAACCTGAAACAACATTTCTTGTTGACAGATGAAAGTATGACACTGTTGCCTTTCCAACAATCGTGAAGGACACTGATAGGCGACCAACCCCTTGGGCAATGAACTACAGATTTTTCTGCACAATATAAATACATGCAATCTTTCCTCCTGTCAAATGTCTGTGATCTGCAGAAGGCAGTTTGACACGGTCGCTGGGAAAGGGCTTTAGGCAAACAACCACCCGGAGAAGCCATATGCACAGGGAGGAAAAACCAGAAGGATTATATTAAGAGTTAAATGACCAAGTTTATGAAATAAATGTACTTTCTCAACATCCTGAAAATGACTTTGCCATACTTCTGTGCTTCCAAATATCCTCACAAATTTAGCTTAAAAAACCTGCTAATGTCCAAAATATCGGATATGGTGGTGGATTTGCAGGCTGCTAACGTAATGGATGCTTTGAGGAGAGCCAGCACTCCTTCTCCACAAAAATACAGACAGTAAACTCAAGCTGCTGCCAAATCCAGAGGGAGTCAGACTGAACATGTATGTGAGCTCTCACAGCAGAAGAGAAACTGTGCACTGAGGCCAAAAATTGACACAATTTTGTAAAATATTGATGAAATATAGGCTTTGGATGAAATGTCAAAGGGATATAGAGCAAGAGCAGCATGGCAGTGAGCTCCACTCCACCTTTGCAAGCTGTGGGTCTTTTTAAATTGATCTCACTGTACTCTTTTTTTACTACCCATCACAGAAATAAAAACTGAATTCAGTCAAGGAGAATGGATACAAAAAAAATAGGAATTTCTTAATCTTGAAAATTGCTATTCTTAGTATTTTTTCTGAGTAGAGCAATTCCGAAAGCTTTTTTAATTTCAAATTGAAGATCTAAAAAACATGTATAATCTACATAATATGTATATACTGTTGCATTGTATAGGTGTGTAAAATGATTGTTCAACATCAAAAAATTTAGTATGAAATCTTGTGAAGAAGCTCCAGGAGATTAATATTAGCAGTTTAAGCACACAATGTTTCCAATCGTGCAACACAGAAAATGCAACAAAGGCCAGCCATGGATAATGATTGTAGATTTTGAACACACCAGGGAAGGGTGCGTGCAAGCTTGTGGGCCAACACGTAAAGGCTGGGGGACAGAGGATGGTTTGAGTGCTGAATTGACTTTTCACAGCATGTCCTAAGAGGTAATCAGTCATTCTGACTGGCAGTGTTTGTGTTAATGTCCCCGCCTGTTCAGTGGCCTTCTGCCTCGCGCATGTTCCACCAGCGTGTTCCTTCCTGCCTGGAAATTATGTTGTGATCTCTTACTCCACTGACTGCCAAAGAAGACAGTATTGGAGTGATGCATGCTTGCACCTTTTTCCATTTCGGCAGGAGCTTAACTGTAACAGAAACCTACACGTCTGTGTGATAAATTGGCAGTCTTTGGCTCTGCATTTCTTATTTGTTCACATTTTTTAAAAAAAAGACAGTGAAAACAAATAGAATTTCTGTCTTTTGGTGAGCACCTTTAAATACGAGGCAAAAAAACATGCTTGTCTCCACAAACCCCTCACCATATTTTTCCACGGCAGGTCACTTCATCTGCAGTGTGTCTCTGACTCTTATCACTGCTCACTCCTCTTTTCCAAAGAATCCATCAACTAATAATCCGACTGGGAAAGCGGGGGTGTCACCTACACCCACATACTAATGGCTCTCTGTGCCCTTGCCCCAGTAGGGGGATCCTAAAGAGAGAAATGAGAAAATAGAGCAGACATACTGTATCTCAGTCCTGATTTGCTCTAAGAGGATTGCAGGCAGGCAGGAGACTGATGCTATGGGAAAATTAGATTGTGATTGTAAAACAAAGGACAAAGTAAATCCAATTATTGGCTTTGATGCTTTATCATCCACTCTGTGCTCCCAGTAACGTCTTTATTTCTCCTGTCCGCTGATTTTATTGAGCAGGTTGGCAGATGATTGAAGGTAATTCTGTCTACATTACACAGTCATATCAGATGTTTCACTCTTTTGAGTCAGATACAATCTTGTTCAAACAATCATCAGCAAAGCTAGCATCAGAATCCATTATTATTGTTTATAAAAGAGGTGAGATGTTAATTCAAATTACGGTAGATTTAAGTTCATATAGCAATTTGTACATGTTGCAACCTGAATTAACAGATGTTGGTACTTTACAAACAAAAAATGTAACAAAACTTATAAAAGTAAGCTACTGAAGACCAAAATGATGAGAAATTTAAAATGTACGGAGATTAGAAACCACTAAAAAGTAAAGGTGTAAAAAAGAAAGTCGCCCAGATGTTTGAGTCAAACTCAAACATTTGGTTAAAACAATAAAAAGTCATGGGTTTGAATTGTCCATACCATAATTTTAGAAAAAGCATCCCATGAAAATGACATTGTTCCACCACTAAGCATGGCATGTATTTATTTAAAGTAGATAATGCTTGTTCTCTTATTCCTGGATTGTAAAGTTGAATGAAATCAAGGCTTGGTGTAAGGATACATTTATTTTTATGAAAAAGAAAAATGTCTGTACCATACAGAAAAAATATTACTTTTTTCCTTCTGCTCATCCTGGGTTGCCAGAAACAATCAACTTTCCATCAAGACCTGAGCCTTTTGCTTGACTTGTGTGTTCTGTCACTTAGAAAATGGAATAGCGACAGGCCATTACAGAACAGTCACTTTATGCTGCCTGCGTCGTTGGCTGATCTGTCTCAGCTCGGCTGGGTTGAGCCACTTGATTGACACAGCCAGGACAATGCTGATCTCCACATGCTGAAACAGTTCTCTCCCACTCCGTCAAGGACAATTACTGAAGTTCACAGCTGCCATCCAGAGAAATGTGGCGACATGTATCCAATACAAACAAGCAGAGCATGGAGAGATCGCAAAGCTCTTAAGAGGATTGTTTTCTGACACAAAACAAACAGCTGATTACTCGCTAACTGACCGTCTGCTGTAGATGTGCAGGAAGTGAAAAACCCAAAGAACTAGATTAGATTAGCCAAAGAAAATTGAACAAACACAACTAGGTTAAAATACAATCAAGAAGCTTAACTATTACTTTAAATTACTTAGATTTTCCCAGAAAAATGCCACAGAGTAAATAATCAAAAGATCTTAGAGGTCCGTTTTTTATCTAACACGGGGAGATTCATTTTGGAAACTGCCGTTTGCAGGTACTCTGCAAAATACGAATGTTTTTATTTATGTATATATTGAGCTGAATTCACTTGATGGTCCTGAAGCCGTTGGCCAAATTTGTACACCACCTCAAAAGGAAGCCTACAGATGAACTTCCTGTCTAATGCAGTGCTGACGTTACGTTTTATGTCATATTAGTGTTTCATTGTTATCTGGCAGAAGGTGAAAGGAGGGCACAGACTCTAGATTTTTAATGGGATGAGTTGCCCATTATTGAAATAAAGGTGAGTGTGGCAGTCAAGGCAGCTGTTAAAGTTCTCTGAAGGTCTGTCTGGAGTTCACAGCTTTAGAGGCTGACTCACCTCTGGAACATTGGGTGAATATTGGGGCAGTGCCTCTGGCAGTGGGGTGGTGTCCATGTGGATATGAAGGGTGTGGTCTAACAACTGGAGAATTGAACTCAAGTGCGGTAGAGTTTCCTTCCAGAAGCTCAGAGATCATTGTTATGAATTATTTTATTGAAACACTACATTTAAAAAGCCACTTTAGATGAAAATTGGGATTTTGGTGTTTTTTAACAAGTTTTTGAGGCATTTTTCTCATGATGGGGCATTTATAAAAAAAGCTAAAGCTAAAAATTTTCACTTATGAGTACGTCATTATTCAGGTAGTGAAAAATGCAGCTTGAAAAAGCTTGTAGCAGTGATATTGAAGCTACAGGCGACAAACTTGACATATTTATTTTCCTTGTCTGAGCTGGCATCTGCCTTAAAACTGTACAGCTGGATAGCTCCAATATTTCTCACGATTTCTTTTGCACTGCTAATGTTAAATTGGGGTTAGGGTTAGGGTCTGTAAATTAGCGGGTTAGGGTTTAAACAGATGGGTGATGGGAAGTGGGGGTGGGGATGCTCAGCACCAACAGTCTTACCTACAACTCAGAGGTGAATTTCAAATGAACTACTTCTGCTTTGCAGAAACTATGTCCTGGAAAAAAAACTCAGGTTTTTTATACTGGCCAAAAACGGCAATAATCGTAATTAAACTGATCACTGGGAACACTTTGAAAATAGATCAAAAGATGATCAAAATGGGTCTTTAGCAGAAAAGGGTGTTTTCTGTTTTCCTAATATGATTGCCATTCTCACAAAATCAAAAATGCTGTGAGAAGCTACAACCCACATTAATTACACGTTGACTTGTAAACCAGGCCAAAGAGGCATTTCTTCATAGAAAAAAATAATAGATGATTGAGCTACATGTGTGATGTTACAACTGTATTTTTCAAGCTTAGATCAAGAAAATATGGTTGACTCTTTATATCCAACCAACCATATCATAATAAGAACATCATTGAACTCTGTGGTCCTTGATACTGTCATTAGCCATAGGATGGAAGGCCCAGTAGAGTTGTTTTAAACTAAAATGAATTAATATTATTTAGCTTGAACACAAATTCAGTTAATAGATATTACATTTTTTCTTAAAATATTGGGTCAGTCGGTTCAGCGCATGAGTTGAGGCCTGAAGGTTTACAAAAAAAATTGGCCAAATGAAAAATAAGTGGTTTGGAACCTATGCCAAATGTGATAACAGTAATAAATGATAATTACAAGTAAGCCATCTCGTAAATGTCTTTGCAGCCTGCATGATGGAAATCCTGTTCCATCATGCAGCGGGAGACACTGAGAGTCTGTGATGTCAGTACCTGTCTTCTGTAAGAGGATCCTTTCTCAGTAAGTTGGCACCTCCCTTAGAATCAGCGTTCAACCCGAAACTCAAACAAGCCCTGTAATCACAGATTGTCCACATTTTTTATGGCACGTTGAGTCAACAGCATAGACAGATTTATCCACAGGCTTCTGAAGAAGTGTTCCAAGCATCTTTCTGACAAGAGTAGACACAACCCCATCCTAATGATACCGAAAGCTAGCCAGGATGATTGATAGCTAACACACCGCCTACTTGACCTCATAAATACATTAATAATTGAGCAAATATTTAGACTTTGACGTCTGCTTGGTATAACGAGCTGTGGAATCCCGCAGCAGCAGCGAGCAGACGTCCTGTCACAGGTGACAGCAGTCAGACGATGTGCATTTTGAATGGGGGATGCTCACTGCTTAGAAGCAGCAGACAGCAGCAGACACTCTTCCTGATCGATGCTCATTCCCTGATTCGCAAGGGAGCTGGAAGCACTGTTCCTGCTCTACCCTCCTCTTTGCCAGCCCTTATTTCCTCGTCCTCGTTTTATCTCAGCCACAAGTCTCCATAGGTTCTTTCCATTAGCCACTCTGCCTGCAGAAGTCTCTTTTTAAATCACACTGTGGAGTGACTGTAGCCTAGGGTCTTGAGGGACTTGATCATCACCATATCCATCTCCCACCTTGAGAATGAGAACCAAATGGCCTTGGAAGAATTTTAGTACTTTAGTATTCCTCTGTGGTTCTAAATTGTCATTGGGTTGTGAATTTCTTATCACTTGTATTTTTCAAAAGACCAAATAAGTGTGAAGAAATGCAGAATGTGTCTATGAGATTAATCTAAGCTCCGCTGATCCCAGCAAGTGACAGGAAAGGCGTCTCCAAACTCAGTTAGAGACCATCGCACAGAGACTCTCATCAGGCTACAATATGGCACTTGCTTCAAGGCATGTAATAGAAATTCTGCCTCGCTTAATCAATACTTTCCTGGAAGTTTAATTTCATCCCCTGTTGTGTGCGTCACAGGAGAAAATTAGAATACAAACAGGCAGAAGGGACAATAAGTGAATGCAGATTCTGTTGTGAAATAAACGCTGGCTAAAGAAACGACTTCACAATCTCTGAAGTTTAAAAGGATGAACCTAGAAGGATAAAAAATGAATACATTTTAGGCTCAAATCTGTCAGTTATACCAAAATCCAAAGTTTCCAGTTACAATCTAGAGTCCACAAAGTAGTATTGAGTCCTGCTCGTAGTACACAAATTGCATTTTTAGGTGTTGATCAGTGCTGGATCCAAAATGCTCCTCTCCTGTCAGGAGCTGCAAGCAATTCCGTTTCCAGTGCTTCTAATTTTACCGTAGGGAGTATTTTGACTGTGAAAGACAGACAGTCTTCCCTGCTTCTCATTTGCCTGATGTTCAGCATGCTACATTTCCCGTTCCCATGACCTCTGGACATTCTGAGGTCTGTGTCATCTGAAATCAGTTCTGCAGAATTTAATTTGTGGAGAGCAGAGCATCCTGACAGGGCTGCTCAAGGACCCTATGAGGAACTGTGGTGCAGATGATGCAGGCTTCCATTCGCAAAAAGGGAAACTGGAGATGGAGATTATTATGTGATTAGAGATAAAATTGATTTGGCTATTTTTTTCAAATTCATGGTATCTCATAAAAATGATAAAACCCTTGCAGTACACACACATATAGAAAAACAATGGCGTTATTTGAGTTCCTATACAGTTAGAAGCAAAAATGAACTCAAAAGTGAATGAAAAAATAAATGTACATATAATCACATTGGCTAGTACATTTGTGTACAGGTATTCAAACCGATATAAACAAAAAATGATTGTATTTGTATAATGTATTGAAGTTTTCTTTTATTACTTTCTTTCTTTTGTTTTAATTATTTATTCTTTTTTGACTTATTCACTTTTTTTTCCTTGAACATTTAGCTCCCAAGGGAAATCAATGAGAAAATGTGCAGTTATTGAAAAATAAATCTGCCAATGATTGGATAATGTAAAGCTATATAATAGAATTTTTCCAAATAATAAAAAGTGTTTGCTTTCAGCTGTCACAATTTGTTATGTGTGGGAGGGGGGCTGTCACTTTAATTAGACCCAACATTTAATCAATGTGATTTCTCATCAAGTACTCACAAGTCATCATGCAACAACATTGTCAGCTTTCACAAATTTATAGGACTATCAATACTGAAAATACTGCTCAATAATTTATTGTAAATACGTTTTGTTGATCAAAGGAATACCTATAGAATGATACAAGCTTCTTTCAGGCGTGTGTAAGCTATTCTTTTGTTTGACTTTGGCACGACGGAACTCTGCGGTGTGATGAAGACGAGCTGTTGTCCTTCCTCTTATAAATGCAGTCATCCAGGATGCTCAGGTGTTGCTCCCCTATCATTAGCGGTCAGTGTTTCTGGGAAATAATGCCAGAATGCCAGAGTACGCCCCTGCCATCTGGAGTGGTTCATAGTTTCCATCTCTTTGGTAAATTAATACCTGAGTATTGCTGTGTAATTTGACATGAAATGGGTGTAGACTGATGTTTGTGGCGTGACATGAGTTAAGGTTCAAGAAAAATGGGGCATGCAGCTTACTACAGAAATAGTGATAAATAAATCAAAGACAGATCTTTTTCTTTAATTCCAAAGTAAAATTGATTTTTCTGTTTTTAACATTTTTAACACATATTAATCGGGGATCCTGTTTTTTTTAATGACAAATGCACTTTCATTTGGCAACACATTAATTTCAATTTCCTGTTTTTAGTTACTGCATAATGCACCTTTTATGTTTTATTTTTCTATTTTCAGACATAGATTTTTACAGTGGGTTGTTTAAGGCATCAGTGTGGTATGAAGCAAGAACTTTTAATCTAATTGTACCTGTGACGAAAACAAATAAATATTCTATTCTATTCTATTCTATTCTATTCTATTCTATTCTAGTCCTCACTCTTTTTCTGTGAAAACTTGAACAACTGAGTTATCGACTGAATCCCTATTGAGACATTTCACTGAATAAATAGAAGCCACAATCTTTTAATTTTATTTGATTTAAAAAAAAATAATGGTAACAACCGTTAGAGGATAATATAGAGTGTAACAGTATATTTTACTGACAGCAACGCAGAAGAAGAAGCGCCAATTAATGTAAAGCCAGCCTAGGCGGACTTGCTCCAAAACAACAAAGAGGATAAAGAACTCTAGGGATTTGGGGATTTGGAGTGACACAAGAGTTTAGTTCATTTGTTAGTGTGTTCTTAGAGCAACGGTTGTCTGAATAATTATTTAATGTTGTCCTGATATACTAGACCCCTCCCACGTTTCATAAAGACAAATAAGCATCAGTGTGTTACAGTAGTGAAAGTGCATTTTTCAGTCTATAATTGTTATCTTTTCCATTAATATGATTTGCCATTCAAGATAAGATGGCTGTTCTTGGTTCCCTACTTTGTTGAATAAATTTCTCCCAAAAGTATGACATTTTTATGATCTTTCTTTCTTTATTATGCTTTTTTTTTACTGCTGCGACCTAAAAAATCCATAGTGAAATTTATACACCTACAAATATTGTAATCACTTTTTTACATGTGTTTTTGTAAAAATAAATAAATAAATAAATAAAAATTGCAGATGGAGACACTAGAATGATTGTCACCAGAACCACACTGGAAGCAACAGTTTTCGCACTGTTTTTGAGGCACAATATTTAACTTGAGCATAAATGTCACGATTGCATGAAAGAACTTCCCTATACTTTCAGTGGAGGTTCACTGGGAGTCTGCTCAAAAATCTAAATGTCAGCAGCGTATTACCATTTTCCAATTATCTAATTATGCTCTGGAAATGCAAAAAGCAGCTGTGAGGCAGGGGGTCAAACGTGATTTGTCAAGCTTTCAATCCCCACCACACACTTGTTTTTATAACAAATACACACCAGAATAGAACAAATTATAATGTACTAATTAGTGATTAAGAAGTGTAGACTTTCAGATAGTAATTATTTCAAATTGTTTCAACAACAGCATTTGTGGCAGCAGTTGCTCTAGTTTAAAGACCCCCGATTCTGACAGATTCTCTTGATTATGTCTGCTGGCTGTCTCTTATCATTATTCCAAAAGCACAAATGTCATGATGGTCAAATGATGGGTCATGTGTGCCACACTGGTGCAACAGTCCCTGTTAGACCTTCTCTGACCCATCGACTAATTACACCCTCAGGACCGGAGAAGAGGCAGTTGAGAGAAAGAGCGATGTGGCTTGGTGATGCCCAACAGGGGCTCTTCTGTCTGTGTGCAGGCCAAATATAACAGTGCCCGTCCTTCTGAAGACAAAGACCCAAAGTCTTAGGGAGGTTAAAAAAAAAACTCTCAGGCTCTTTGGGTTTTGCAGCAGCGTGCGTAACTTGAGCTGCTTCACTTTGAAAACGTCTACTGTGTTTTTGTGACATTGTGTCAGCTGGCAGGATGCCTGTGGGGTTAATACAAATGAGGCCTTTTTAAATGTGTTTCGACAAGCTAATTGCTCAGGTTATTAGTATGCAGGGGAATCCCTTCACCCAGACTGGGAAGGAAGAAATCCCTGACCAATTATTACAGCCAGTGCCAGAGTGTCAGCTTCTGTCCTGGTTAGCAGGTCGGTTAAGTCCACTGTTTGTAAGCAGTTTTGTTGCTGACAACAGGGGCTAATATAGTTTCACTATTGTGGAAAACTAAGATAATATTGACAGTATTTATAAGTGTCGCTGGAGAAAAAGCAGCAGTGGAAGTTGTGACGAGTTATTGGATATTTGAAACATAAAAGCTACAACTTGTAACGTGAGACTACTTAAAGGTGCGCTGCCCTGGTTAAAGACCACAGCTAATGTGTTTGCCTTTTTTGCAGTCTACCTGTGAAAATCCCAATGAAAAAGAGAACTGCCTTGTGATTTGGCTTTAAGTTTTTACTTTACTCTTGTTTTTGTTTTACCTTACACAAATAGACTGTGGCCATCCTTCGAATTGAACCCACAACCGTATAGGTTTAGTTACCAGGTTTAGTTACCCTCCCCATTGAGATTTTTGGGACCCTAATATTATATTTTGAACAAGTGCAGGAAAATGTTTTGTTATGTTTTATTGCTGATGTTGAGCAACAAATGCTTTCACTGTTTAGGTTGATGTGAATGAAATGAATGAGGTTCTTTGCTAGATTGTCCAGTAAACATGTCCATCCATCTTCAGAACTCACTGTAGAACTATCACTTTTTAGATCACAGGGCTGCTGGAGCCAGCCCACCTACTTTTGGGTGAAGGCAGTGTAGACCCCACTCAATTCAGTCGGGATTTTTCCGTGACTGCTACAGAATACTTTTTTTTTTAATCTAGGATTAGCAAGAACATGTTAAAAAGAGATAGTAGTGGAAGAATGGTTATTCTGACATATAGATGTCTATTTCTCAGTAAAAGTCAATGGGATTTTGGCTACCAGTTGCCTTCTATTTAAACGCAAAAAGATAGGGGTTGCTCAGTGCAGTTGTCGTATACATACAAATTACTCGTCCATTGCAGGGTCACACACACACACTAACACACACCTATACACACACACACATATACACTGAGGCATGTTTTGGGATTATGGGAGGAAGCCAGAGTTCCCAGAGAAAACCCATGCATATACAGTGAGAACATACAAACTCCATCCAGAAAGGTCCCAGCAGGGATTCAAACCAGGGCCTTCTCGCCGTAAGGCGAGAGAGCAAACAACTGAGCCCCTGTGCAACACTTACTGTGTGTCGTGTGTCACATGTGAGACTGTCATGTTGCCTGTCGGACTCCTCCCCCTCCCAGCTCTGCCTGCTTCTCTGCCTGATTGCCACCAGCTGACTCCACTCTCATCATCATCTGCTGCTGCTGCTTAAAAGGAGACTCCTCTCCACAGTTCATCGCCAGTTCGTTACCCCTTATGGTGACTAGCCCTGGTCCAAGTCATGCTCAGAAACTTTATGTTATGCTTCGTTCTCGCTCTAAACCTCTGCTCCTTGTCTCAGGATCTTCAACCACCCAAGAGTGAAGTCAGCGTGGATCATCCCCTCAGCTACACAGAAGCCTACAAGAAACCACAGCCTATGCCAACCGCATTAAGCCCTCCAGCCACGCCATCAGGCTCGTCCACGTCACCACCAGCCACGAACAACTACACATCTGGAGAAACAATAAAACTCTTCTTACCTCTAAACTCACCTGTCCTTGTTCTGGGTTACAGCATCTGGGTTCCACCCCCCACATTATCATGACAGAACGAACTGGCCTTTCCCCGGACCCAGCTGACCCAGAGGGACTCCGCTCCGTTGTTAACCAACACGGAGTGTATTTAGAACTCCTGTACAGCGCCATCTCCCGTGTCACCACAGTCCAAGAAGACCTTATTTCCCGTATCAAAGGTATCAACACTACTCTCATGGAATTAGCTGGCCAAAAGGCTACTCCTGCATCTCCTCTTCCTGCTTCCGGCATTGCTGCTACTTCCGCCTCCGCTCCGTCACCGGAGAACTTCCGCCTACAACCTGAACCATATTTCGGCGATGTCAAAGCCTTTGGAGGTTTTCTGCTACAATGTCATTTGCTGTTCCTGCAAGCCCCAAGGTACTACAATTCCGATCTCAGTAAAATTACTTTAATTATAAATTCACTTCGTAATAAAGCCCTGCAGTGGGCCCAGGCTTTTTTGGCTGTCAATCCCGTCACTCACCTGACCTACGAACATTTTATAGAAGAACTCAAGCTGGTGTTTGACCAGCCCAGGAAGCAAGAGGAGGCCGCTCGTAAACTTCTCGCCCTGAAACAATGTAATCGATCAGTGAGTGACCATGTGATTGATTTTAGGATCCTGGCGGTGGAAGCAGGCTGGACGGATCCTGCTTTAAGAGGGATCTTCTATCAATCCCTGAGAGAAAACATAAAAGACCACCTGTGTTTTCAGCCTGAAACCAACTCCTTTGAGGAGCTCATCAAGGCTGCTCTCCACTCCGATACCCGCTTACGCGAGCGGCAGCACGAAAGACTTCCTACACCATGCAAAACTCTGGTTGTTCCACCGCCAGGTACGACACCACACTTTTCCCCTATAACCCAGTCTGAATCTCCCCGCAGTCAACCCGAAGAGCCCATGCAGATCAGGCATTCCAAGCTTTCCACAGAAGAACGGCAGAGACGGCGGGTTGAAGGCTTATGTTTCTACTGTGGGAAACCAGGTCACCAGGTACACCAGTGTCACCTACTCCGAAACCCCTCTCTAGAGGACAGGCCAAGGGCAGGTGATGAAATAACATCAAAGCATTTCCTCATGATTCCTGTCAAGCTAAGTCATGCTTCAGAGACTCTGGACCTCCATGCCTTGATCGACTCCGGAGCTGAACAGAACCTTATTGACCACAGTATCGTCATACGTTTATCCCTGCCCACTGAGGCCCTTCCTTCTCCTGTCAAGGCCGCTGGTTTAGGGGGTCAACAGCTTTCTGTTATTACTCACCGCACTAAGCCGGTTCTGTTGGTTTCCTCTGGTAATCATCGTGAATATGCTCAGTTTTTTGTCACGCAAACCCCCCAGAATCCGATAATTTTGGGATTTTCCTGGCTCCGCCGTCACAACCCGCATTTTGATTGGGTCCACCAGTGCATTATTGGTTGGAGCGAATTCTGTCTCGCCAACTGTCTCCAATCTGCTATTCCACCTGTTAGCTCCACTTCTGTCGAAAGTACTGAAGAAATTGACCTGTCTAACGTTCCTAGCTGCTATCACGATCTTCGCTCGGTTTTCAGTAAGACCAAAGCTGCTTCCTTACCTCCCCACCGTCCCTACGACTGCTCTATCACTTTATTAGAGGGTGCGCCACTTCCTAAGGGAAGACTGTTTAACCTCTCGGGTCCCGAGAAAGTAGCGATGGAGAAGTATATTCAGGAGGCGCTCTCCTCGGGGCACATTCGTCCCTCATCTTCTCCTGTCGGCGCTGGGTTCTTCTTCGTCGAGAAGAAAGATAAAACCCTCAGACCCTGCATTGATTATCGTGAGCTTAATCAAATCACTGTAAAAGACAAATACTCTCTTCCCCTCATCTCTTCCGTTTTTGACTCTATCCAGGAAGCACGCATTTTTTCCAAGCTAGACTTACGTAACGCTTACCATCTCGTTCGAATCAAAGAGGGTGACGAATGGAAAACCGCATTCAAGACCCCTCTCGGTCATTATGAATACCTCGTCATGCCATTCGGTTTAACCAACGCTCCTGCCATTTTTCAACGCTTAGTTAATGACGTTCTACGGGATTTCATCAACCGTTTCGTCTTTGTTTATCTTGACGACATTCTCATTTACTCTAAACACCCCGATCAACATCAAGCCCATGTTCGTCAAGTACTACACCGGTTATACCAGAATCAGCTTTTCGTTAAGGCAGAGAAATGTCAGTTCCACTCCACTGTAATACCTTTTCTAGGCTACATCTTCGAAGCCGGCAGCATCCGTCCCGACCCGGTTAAAATAGAGGCTGTTTCCTGTTGGGAACAACCTACCACTCGTAGGAAGCTACAGCAATTTTTGGGGTTTGCCAATTTCTATAGGCGCTTTATAAGAAACTACAGTGCTATCGCCGCTCCCCTGACTCAGCTCACCTCCACTACCCGGTCCTACCAGTGGACTCCCGCTGCTCAGAAAGCCTTTGACACACTTAAAAACCTCTTTGTCTCCGCTCCCATATTGATCCAACCAGACCCCTCCAGGCAATTCGTGGTCGAAGTGGACGCATCCGACTCAGGAGTGGGAGCTGTTCTCTCCCAGCGCGAAGAACACTCTGGCAAGCTAAAGCCCTGCGCCTTTTTCTCAAAGAAACTTTCTCCCGCTGAACGCAATTACGATGTGGGAAATCGTGAACTGCTCGCTATAAAACTTGCTCTCGACGAATGGCGTCACTGGCTGGAGGGTGCGGTCCATCCTTTTATAGTGTGGACCGACCACAAAAATCTCTCTTATCTTCGATCCGCCAAAAGACTCAATTCC
Source organism: Oryzias latipes (assembly GCF_053564925.1). Taxonomy (NCBI): domain Eukaryota; kingdom Metazoa; phylum Chordata; class Actinopteri; order Beloniformes; family Adrianichthyidae; genus Oryzias; species Oryzias latipes. The sequence goes on along the minus strand of NC_136258.1, from coordinate 17,870,570 downwards.
CGTCAAGCCCGCTGGTGCTTATTCTTTGATCGCTTCAACTTCTCGATAACTTACAGACCAGGAAGCCGGAATATCAAGCCAGACGCTCTTTCACGGAAATACAGCTCCGATGACCAGGACCAAACCTCAGCTCCCATCATTCCTTCCACCTGCATCATTGGCAGCATCACCTGGGACATTGAAAACAAAGTGCTGCAAGCCCAAGGTGAGGAACCCGACCACCCGGACCCCCCTGACGGTACTCTCTATGTCCCTCAATCCCTCAGGTCTGACGCCATCACATGGGCCCACGCCTCTCGCATTGCCTGCCACGGCGGGGTAGCCAGGACCCTCAACCTTCTTCGGCGGAGGTTTTACTGGCCCTCCATGTCCAAGGATGTTAAGGAGTATGTTGCCGCCTGTACCACCTGCGCTCGCTCAAAGTCCTCCAATTCACCGCCATCAGGCCTCCTCCAGCCGTTATCTACCCCCTGCCGCCCGTGGTCTCACGTAGCTCTGGACTTTGTCACTGGACTCCCCCCATCTCAGGGTAACACAGTCATCCTTACTGTCATTGACCGGTTTTCTAAGTTTGTCCACTTCATTCCCCTACCTCAGTTGCCCACCGCCACTGAGACCACGGAAATTCTGGTGCAGCAGGTTTTCCGCCACCATGGGCTCCCCATTGACATCGTCTCTGACCGGGGACCCCAGTTCGTCTCCCGGGTTTGGAAGGCCTTCTGCAGTGCCCTGGGGACCACTGTGAGCCTGACCTCCGGTTATCACCCCCAGTCTAACGGCCAGGCAGAACGTGCCAATCAGGAGCTGGAGACCTCGCTACGCTGTCTGGCCGACCGCAACTCCTCTGACTGGTCCAAGTACCTGGTTTGGGTGGAATACGCCCATAACACGCACCCCTCTTCTGCCACGGGTCTATCCCCTTTTGAGGCCGCACTGGGTTATGCACCCCCTCTGTTTCCGTCTCATGAGTTGGACCTCGCTGTTCCTTCTGTTCAGGACCACCTTCAACGTTGCCAGGAGATCTGGCGTCAGACCAGGGAGGCGTTGCTCCGCACCAGGGAGATCAACTGCCGGGCAGCTAATCGTCACCGGGTGGCGGGTCCCACGTACCTCCCAGGACAGAAGGTCTGGTTATCATCACGCAACATTCCCATTTATGCTACTTCTCGCAAGCTCGCCCCACGTTTCATAGGTCCCTACGCCATTGACAAAGTCATCAGTCCCACCTGCGTCCGTCTCCGGCTTCCTGCGGCACTCAAGATCCATCCATCATTTCACGTCTCCCAGATCAAGCCTGTGGTCGACAGCGAGCTTTGCCCGCCTTCCACTTCCCCTCCACCCGCCCGGGTCATTGATGGCGCTCCTGCGTACACGGTCAGTCGGATTTTGGACATCCGCCGCCGGGGTCGTGGGCACCAGTTCCTTGTGGACTGGGAGGGTTACGGTCCAGAGGAACGCTCATGGGTCTCCCGTTCCCTTATTCTGGACCGTTCCCTCATTTCTGACTTCTACCGGGCCCACCCGGATCGGCGTCCCGGACCGCCTGGAGGCGGTCGTTAGGGGGGAGGTACTGTCATGTTGCCTGTCGGACTCCTCCCCCTCCCAGCTCTGCCTGCTTCTCTGCCTGATTGCCACCAGCTGACTCCACTCTCATCATCATCTGCTGCTGCTGCTTAAAAGGAGACTCCTCTCCACAGTTCATCGCCAGTTCGTTACCCCTTATGGTGACTAGCCCTGGTCCAAGTCATGCTCAGAAACTTTATGTTATGCTTCGTTCTCGCTCTAAACCTCTGCTCCTTGTCTCAGGATCTTCAACCACCCAAGAGTGAAGTCAGCGTGGATCATCCCCTCAGCTACACAGAAGCCTACAAGAAACCACAGCCTATGCCAACCGCATTAAGCCCTCCAGCCACGCCATCAGGCTCGTCCACGTCACCACCAGCCACGAACAACTACACATCTGGAGAAACAATAAAACTCTTCTTACCTCTAAACTCACCTGTCCTTGTTCTGGGTTACAGCATCTGGGTTCCACCCCCCACATTATCATGACAGAGACTGAAATTTTATGTATTTGCAGTCATCCTTTGGCCAAGTGTAAAAGGCTGCATTTGGTTCAGACTTTTAAAGACTTCGCCAGGAAACACATTTCTGTGCTGTCATCCATAGATCAAACACTTTCTTCACCCCACGCTTTGTGGCTTTCAGCAGGCTTCATAGAGGGCATATAGGCAGACGAGATAGGACTCAATGCTGCCTAATCCACCATCAGCAGCAAGGTTAAACAGAGGTAAGTTCAAGCCAATTATATGGTAAAGCGAAAATAACAGAAACTGGGCTTTAGTGCATTGAACAAAAATCTCATTTTTTATTTGTCTGGGATGTTTTATGGAAATTTTGCCTGCCCAGGTCATGAATTGTAACCAGAAAATAAGGTTATAACTAAAAAAATCCTCAAGGACGGAACATTTTGACTCATTATTCTCTCCGTCCTGCTCTCTGAGGCCACTGAAAATTCTGGCCTGTTTAACGGACAAATTATTCAGCAACCTTCTCCAACTTAACTCAAGATTTGCTATCAAAATGATACTGTTCGGGGGATAAATAACAACAAGACCTGTAAACAAACACATTTGCCAGTTGAAACAGAGACCAGCAAAAATAGGACGGGGTTGCCCGCATGACTGGTGTCATGTAAACAACAGCTCCTTTTCAGCAGAGAGCTTTTTGACATCTTAATCCATACTGCACTCAAAGAAGTAATTAAATACTTGAAGTCATGTCATGGCCCTTTGCCGTCTCAGCTGTTTTTGAAGTGGCACAAAATGGGTTTAAACCATAAAAATAAAAAGAACAAATCAGGATGTTAGCACTGGACTGCATTATAGATCCCAAACAACCTTCAGACCTCACATTCAGATTTTACAGGACAATTCCACAGAGGCGGTGTGGTAGATAGGATCATCATTCGAGTGTCTACCCAAGAATTGTGATATGTCAGGACACAATACATTTTCAAATGTATGGTTAAATTTGAGATCTAGTTTCTGAGACAATCTGCAGCCATCAAAGACTCCTCCAGGCTCTTTTCATTTATCTGTTTCAATATCCTGTAGTCTGATGAGGCAGAGAACAGGGTGTTGACCCTGCGTTTAAATCCTAAGCAAGACCATTCTGGTAAGACAGTGCAATGTGCTGATAGAGGAGACAGATATTGCTTAAAGGACAAAGAACATACATGGTCACCTGGCTTTACCAGCCTATCTTTGCTATCACATAAACTGTTTTTGTGTTTTATGTCTATATAAGCCCATGTGTGTGTGTGTCTGTGTGTGTTCTTGATTGTAATGTGCTCTTTGGGCCAGGCCTGAATGTTCCCTATAGAGAAAAATGGTCAGCATTACTGGACCAGCCCCACTTCCCCGTACAGCCAAATCTCTCCCAGAGGAGCTAAACCTGCGATACGAACAGACAGCTATCACTCTGTTTCATCCACAAAGACATGTGGGCTCCCTGGATGGGGAGATTATGTCAAAGGAGGAGCTGACACCCTATCTCAAAGCTTTGGGGATCGTTTAGCAGTCTTTGCATTTGTCAGATCTTTTCTGTTGTCGCTTTTCAAAATAAAAACAAGGCCAACTGAAAATATATATTGGATTGGCAAAACATTCAGTACAATTATAATAAAAGGATTTAAAGGTCACAAGACCAAAATAAATCTATTTTAGATTCACTTAACTGCTAATTTGGCTTTGAATGCATTTATTTTGTCAGAGAAACATTAGCAAATGTCGCATTTTTAATAATAATGGACAAAAAGAAATTTTGCATTTTTCTGATTTTGCGGAGAGCTTAGTACAAAAATAAATTCTTACAAGGCTAAGTGCCTGTCCGGCTGAAATGACAAACTAAAGCCTTGTATTCATCCTCATTAACTCAGATGTTACGGGAGCTCATGAAAAGACATATTGCTGCCAGGCTGGCGTATTCATTAGCCTCTCTGCGCCACGGTAAGCGTGACCTTGCAGCCACTGACCTATAGGCTTGTAAACATAAAGCAATTTAAATCATTCCTCTTAAAATGAATAGAAAATTACCTGTAAAAGGCATAAAAGCTCATGAAATGTATCCTGAATATTTAGCTTTCAGCGGCACTATTAGGGGCCATGTTACAAGACACTGTCATGTATTTTGTTGAGTCTCTTTTCATCATCACCCAGAGATAAAACCTCCGTTACATGAAGAACTCATAGAAACACACTTTAAGCATCTGTAAAAGCAGCAATATTTTGACAGTAAACAGCCACAATGCACCAATATTTTTGGAACAAATTAGCAACACTTGAACTGTTTTTTCTTTTATAAGATAAAAAGGCACACAGCAACTTATGATATTGAGGCTTTGGAACGTGATGTCAAGAAGGAATTGCTGTAGTTTTTTTGAAGTGGCTAAATTGAAATTGACATAAAACATTGTCAGTTAAAATCATGGGGCTGCACAACAGCACGAAGGCCCTGGTTTGGATTTCTAGTGGGTACCTTTCTGTGTGGAGTCAGCATGTTCTACTTGAGCTTGTGTAGGTTTTCTCTGGGAAATCTAGCTTCCTCCCACAGTCCAGCAGCATGCATTATATTTTAAATGATGATTCCAAATTGTCCACTCGGTATGCATGAACATGAGTGGGTTTGGCTGTCCATCTCTGTGTGCCTCTACAATGGATTAGCGACCTGTGTACAGAGCCTTCGCCCAGCAGTAGGTAGTATGGAACTTGACCGAGGAAGTGTGACGTCTGAGTAATTGGTCCGAGTTGGTCTGATTCCACATTTCCCTCTAATCAGGAGCTAGCAAGTTATAAGATCACCGCCCCCTTGCATTGAAAGTGGGATCAGGAGAATCTGTAAATCAAATACTTAAAACGTTCGATGACAGACCACTTACTTTAAATAAGGCATCTGATGGATAACTTGAATAACTTACACTGGAGCAAAAATATCATGAAAAAAATTAGGACTAACAAGAACATGTTTAAAAAAAGGTATCAGCGCAAGAATGTTTTTCTGACAACGATAATTACTGAGTAACACTGCAAGTCTTTATTTCCCAATAGAAGTCTAAGCTTCTACTGAGAAACACACCTGATCCAGGAAACCAACAGCAGAAAAGGTTGGGTTTCTGGGAAACCAGCAGGAGGCCGGCTCTTGAGTCCTGGATTTGGACACCCCTGCCATAAGTTATTGGGTGGGTTTGGAAAAAAAAGGATAGATAGACAAATTATCTAAATTTGTATATAATGAGGAGATTATTTGAAAATACAAATTTCTGTCAAATGTAGCTCCAAAATCAGCATGTCAGATTTAGGAAATATGTACTATAATTTTTCATATATTGCCTGAAGTTTGTCAAGTCAGAACAAATGGAGGTAGGGCTTTAAGTCAGTAACTCAGCATCTTTAAAGTAATGACGCTATTAAGTAATGTCTAAGAAAAGAAAACAATTATTCAAAGGATTTCTTTTTTACTTTAAAAATGCCCAATTGCAATTTACAAGACTTGTCTCCTGTCATTGAAATCATTTATCAGAGTCTAAGTAACACCATCTGAGTACTGACATCTGATAAGAGTCATTGGTAGGTTTATTTGTTGGTTTGTTGTGTATATTATTCATAAATGTAGCACAGTTCACACAAAAAGCCACCCTGTCTTTTTTTATTTTTTCACCAAAATCATGACCTTAACAATAAACTCAAACTAGATTAAGCTTCACCAGTATGGACCACATGCACATTTCGTCATATTACAATATATTTACTTTATCAGTTGCTTGAATTTTTCATCACTGACACATCATTAGGGGAGCCAAGTAGTCAGGTTGAGGCCTGTCTTGCAAACACAGAGCATCACTGTAGGATTCAGCAAACCCTGAGGAGGATTGACTGAAAACACAAATCCACAGCTGACAGGAGTAAACCTCAACCTCTCTTTTTTTTTTTTGATCGTCTCATTTTGCATTGTTCATGTGCCACTTACAGACTTGGCAACATCCCACTACCCCCTCCAAAAGGGAAAAGTGGGCTGTAGAGCTGAAATGTTTACAGCTAAGTACAATTGCAAGCTTCAGCCCATCACTGCTGCACTTCCAATGCCTAATTTGAGCCTTTCAAGCCCTATTATAAAAAGTCGAACAAAGGCACTCAATAAGCTTTGAGCTTTTTGAATCTCTCTGTAAGATACCATTTGTGTCAGTTTGGAAGAAGAGAAATGGATGATAATCTAAGGTTACAGAATAAAAAAAAAGAAAAAGAAAATAACAGTGTACAAGACCTGTTGAATATTGACTCTGAAGTAAATGCATTTCAAAAAAATTGCTACTAGTTACATCAGTTCTTTCAGCTCCCTTAATTCATGGAAACTCAACATCGAATTTTGATCTTTAGATGCCGATGTTGAACATGTCAAGCTGCCGATGGTGTCTACAGCTAAGAGAGGAGCACCAAGACCCTCTAGTTTTGATATTCCCAAAGACCCTGGAGGAATTCCAAATCCCTGAAGGGGCTCTTTTCTCCAGATCCTGATGTTTTATCACAGCAGAGTCGGGGGAATAAAGACTCTGACAATCTTTCAGCAGGAGAAGCAAAGTGCAGAAGTGATCATAATTCATAAAACCTCACTTAGTGAAAGGGAGTTTTAACGATCACACGATACTCACATTACTATTCAGTGTTGGTGCATGTCAGCACCTTCACCTGATGCCCTCATTCTTCTGTGAAATCACACTGATTTTCTTTATAACATAGAAATAACTCTAATTTAATTGAGACAGAATTTTACAGCATGTCATTTTTAATGAAATAAAAAGTTTGTTTCTATTTAGGACAAGGCCTCAACAGCTTTAGATGCTCACTCTGAGGAAAATTGTGTTTTTAGCGTTTGTAACATGTTCTTCTGGCATTTTTCTGATGATGGAGAACACATATTAAGAGAATTCAGCTCAAAAGTAGCATTTCCATTTTTTCATTCAAATTGTGGATAATCAGGAGCAGATGAAAATAAATGGTTAAAAAAAAGTTTGTTTTTTTAAATTGAAAATTATGCTGGATGGGCCACAAGCTCCATGCACATCTTTGTTTTTGTTGTCTTGTTTTTGTTGCACCAGTAATGTAAGTTTGGGGGGTATGACTGGCTGTAAGCTAGCGGGAGGTATGTAAGCAGAGAGCTCTCGGCTATGGGTGACAGGAAGGGGGCAGGGTAGCTCCACGCCAATGGTCACACCCACAATTCAGTGATGGAGTTCTAAAGAACTCCTGCTGCTCTGCAGAAACTACGTCCTAGAAAAAGACTCAGGATTTTTTTTTTTTTTTAAAGAGGCCATTCATAATTAAAAGACCAATGAGAACGCTTTAAAAAGATGATTGTAATGTATCTTTAACAAGCTTAACAATACTATAATAGCGAAGAGGTTTCTGTTACACTGTTAGATCTGCATGGAAAAACACTTGATTTGATCTAGTCAAAGAGTTTGGAGTATCCTTAAGCAGGGATAGACTTGCAATGAACTGTGGGTAGTTTCAGACTGGCTAACTGTCTTCTTCTGGGCCAAGTCATCACCTCCAGGAAAGGTCATGGGCGACCATGATGGATGGGCACCGCTGTGGATTTAATTTAAAATAAAGAGCAATAAACACAGGGTGCATGCTTGTGGCACAGAGGATGATGAAGGACCTATTAGTAAAGCAAAGGTCGCAGACTCCTCCCCTGACAGTCGCTGTCACCAAGCCCTCACAAACACTGACATGGGGGGGGGCAAAAAAGGTAAAGAGGCTATACTGGTTAAGCTAGGGATTCTCTGTGTCAGAACTGTCTTGTTATTTAGAAACCTTGGAGACTGAAGCTTAAACTTGCCGGATAGTTATAGAAAAGGAGTGCTGGCATTAAATGAAGAAGTGTGTTGTATTTTATGAGCACTTCTATTAGCACGTGCGCAGATACCTTCTAGAGCTTATTTTTCTCGTTTCAAATATAGAAACTTGTTAAAAATATCATTCAATGATATTTTCACCTTTAAAAAAAATGTCTGAATTTTTAAAATGTTGTTCATTTCTGAAGTTGTGCATTGCTTAGTTGACTTCAGTCTCAGTTTACTTTAAGCTTGTACATCACAATTTTAAAAGTCCCATTGTATAAGCACCAAACTTCCCTTTTGGTAGCTTAAAAAAATCCTAATTACAGCCTTAAACCCATGAAGAAGTCTCATACTTGGCAAATTATTTTTCAAGAAGCATCAGAAAGTAAGTGTGCATAATTCTGTACAGTATTGGTAAAAGATCTGGGTGCATTTCTTTATATACAAGCAAATAAAAAACATTACTTCAAAAAAATCAAGATAAACAGAGAATCTTGTTCCCAATCGATCCCAACTGTGAACACTTGTTAAATACTAATGCTTAAATGTGTGCAGCACTAGGGTAATTTGCTGGCTTCAAATGTTCCTCACTAATGGAATTTAATGGCTTCTCTGGGCCAAAATGGTGACAGCATGATGTATTTGGCAGCGACCGAAGCTAATGACTGCCATCAAACGCGATTTCAGTTTTCGGCCGTGGTTATCTCTGTGAAGCTCAATTTATTTAGTGGCACCTTTTAAGTAGAGCATTTGGCATGTGGACACACAGACACTGAAAACATGAGTGAAGGCTATTGGTTATTAGTGCTGCTGGTTGGCTTGGTACGGAGACACAGCAGGTTTGTTACTTTAAATAAGGAAGGAAGCTAAAAACTAAATACAAGGAGACAAACAAACATCTGAGTTTGGTATTTGAATGAAATTTTTTTTTATCAAAAAGGACCTGAAAAATTAAAACTGACATTAAAAAGTATAAAACAATTTTTTTGACTGCCCATTATTTCCAGTTGTTGCAATTCAATTTTCAGCAGGGGTCGCCTCAGCGAATCAGCTTTTACGGATTCACACAGGTGGTTTGGCAGGGGTCTTTACGCTGGACATCCTTTCTGGCACTACTCTGTATTTTATCCGGGCTGGGGACCGGCACCAGAGATCAAGACTTGAGCCCCCTCGTGCCTATATAGTTAGGAATTGCAAGTAGAAAACTGCCCTTTAAAAAACACACAAAATGTACTTTGTCCAGTTAAAAAGATGATTTATTTGACAAGGATAAAAACAATGAAATAAAAAAACGTAGAATGTATACTTTGTTGCTTCCAAAATCTGTTGCTATCAGCTTTTAAAACATACTCACACACACATGCATCAGCTTATCGTTTATTATCATATGTAATTATCCCAGGCGCTTCAGGAGGCGTTTCTTTTCTAAAACGCTTTTTGCAAATTGTAATTAGGAGTAATTAAAACCCAGGATGGTATGAATGCAAGCAGCAGTACCAGCGCATCACTTACAAAACTAAATTGAATTTAATGACCTAGCTGTGTGAAATCAGCAGGCCCTCTGAGACGAAACTGAGATCCTCCTCACTGACATTAAGACCAAAGAATGCAACTGTGCAATTAAATTGCTGATGCCAATCTGTAAATGTCATATTTACCCAAATAGTTTAGAACCACTGTTTTGAATACAAATACAAAAAAAGGGTAATTTTCTGTATTGGGGTGTGGGACACAGCTGTTTGTTCCAAACTGTGACTCAGTCTTTCAAAAGTCTTAGAAATAATTATTCCAGCCAACCATTCAAAAGTACTTGAAAAACTTTAACCTTTTAAAATCAATTCTGATAGATTTTTTGAAAATAAAATGAATATTATTTTAACTTTAAAAATCTGAAATGCATAAATCTCTTGTCGTTCAGCTGGTTGTGAAATTGGTAAAAACGGTGTCTTGATTTGTATTTTCAGGGGATGGGCTATGAGAACTGGTTGAAATACAGTATGTTCAGACAAATATGACTATTCTCGCGAGAATGTGAGCCTTTTGTGTTGGCCATAGGTGAACACGACTCTTGTTCACGAGGTTTGTAGCAATTCAGTCTAGAGTTCAAGTTGGAAGAATGAGCGTTAAATGTGGACTCAAAGGCACCTTTTTATTGACATGCAGAAATAAGATACTTTGCTATGCTTGTTTTTTTATCCAGTTTTTATTTCCTCAATTGTTTTATTCTGTTTCATTTATATTTTTGCAGCGTCATGGCGCAAAGGCACAAGAAGAAGTGCAGAAATACAAATAAATGCCCTTTGCAAAAGCCAACATGTGGTGTCACAAAAACAGCTACACGACCACTTAACCCTTGTACTATCCTAGGCACTTTAACATTGGGAGTTGGGTCATCTAGACCCACTAGACAGTGCACTGAACCTTTTTTCTTCAATGATTTGTGATCTTCACTGGTGTCTATGGATTACTTGGAATCTTTCCACCTTTATCCACCTTTGTCATGGTAGGGAGAACACGTCAATGTAAGGGTGGGGTCATCTAAGATAGCACAAGGGTTAAGTTAACTTGCATCAGGACAGTCACACACAAAAACACCATCCTAGAGAGGCAGGCAGGGCAGTCAATAAATAAAAAAATCAATAAGAATATTTCTATTAGTGAAAAAATGTTATTTGCAAAGAGGAAGTCTGAAATCACTAACCTGTGATCTTGAAAGCTTCATCCATTAAAAATTCAGAACCATACGAACATCATTTCCTACTTTTTCATATTTGATGTTTACTCAATGTGCTGTTTTAAATAACAAATGAGTTTGCAAGACTTTCAAATCATAAAATGTGTATTTATTTGCATTTTACATAGTGTCTCCTCTTGTTAAACTTTTGCTGAAGTGCACATCCAGCATAACTGAGATCGGATGCATAAGTTGAGTTGCATCAATCAGCATTTATTAGCACAAAGTGAAGCATGGGGGAAGAATCTTATGCAAATCACTGTTAAAATGCTGATGTCTTGTCCAAGTGGCAAAAATCTATTTGGAATTACTTCACCGCCGTGTTTCATTAATGTTTCACTGCCTTTTACGTACATATTTTTAATCATATTGGTAAAAAACAATGCAGTGTGGCTCCATTTCGGATTACATATGTTCCCATACAGTGAGGCAGAATGTAAGTATGCATGAGAATTAGTCACTGCAAAAAATATGACAGGAACATGAGTTTTTAGAGAATTCTATGTTTAATCTCACTTAACCTGCATTTTTTTTAAACTTTTGTTCTTTTTCTGGTGATTCGAATTCTCTATTCTAAAGTCTAAATACAATCTTTATGCTATCATTATTATACAGGCGGTAATTACCTTCCTCTGTCTCTAAAAAAGAGGAATTTCTCCTCTAAAAAATCAAATTCTTCCTCTAATTATTCTAGAGTTCTTGATAAATTAGTTGGAAATGACTCATAATCCATGCCTGTTGGCATCTTTGACACATTAGGGTTTCAGATGCATCGAGTAGCTGATGTGTCTACAGTGTGGGTGTCCTTTCACAAGCAACTCTTCATCATTCTGTCGAACGTAGAAATTGTGCGAGAGAGAAGATGTGGGTGTTTCGTCTGGTTAGTGGCTGCAAAGCGTTCAATCTTTGGGGTTTCTGGATCCACAAATCCATCCTGCTCTGACACATCTGCATGTTCAATGAAGATCTTTGTTGTCTTCATCAGGGGTTTCTGGTGCACTGTTTGGAGCACAATGAAGAGCAAAACACTGTTGGGATTTATGCAGTGTATGTTAAAGTTAAAAAAAAAAACAATTCAAATGAAAGATTAACACTGTATCACACAGCATATTGGGTTTAATAGTTACTGTTTTAAATGTAGCAGATGTCAGCTTTTTCTGTTTTCTTTGTCTCTTGTGGCAAACTTCCCCACATGCTCCATCATGAAGTCGACACGCCCCACACATTTCACACACATTACCTCCAATTCCTTCACATCTTTTCAATTCCTCAGCTGTCGGTCAGTTGTGTATAGATTTCAGTCCTCTCTCAAACTCCACACTCTCCTGTCTCTAGGCTGTTAAACTGTCAGCAAGAATTTACTCGAGATGGGTGGAGGAAAAGAGGCAAGAAATGATCTTCTGCTGCACATGCCAGGGGACAAACAGTGAATTAAAGAGTGTGGTGGAGACATGAGCGTAAAGAAAAAAGGTTGAGGGTAAATAATATGTATAGGAGTGTGGCAAGGACCTCTTTGTGGCTATGCTTGAAACAAAATATGATAAAATGGCTCAAAGGAGGGGAATATAGGAGAGAAAAGTGGAGAAGGAGAAGCCTTTCTATGCACACTCATTCTTTTTGAAGTTAGAAATAAAATTGTATATATCTGCAACACAAAAGACGAGAAAAAACAGCTTGTCAAGCATCATTGGCAAACAGTACACAACATGTAAAATTAAATTGTCAACAACGAAGCTAAATATCATAAATATACAACTTTGAGCTATGCAGATCAGAAATTCACAAATTTTGGCTTCTAAAGGGAAAAATAAAACAAACTTTGATAATTTGGAGTCAGAAACCTGAGGAATACTGACAAAATCAATAAAATTTGAAACTTTAAATACTTCTATTAAAAAGAACAGAATAAAAAAGAAAAAAGAATCCAAACCTATGGCATGCAAACAGCTTTGATGCAGCCGGGGTCTCATTCCAATATAAAAGCCCAGGAACGGCAGCGTCATGGGAAAATTTAAAATAAAAAGATTGTTGAGCATAACTGAGATTAGATGCATAAATTGTGTTGCACCAATCAGCATTAATTAGCACAAAGTGAATCACAGGGAAAGAATCTTATGCTAAATAAATGCCACATCTTACCAATGCGGGTAAGAAATGGTAAACGATGTAATAAACATGCTGCAAAAGTAAAAGTTAGTTTTCAGTTGAAGTATATGATAACAATAGGGAGTTGTTTACCACCTCAACCTCAAACATTATGTTTTCTCTATCACATCAACAACCTTCTAGTCTGCACATTGCTATCTGCAACATCCCCCCCCCCCCCCCCCATAGCCCCAAACTGCCTCCATCTTAATGCATAGCTTTGTAAGCAGCTGCATCGACAATTGCAGTTGACTACAGTCTCCTGCCATACACATTAACCCTTGTGCCATCTTAGATGACCCCACCCTTGCATTGACGTGTTATCCCTACCATGACAAAGGTGGTTAAAGGTGGAAAGATTCTATGTCTCCTATGGTTGCTGTATGGAGTGGGCCCCCCCTCTTTCGGTTTTATTTGCACCTTAGACATGTAGGGTCCTTGGTAGGGGGGGTGCTTGGACATCACTGCCAGCAAGCAGCAGATATCCTCCTAGCACCCTACCCGCCAATTTTAACCGCACCTTAGACATTTAGGGCCCCTTGGTGGGGAGGGTGAGGGGACATCACTGTAATCAGGAGATGTCCCCTTAGTGCCCTACTCGCCAATTTTAACTACACCCCCCCTTAGTACACACACCCCTCCCCCTTCAATATATACATTCCAACATAAACACACACACACATGCACACACACACCCTGTCAAACACACATACACGCACACACATTTTGCAAGGAAGGTGGGACCTGGGTCCATCTGTCCCCTACCCCTTCCCTGGTGGGGGTGCGGGCCCCTTGGCGACGGCGGCCGTGTCCCCTGGGTGCCGGCTTCCTGGGCCCGGCGGTGCTCTCTCTGCACGGTGGGGGGGTTCACATTACACCTGAGCCGGGGGTGTTCGTGTCCCTGGGGGGTGGGTCCTGGTCCTTGCCCCTGAGCGCTGGGCCCAGCCAAACTTCCAACAGTGGCCGAGCCTGGTCGGGCCATATTTACAACACCCCTTGTGGGCCCCCTTTTTTCCCCGGGGTTCCCCCCTCCTGGGCGGGGGCGGCGGGCCCCTGCCTTGCTCCTCCCTGGACCAACCGTGGGCCGGGTGGGTGGCTGCCTGGAGTGCGGAGCGGGTCTCCCTTGGGGGGTCCTGGCTCGTACCTGGGGTTGGGGCGGGGGGATGCCCGGAACTCCTGGGTGGTGGTGGGGTGCTCGTCTGGGGCTGTGGGAGTCCTTCTCCGGTGGGGCCCTGCCTTGGGCTCTCCCGGCGCGGCGGGGGGGCTGCTTTCCTGGTTGGGCTGGGGCGGCGCTCTCTTTCCCTCCGCGCCTCCCTGCTCTCTGGCTCTGGGGGCCTCGCGGCGGTCCTGCTGGCCCTGGCCTGGGTGGCGGTCTTGGTCGCCCGGGGGGCGGTTGTCCCCTGCCTGTTCCCGTGTGGCGTTGGGAGGATTCCGGCTGCCGCTGCTGCTGCGGCGGGGGTCTGGGTGTGGGGGTGGCTAGGCGCTCCTCCTCCTTTTTTCACATTCCACCATCCATTTTAGAAGAACATAAACACTCACCTGAACACAGGTGTTAGCTCACCTTTGTACTAATAGTTTGCAGGATTGAATGAATGAAAGATTTCACACTAGTTGGTTTAAAGGCATAAGTATGCGTTTGTGAACACTATCTGTTTTGTGTGCATGTTGACATGTGGACATTTTTGCAGCTAGCAGGTGTGTTGATAACATTTGAGTGTGTGTGGACAGGCCCCGCCCTTTTTTGTACTACATTTGAACCATACCGTAATGATAAACAACCAGTAAACCTGTCTGCTCCATGCTGCTTCATGGTCTTACCCCCCCCTCTCACTATCACCCCCCCTCCTCTCTAACATCCCTCTCTCTTCTTCCCTTCTTTCCTTTTCCGTCCGGTCCAACACCAAAGATTTTCAAACATGGTTGAAATTAATAAAGTTTGGCCTCAATTACAAAAGGGGTTTATCCAGACATACCTTTGGTTTGTCTGAAGATTAATAACCCCTCTTGATAAGTAAAATATGTCCAACACAAGAGGCCCTCAGCTCTCATCTGCCTGCCTAGCTGTTGGACAGGACAAGTAAAAAAAAAATAAATAAAAAAAAGGTGGAAAGATTTCATGTAATCCATGGACACCAGTGAGGTTCACAAATGATTGAAGAAAAAAGGTTCTGTGCACTGTCTAGTGGGTCCAGATGACCCAACTCCCAATGTTAAAGTGCCTAGGATAGCACAAGGGTTAAAGCATTCCTCATCCTAAGACCTACACACCTTAAGACCTATCATTCCACTCTCTTGGATCTCCATCCTCTCTTCAGCTCACTGTAATTTTGCCCGCCTTTTTTACTGTAAGTGAGTCCTTCTTCCCTTCCTTAAGAAAGATTACTTTCTTCACACTTCGGCTTTCCCAGAAAACTAAAAATCAATTTCATAAGACAAACTGAAATGTTGATTAGGCTAAATTACATTTTAAGGCAAACCTTTAAAAAATGTGGTTTCAGCGTTTTTGAAAGCTGATTTTTCCAATGATAAGTACGGTGGCCCAGAAGGGTCACAACACAACACATTAACTTTATACACAACACACTAACTTTACACACAACACATTAACTTTACACACAACACACTAACTTTACACACAACACACTAACTTTACACACAACACACTAACTTTACACACAACAGATTAACTTTATACACAACACATTAACTTTACACACAACACATTAACTTAACACACAACACATTAACTCACAACACAACACAATAACTCACATCACAACACAATAACTCACAACACAACACATTAACTCACAACACAACACAATAACTCACAACACAACACATTAACTCACAACACAACACATTAACTCATGGCCCAGAAGGGTCACAACACAACACATTAACTTACCTCACAACACATTAACTCACAACGGAAGTAAAGCAGCAATTGAAGTGCTTTTATTCTGAAATTTCTACTGGGCTGAGCAGCTAACTACCTAACAGAAAGTAATGTCACAGTGAGCTGTGGAGGGAGCTGCACGCGCGCTCCTCTCCTCTCCTTTTTTCCGCTCCGTCCTCTCACACAGGCACGTGCAGTCCCCAACACACACGCACACACAGGACGGAGCGGAAAAAAGGAGAGGAGAGGAGCGTGTGTGCAGCGACAGAGGGGGTTGTCAGAGCGGAGGGAGGAGTGTGAGTTCATATTGTGTGTGTTTAGAGGAAGGAGAACCGTAGTAAAGACAAAGTTTCTGGCAACAATGCTGCTAGCTTCTCTTGTAGCAATAACATGCTCCCTCCACAGCTCACTGTGACATTACTTTCTGTTAGGTAGTTAGCTGCTCAGCCCAGTAGAAATTTCAGAATAAAAGCACTTCAATTGCTGCTTTACTTCCGTTGTGAGTTAATGTGTTGTGAGGTAAGTTAATGTGTTGTGTTGTGACCCTTCTGGGCCATGAGTTAATGTGTTGTGTTGTGAGTTATTGTGTTGTGTTGTGAGTTAATGTGTTGTGTTGTGAGTTATTGTGTTGTGTTGTGAGTTAATGTGTTGTGTTGTGAGTTAATGTGTTGTGTTGTGAGTTAATGTGTTGTGTTGTGAGCTATTGTGTTGTGTTGTGAGTTAATGTGTTGTGTGTTAAGTTAATGTGTTGTGTGTTAAGTTAATGTGTTGTGTGTAAAGTTAATGTGTTGTGTGTTAAGTTAGTGTGTTGTGTGTAAAGTTAGTGTGTTGTGTATAAAGTTAATGTGTTGTGTGTAAAGTTAATGTGTTGTGTGTAAAGTTAGTGTGTTGTGTATAAAGTTAATGTGTTGTGTTGTGACCCTTCTGGGCCACCGTAGATAAGGCCTACGGGCGGACTCCTTTTTCATACCTTACATTCTGGGAACCACACGACAATGGTCAGAGGTTCCATGCTGTCAATGAATTCAACAACCCGTCTCATCAATACACAATGGTGCAGAAAGGTGAGACTGACTGAATGAGGCCAAGGATGTGGATAATGATATCTGAATCCGAATACTACCACCACTACTCATGAGGGATCTTCTGCTCGCCTGTGTGTGTAATACTGACAGCTGGAATAATAATTGCTGTCACACATCAGTTAGTAACCACAGAGTGTTTACAGCCCAGAATCTCTTGAAAGACTTGTTTAGCTTGCATATTTCTTTTAAAATGATGGATCAGCAGGATTTAAACGACACTTATCAAACCCAAAAGAAGGAAGCTCATGATGTGATTGATGCTAAGTCCTGCAAATCTGCACACTGTGTGATTTTGTAATGAAATGTATCCTGACTATAAACAAGAGATGTCTGAAAGCTTCATCTGTCAAGATCACTGCTAAAATCCTATATGTATAAGAATGAGGACCTATTTTTGTAAAAATATAAAGAAGAACCAGATTATTATTGAAAGTAATTGTAAATTCTAAGTAAATGGTGTATACTTATATAGCACTTTACTGCCTTCTGAGAAGGCCCGCAGTGCTTTACAGTCACAGTCAGACATACATTCACACACTGATGGAAACTTTGCAACCAAGCATTGGTGGCAACCTATAACCACCAAGAGTATAATGGGGTTTAGTGTCTTGCTCAAGGACAATTTGACACATGGGTGTGCAGAACAGGAACCGAATATGCAATTTATATCAGGGGTCGACCGCACTTCCTCTGCACCATCGCCGGGGTAGTATAAGTTTCCAAAAACGTCACCTAATATTTCCAGACAATGACTTTCATGAATTATTTTGAATATGCATCCCTTACTATTATTATAGTAATTTTTGTATGGTGATGCCAAATATTAATTTCACAAACACATACCCCTTAATGTGCTTATTTATTTTTGTTTTTGTTTTAGGCATTAGGGGAGCCAGTTTAGCTCATGCTGGTTTGCGGCGCCTTCCATCCGTGAAACCCGAGTTCGACTCCGGGCTGCTCCCTGTTCCCTTCTCTACCTCTGCTGGTTCCAAGCCCAGTTTGAGAAGGTTGCGTCAGGAAGGGCATCCGGCGTAAAACATTGCCAAATTTACCATGCGACTTGTTCGCTGTGGCGACCCCTGATGGGAGAAGCCGAAAGTGGAAGAAGAAGTTTTAGGCATTAGGACATTTAAAAAAAAAGATTATGTTAATATTTTGTTTAACATGTTTGCAAAAGCCAATGAACCATTTCATGAATATTCAAGCTGGAAAAAGCACAGCAAGTATAAAAACATGTTTCCTCATTAAGTTTTGATTCAATTTAATATCATTCAATATTTATTTTAATAAGATTTAGTTTAAATAAGATCTTTGTCCTTCATTTTCAATTTGCTACTTTAGAATGATGTTGGCTTATTTCTATTTTTACAGATAAACCTGTTTTATGATTGCTTTTTCATTTTTAAATGTCTCACAATCATACCCTCCATTCTACTTTGCTTCTAAAAAACATGTGGCATTTTGCATTTGGATCTGATAGTGCTCCTTTCCCGTCACTTTGTTCCTTTGGTCTTTCCAGACAACCCCCACCATCTAGTGCATGAAAGAACTCTATAGTTCATCCTCAGCTTATCATGCTGATACGGTAGGTAAGACATTTTTAAGAAGATCATCCAATGAACCAGTTGGCTTTTGTGTGAAGCGGATCATGAAGATCCTTAATTGTTATTCATGAAAAGTACACCCTGACAAAATTTCTAAGCTATAGACCTGCAAAGAGGCGGTTTCAAACACACGCAGGGTTTTATTGACAGCCCAGGGGAACATGATTCCCTTCAGTGAACGTCATTTGGCATATCTCATCCCACGCCTTTAGTAAATTAGAGTATTGATTCCAACAAAGTCATACTCTGTGAAGTAGACACAAGAATGAAGTGCTTTCATTTAATGCTTTAGTGAGCTGACTTTTGCATTGGTACACAACAACCAATGACAAGGACATATCTGAATCCATCCAGTAAGGAATGTGTGAAGAGGCAACTGTCAAAGTGAAGAAGTGACTGAAACATGACACCCCGATGCATTCAAACTGTTTGCTAACCGGACATAATATGCCAAATAAACACGATATGAGATGAAACTGTTAAACCAAGCTTTTGAAAAAAACCTTCCTGGAGTTATTAATGATACCCCTCCTTCTCTTCGACGCATTCAATCAATTACTGATTACATCCAAGTGATTTAATTCGATTTCGTGTTGCAGTGGAGGGATTTTGGGATGCAAAGCATTTATCAAAGAATTATATAAAGAAAAACACATGGGAGGGCAGCAGTCTCTACTCGAGTCAAATCAATCAGTCTGTTGAACCCCCCCTGTGAACCATTTGAAACCCCTGGTATTCCTGTATGTCTCGGTTACATCAGGATCATGTTTGAGGTTTTGTGTTGTTTTTAAAGAGAAAAAAAAAACTAATATATAACCTCTCTGGGCACCTGTCCAAATGTTTGTCAGCACAAATTTCTAATCAGCCAATTGCAGCAGCTAAATTCATTAAGGCAATCTGCTGTAATTCAAACCAAGTATTAGAATGGGGACAAAAGGGGATATAAGTGGCTTTGAATGTTACATGGTCATTGGTGCCAGACGGGCTGGTCTGAGTATTTCAGAAACTCATGATCTACTGGGATTTCCACACACAACCATCTCTAAGGTTTACAGAGAATGGTCCAAAAAAGAGAAAATGTCCCGTGAGCAACAAATCTATTGGCAGAGGTCAAAAGAGAACGGTCAAACTGATTCCAGCTAATTGAAAGGCAAAAGTAACTTAAATGGTTACAACCGAGGTCTGCAGAACAGCATCTCTGAACGCACAACACATCCAACCTTGAGGCAGATGGGCTACAGCAGCAGAAGACCACACTGGGTGCCACTCCTGTCAGCTAAGATCAGGAAACTAAGGATACAATTCACACAGGATCACCAAAATTGGACCACAGACGATTAAAAAACCGTTGTCTGGTCTGAAGAGCCTCTTTTTCTGCAGAAACATTCTGATGGTAGGGTCAGAATTTGGCATCACCAACATTAACACTTTGATCCATCCTGCCTTGTTTCAACAGCTCAGGTTGGTGGTGGTGTCATGGTTTGGGGAATATTTTTTTGGCACACTTTGGGCCACTTAGTACCAATTGAGCATAGTTCCAACACCACACCTGAATATTGTTGCTGACCATCTCCATCCCTTTATGACTACAGTTTAACCATCTTCTGACGGCTATCTTTGGGATATGGTGGAACGGGAGATCGGCATCACAGATGTGCAGCTGACAAATCAACTGTGTGATGCTATGATGTAAATATGGACCAAACTCTCTGAAGAATGATTCCAGAACCTTGTTTTATCGATACCACAAAGGTTCTGAAGGCAAAAGGAGGTCAAACCCTGTACTGGCAAGGTGTACCTAGTAAAGTGGCCAGTGAGTGTATATTAAGGAGACATTGAATGGTGTTTATCACAAACTGGAAATAAATAATAAAGACAATGTTTTTCTTACCATAATAAAATGAATTTTGTGTATTCCATGTGAAAACTGTGTTCTATCCCCCATCTCTATCAGTGTCTTATTCTGGAGCCACAAACATCCTATAGACTTTTTTTCTATAGAAATAAAAGCTCTTTTCTGAATTTGGCCTCCTTATGCCTTCATGCAATAATAGTGTGGGATTCCACACACCATCATCCAATCCTTGTGTTGCATGATGGTGTTGGCAGTTAAGTCTCAGTATGCTCACAATTTATTAGACTAGAGCGATCCGAAGACTTCTTATCTCTTTGAAGGCGCAGCAAGCGCCAGGCTCCCAGACTGTGCACTTTATCAGATCGAGCTGCATATTTAACCCCGCACTTTTGAATAAAAGCAAAATGAAAGGTCCAAAATGGGCAATTTCTCTGAGCAGCTGCATACTGTTGTCTCATAGAAAAAATGTTCAGACCTTAAGCTGACTACCACGTGTCCCAAAAATAGGAGAAATATGGATAATTAATACCTATTTCAGCTTTCGTCCTCTGCTCCTCAAGCTACATTTAACAATTTTTAATTTAACTTTTATTTAACTTTGGATGTGAATCAGATCAAGTGATTACATTCTTAGAAATTCCAGAGTGATCTTTTCCCAATTAAACTTAATCAACTGGAGTCTCTTCTCAACAATGCCATGTGTGATCCCTCTTCAACAACACCCTCCCAGCAGGGAAAGCAGAGGACCAGAAAGCACACGATTCAGTCAGTTGTCTTCAGCCAGCTGGCAGACATTGCAGCATTTTCCAAGTCACAAAAGGGTTTTTGTACAGATGCTGACCACTGAGCTGAGAATACGTTAGATTAATAAAATGTAGATCCAGGTATGACTAATACAGTATTATAAAGCTATGTTATAAGCTCTGAGCAATGTAAAGACGGATATGAATTTTTTTTAATCTTTCAAACGTGACTTTTAGTCAACAGTATGTTAATTTCCAGATTAGACCAATTCTCAAAAAGCCTATTCCCAATAAAGTTCACTATATAAATTAACAACCAGGAACTTTTTACACAAACATTTGGGTCCCAAATCCCTAACCTGTTAAATGTGACTAAATTAACAACAAAATTAAACACACAGTGTGATGTCAATGTTTTAATTTTTTTTTAAATTTCTGCAGTTAGAGTATTTTTGTTTACTAAAAAAATAACGTTTCTGCCAGTTGGTATTTACTGTTGAATTAAAAATTGACCATCTGCTTTGGCACAAACCAGCTGTGGTGTTTTGATTGACTAGCAGCCCTCAAACCTTAAATTTTTTATTTTTTTATTTTCTAAAGGCTACAGCTTTGCAATTTGTTAACTTTGGTCATAATCTTTAGGAATGTATGGCTTTGTTTGAGAAAAGTCTTTTATAATGGTTTCCCACACTACATTGCTACAAATATTCATTCACCAAAATAGAAACTGGTGTTTCAATCACCTCCATGGCCACAGGTGTAAAAAACCATTCATAAAGATGTACAAACTACTTCTACAAACAACTGTAATAGAATGAATTTCTCTAAAGAGCTTAGTTAATTAAAACATGTTTTAATTGGATTCCATCTGTGGAGCAGGTTCTGGAGAAAATTCCACATTAGTGCATTTTCTACAGTTGACTCACAGTGGTATCGGAAGGGCTTGGGAACAAAAGCAATTCAACTGTGAAGTATGTAAAATGACGGAGCAGGATGAACACAAGTTGAAGTAAAAAGTGACCAGAGGGCTGCAACTTTTTGCAGGGTCAGCTCCTTCAAATTTTCCAACTTCATGTGGTCTTCAGATTGGCTAAGAGCAGAGAAAAGAGAGCTTCATGGAACGAGTTTCTGTGAAACGCATCTCATACAGACAATAGAAAGAGTTTAATGCAGTGGTGTAAAGCATCACTCTAGAATCTACCACTTGAGTTTAGAAAAGAACAGAAATGCTCTTTTGAATATGAATATGTCATTTTGATTGCAGATGAATTTGCATCTTTTAGTCATAAATGTAACAAAGCTGACAAAGTCATGGGTCACAATGAGCACTTTTGACCAGTTTTCCTCGAACAATGTACTTTAAAAGAGTGTGATCAACCACAGCGTGACATCATTAACTCCATCAGGAGAGAACATTCTTCTCCGTGAGGAATTGCAACCCATTTGCCCATCAGTCACAGAGGAGACATCAGTCTCTGGTTTAACCATGTTGAATCACTGGCTGTATCAACCGCCTGGAACGACAAAATTAAGCTCTTAAATTTC
This sequence comes from Oryzias latipes, assembly GCF_053564925.1. Lineage (NCBI taxonomy): Eukaryota > Metazoa > Chordata > Actinopteri > Beloniformes > Adrianichthyidae > Oryzias > Oryzias latipes. Next base: position 17,848,060 of record NC_136258.1, on the reverse strand, counting down.
CCTAACACTGCTTGATGAGTGATGAATCTCTCAGGCTTGCGGGCACTCTCATCCTTTACCAGAGACAGGCTGATTGTCCTGTGATACTTCTGCCTGCCACAGAGACTGATGGGCAATACAGTATACATATCTGAGGTAGAGCGAGGAGGTGAGAAATTGAAAAACTGATGTATGCCATCATTATGTGTGCTCCTTTGACTTAAAAGGTTTATTAAGAAAGTCAGTGTGTGATCAGAATAAATTGAATCATTGTTGCTGCTGCTCACATTTCTGTGAATTAGGCCAGGTACTTTCCGTTAATGGAGAGCACATCAGACTAAATTAGAAAGTGCCAATGAATAGAATGGAAACATTAAGTATTGATTTTGCAAAGAGATTTAAAATAAAGACACAGCAGCTGCAATGAAAGAAAGAAATTAACACATCGTTTATTCAGATTTTCCATTAAAAAAATTACAGAGACAGAAAAATCAACATGAAAATATGATGATAGCTGAATAATTAGAGAAGATTTTTTTTTGGCCCTTAATTTCCCCTTGCTTCACTTGGCAGTTGAGTAAGGATGTGAAAGTAGAACGCTAATGATGAACATTTAACACATGACCCACGCAGACACGCCAGCCATTCCAACTCACCAACGCTGGATGAAAAATTTACATTGTGGATCACCTCAGTCAATATTCCCATTAAGCCCTAATCAATTGACCATTAACAAGCTGTTTCTCAGCGAGCCAAATAATTGTTTCTGGTTATGCAGGGCAAATCACAAGCAACTTGCAACCACCAATCCAATTACATGATCTTAAGGGAAGGCTGTGTTTTGAGGAATTGCTTTATGATATTTCCTAATTTCTTTTAATATTTTTTTAGAGTATTATCTAAATTTAAATGCAAGAGTCTGAACATGAGCACTTATTAATGCAAAGAAAAAGGTAGAAACTAGATTGTCAGGGAAGATATGTGTTTAATCTCATCAGATCTGACTCTTAAAGGGATGGAGTAATGTAATGTACATGCTGTATTAGCTGGAAAAAGGCTTATCCAGACTTTTCTTTCAGAACATTCCTTTCTTGATTGCAGAGAAGAGATTAAATGGAAATATTTTCCTTTCAAAAACTAAATTCCTTAATGATTTTAAAAAGGAAAAAATGTCATTAACGGAAATGATCACTCTTGTTTGGATCCAGAAAAAGTGCAATGTCCAATACATGATAAAAGGTTTATGAGGGAAAAAAATCACAAATTAATATAAGTCACATAATCACAAAATAATCTATTTGTTGCCATTTATAAGCAGTAGCTTTGGCATCAGCTTTGCACTTTCAGCATTGCATTCACATAAAATTACAAAAGTAATTTTCAAACACAATGTACTGTCGATCTCTGTGCGAAGGGAACAGGAAAATGGCTTTATCCATGGATGCACTTGTTCGCCACCTGGGCTCAAAAGGTGCAGAGATAAACAAGGTTGAAGCGAGATTAAAATGTCTCAAACATTTCTGCTGTTTAATTGAAATCTCCCTCGGGACATCACCGAGGGGACGAGAGGGCGGAAAGGTTGTTGTGAGAGCAGCCACTGGGGACACTCATAGGTGAGGCCTTTCTGTCATCTGCCTTCAATACAGCATGATGAATGTGGGACATTAGTGTCTTGAAAAAAAATGGGGTGTGCCGAAAAATAATATTCAGGCAGGGAGCATCGATGGTGGAGCTAAAGAAAGAGCAAAAACCAAATAAGTACAATCAAACCTTTATATTTGCATAGTTTTATGATGAATTCGTTTTCACAAATGAGCTTATGTTATGGTAAATTAATATTATGATTAGAATACTTTATTATTTAAAACATGATAGTATTCAAACAAAATTTGTGTAGGTCAGACATAAAAAAATATTTTTTAAGATTATTATTCCAAAACACCAGAATATATTTGGACTTTTCAATTACCAGTATTTAAAAAATGCTGTCACTGACACCTATAACATCTGATCTTACCCTCCCTTCCAACAACTGAGCACCAAACCATGTGACTGACACTCCTGAGTGATGGCCTATGTCAAATCAATGAGATGTGAACAAGTGCTGTGATAATGTTGTTAGCCAGCATCATTTTCTCTTGTTCTTGGTTGAGGTGGTGATTGATAGAGGTGATGGCTTTTTTATCCAAGGTCAGTAGAAGTCGGGGTGTTAGAGCTAAACTCGCCTTTGCCGTGTGTGTCCTTGAAAGTGCACAGCAAGAAAGCATTGAAAAGCCATTCTTGAGCAGTTGGGATCACTAATGTTCATCTTTTTAAAATGTATCCTTAAAGAACAAAGACAACAGATACTTTTTTCATTTTTGAAAATTCAAGCAGTTTCAAAGGGTTTATTACATGAAGCAAAGCCAGCGCTGTTGAAAATGTTCAACTCTGACCTGTTCAAAAGCTGACTCTGAGTGCAGAAAAGCTGAGAAACAAAGCATGAATGGTTTTAATGACTGCTTAAACGCTGAGAAAATGTCACTCTGGGGCAGTGTATACAAAAACCTCACAAAGACACATTCATTAATATCTCTTTAGGTGTGCGGTTGTAGTCCCTCAAGGTAGGAAAATAACTCCAGAAGAACTGAAGTCAACTGGTTCTAGCATTACTTTATGCCAATCTCACAAAATGTTTATTTCTTGCTTTAGGTAAGATCCTTAAGGGATTATTTTCACAAAAGTAAGAAAAAAAGAAATCCAAAAAAATGCCATACCTAACAAGATATCACTGCAGTGTTTTTGGGCCACCTTCTTAAAGGCTCGAGGTGATTATGTGAATGCTAAACCCCTGTCAATCTTACTGCACACTAAACTCAATAATGTTTGCTATGGGTGTGTATCGGCAAGAGTCTGGCGAAATGATACGTATCCCGAAATGCCTCCTGTGATGGGATACACATCGTGAAGTTGTACCAGAGAAAATTTTCTTTTTTTTTTTTTTCAAGAGTATGACTTAGGAAAAAAACTCTACCTGAATATTAATACGCCTTTCATTGTAATAAAATTATATGGATTTTATTTAATGATCCCAATGTAAGCACTGCAACTGTACTGACAGACAAGTTGCTTTCACCCAAGCAAATTCATAGAGCTTTTATTTCGGTAACTTAAAATATATTTGTTCTTAAAGGGAATAGTTAATATTGTCTGATTTTATAACAAATATTTTTCAGTACAAGAAAAAATTAATTGAATGAATGTGCCATTACAGTACAGTTCTATAAGTATAATTTAAGAAATAAATTGCTGTTTATTTTCAACATTGCTTAATGTAGCCTCTGCAATACTTTTAAACGGTTCAGGAGCCTGAATAATGCTTCAAAAATAAAGGGAAAAAACACTAATTCTTTCCAGAAACATTAAAGTGTGATGATGAGGCAGCATGACAGGGTGAAGGAGAGTACTTTAATGTGGCTAAGATGCTTTTTTAACATGACAGTCTGCACTGCAATGCTGCTGCTCTGTTTTCTCACGGAAGTAAACACATATTTCACCGCTCATTGCCACGACGTTAGCCTTTTTTCAGAGCGTTACACACATCACTCTGATCCATCAGTGCGCTGAACTAGAGCCTATTGTTGTGAGGTTCCGAAGAACTTAGGCTCGCTTTGCCGACAGCATTTTGGTTGATGCTCCATGAATGAGCTGCACAGCTGCACTGCTTCACACATTCTTATCTAAGCCCGCTACGAAGCACAGCAATCCGCGTTTTTATGGTACTGGCAGCAACATGGCACAGCGTTTCGGTTCAGAACCCATCTCAAGTAAAAACTTAATGCATGTCTCATAACAACAAAACAAGCCGCTTCTGGCTGAGATCTTGTAGTTGTTTTGTCTGGTGTAGAGCTGTTCTAAGAGGCTCAGTTGGCGGAGCTGCCAACTATAGCGGTTGTGTGTTTAAGTGAAAAACAAGAGTCAGACGCTGAAGGACACCCTTAAATAATTAAAAAAATTATCGTCATGAGAGCATTTTAAATTTATATAAATATCGGCAAATGAAATACCGCAATATATCGCCTAATCACTTTTTCCTTACACCCCTACTGTATACCCTTGCTAGGATTTTTAATTAGCCAAACTGTAAATATTAAGTACCTGTGAACCTACTTTTTCTCTTAGTTATACAGTTTACAGCCCCATTTGATGAATTTACTAACGCAGGGTAATTCAACAAGATAGACAGAACAAGTGAACAACCTTGGGAGTATTTCGGGCAGACAACTCAAGCAGTGCGTTTACCTGGTTACTCCTCCCTGCGGGCGGTTCAGTCTAATCAACTCACCTGTTCAGCGTCCTACTTAAGTTCCAGGTGCGGTCCAATCCTCTTCTTCCATTTCCGCGAGCTATGCGTTTGTCACCCCACCCTATTCCCCGGCTTCCACCTTTGAGCTTCGTCAGGGGTAGTTTAACACCCAAAGTTTTCTATGGAGATCTTTGTTTTATGTATCTGAACGAAGCCTTATGCCAAACTAAAAGAATTGTGGAATAAATCTTTACTGCATGAGTTGTCTGACTAAATTGAAAGTTTTTTTTTTCAAGTTGAACCTTTGGATGTCTTCATAATCATAAAGACTCAAAAAGCGGTCAAATCAAAACTAGTTTAATAACAAATTTCAATAATTTGCAAAGACGTGATGGAAATCATACCAAAAATATTGTTTTAATAAAAATAGCAGCAGTGAGGGCATTCAAAAAACGATTCAAGCATTATAAAGTTATTTATTCTATGTTTTATTTTGTTAAAAAGAAATAACCTGCAGGTCAGTGTGTTACAAGGGAAACCATCTCACCCTGGATTTACAGTAATGTGCAGCGCATGCAGCTCCATATCCTCACTTCTACTTTCAACCATCTGGTGGCACTCTTCCAGCTTGTCAGGAAGGAGGATCGAGCTCCACCAGCAGTCCTGCAGGGGGACCGATGCTGCAGCACCCACTGAACAAAGGCTTTTGTGATGAAGATCTCATTCATCCTATCCTTACAGGCACAAGTAAACATCTCTTAGTTTTTTTTTCTGCCACCCCTTTTTTAAATATATATTTATTAATATTATTATTATATTATTCAAAAACAGAAGCAGAAACACAAATAGCCAGTGCATGTCACAGCCATAGACAGTCCATGATTAATGAGATGCATCAGCTAATGATTTTATCAGCGATCAAGAGCAGCTCGGGAAGTGACACTTCTACATTACCAATCATTAAGTGTGACTTGTGAGTGATTTAATTATTGTCAGATTGTTTAATATGTTGCATCCATTATTGTATCAGATTAATCAGTGCAATAAGGTTATTGAATGATGCATGTCATTTCTCATCAGGTTTATAAAATTAATAAATAAAAAACAAAAACCCCATGGAAAAAGTTTTTGAAGGTATAGTGACAAAAAATACAATGTTCGATAAAAAAGGTTAAAAATCTATTAAAAACATAATGTAAATAACAGTTGCTGCTGCTTTATTTACACTATTAGCTTATTTCAATCAGATCACCTCTTGTTAAAAGGTTTTTGCCCCTCTTTTCTCTGAGTGGCAGCAACCCCCCCATACCACGCCCCCTGTTTTGACTGTCAGCATCCCCTCCTCTCTTCCCCTCTCAGACCCTAATGAGCCATCTCCTGGGGCAGGGCTTTCCTCCCCAGCAGGGGTAAAGAGGCCATCATGTTGCTCATCTAAAGACGACACATAGCCATGACTTCCCCCTAATTGTGTGCCTGTGTTGGCTCATTTGTTTTCATCGTTAAAAATTCACCCTCACATCCTCCCCCCCACTTATAGTTCAGCAATTTAGGAGAAGCGGGTCCTCTCTGGTGGTTTGGAAGAGCTTTGAGGCCTCACTTCTTCTCTGATGTATGAAAATACCCAAAGACACTCAAGAGGAGGCAGACTTAAAAACTACAATAAAACAACAAAATGCATAAACACCCCTTTTTCTCATTCATTTATTATGCATACAGACAAACCAGGACAGGAACACACGTTGATGAAAGCCTCCTGGGAATGCTTGCATCTGTGGCGAATTTTAAAGTAGTAAACATTGAGCCCAGACTGGCTGTGACCTGTAGAAGAGGAGACCTTCAGCTGAGACATTAAATATTGATGCAACAAAATTATGCAGATTGTTTATTGACTGGGTTTTTGAAGAAAAAAAAAAAGTAACGTTTGTCCAGTTAGCATAATTAGTCGGATTTCAGAATAATTTGTCCAAAAGCACGTCCTCTTGAGAAAATACTTTCAAGACGTGTGACCTCGCCTTAAATCTTTCCTTGAGAAAGTTCTCAGTTTCTGAGTGCATCAATTTAATTAAAATAAAATAAGTCTTTAGTACTTCTGTCACATACAGAAAGGTTGATTAGAGATAAACATGACCCTCCTTCCCTGTCACTTGTCTTGGCCGTGACATTTGCCAGGTGGTGTTTGCTTTTGCCATGCGTGCAATGTTATTAGTTTAATACCTTGGAAGCATCCTGTTTATCTGACAGGAGGAAATTGAAGCTCATCTGAAGTGCAGAGCAGAAGCAATAGCTAACAACCCAGCGGTATAAAAACACATTATTTTAAACGGTTATTGGTCGTTATCATGCTCGATGCTGTGATTACACAGCATACATTTAAATAAGCACATGATATAAAATGGATTAATTTTAAAAATTGTTTTCCTTTGGTGTTTATACAAACCACAAAGCTTAGCGTAATTCTTTCAACACCAATTTCAAAATTAGAGCCTTTTTAAATATGTACAACAACGCAGTGTTTACAGGCAGGAGAAATGAAACATATCAATTGCTGTCTCTGCTGTAACACATGGCATAAGTCTGTTAATGGTCTGGGAATGGCAAAGTGGAACATAAATAAACCTAAACTGTTGAGAGAAAAAATAAAATTGGAACAAACAAAATCTAGGTTGCAGGTCCTGACTCTTTCAAAAGTATAATGATTAAAATGTAGAACGCTGACACCAACAAAGATGGTTATATCAGACTTTTCCAAAGCGCACTGTCGTTACCCCTAATCTTCATTCTGCAGAACATGTGGAAGGATCTAAAACACAATGTCTGGACAAGGCACCCCGTGAACCTGAGACAACTGGAGCAATTTGCTTACAATAGGAGGACCAACATACCTGCCGGCAAGTGTGAAGGTCTTATAAACGGTTACAGAAATCGGTTCATTGCAATACTTACCATTAAAGAAGCAATAAAGTTAAAGATGCCGTCACTTTAGTTCACAACTGTCAAACAAAAGTATCCTCTGCTTTATTTCTTTCAGGGTCATAGGAATGCTAGAACCTATCCCAGCTATTGTTGGCTGAAGGAAGAGTACAGCCTTGACACTTCACCTTTCCATTTCAGGGCATCACAGAGACGTACAAGTACACAAACTCACATTTGTAAGTTTGTGTGCTTGTATGGCCGTGGTGCTTGTACGGCTTTTGGTATAGGGGCGGCCGTGGTGCAGCATTGGGCAGTCGACCCCTGATTGGAATATTGCAGATTTGATTCCCGCCCTGCCCGTCCATGTGTCGAAGTGCCACATGGGTGCCCCATTGCACCCCACCTTGTATGTGGTGGATGGTTAGCATCAGTGTGTGAACGTGTGTTAATGGGACTGTGACTGTAAAGCGCTTTGGGCCTTCGAGGAAGGTTGAAAAGCGCTTTACAAGTATATACCATTTACCATTCACATTTAAGGGACAATTTAAAGTCATCAATTGATCCATGAAGTATGTGTTTGGACTGTGGGAGGAAGCCCGAGTGCCATGAGAAAACCCAACCAGGCTTGGGGAGAACATGCAAACTCCACACAGAAAGGTCCCACCTGGGATTTGAACTAGTGCTTTCTCGTTGTGAGGCAGAAGCCCCACGAGTTCAGTGCAACTAAAACAAAACTACCAAATAAAAAGAAATGATTTTACTTTTTCCATAGATAAACATTATTCTATCCATGTAATTTGCTCATCAATTCATCCAAGTAAAAAAGGGTTTGTGAGACTGAGTTGCTTGCATTTTTACGTTTAACCTTTGTTTTTGTTTTTTAAACTTGATTTATCACTCTAGCAGCTAAGTCTACACAAAGAGAGACATGTATGTCAACATGCTTAAATGTTAGAGTACAGATATGTATTGAGGTTTTACTAAATTTAGAAACCTTGAGTGCAGTTAAAACTCTTTGACTTGCCTTTTCCCAAAAAAGCAACAGGTGTTGGGAGGAACCCAATTGAACATTTGAACCAAGACAAAAAAGAGGAAATGAAAGCAGGAATCAATTAAGGAAATTGCTTTTATAATCAGTCAGATCACACTCCCCTCTAAATTGGTTTACAACTACAACAAATGACATATTTAAAAACAAAACAAAAAAACAAGTTCCTTTCATGAACCATTCAGAGAATTCAATAATTAATCAACAGCGTTAGTTTGAAGAGGCTTCAACTATGTGGCCAACTACAGTGTTATCTGATGTTAGGACAACATTTCTCCAGTGTTGATTGTTTCATCGTTTCTTCTGATGCCCAAAAATTGTTATGCATATGACTAAATACAGGGAGTCCGCTAAATTCTAAGGGAAACTGTTTTGAAGTAAATGATTTGTGAAAGAGATACATCTGAAACATGCTCTTCAGTACTGCCTAGAGTTGTTGAACTCCATCTAGTTGGTAAATGGGTAGATTCCATTACTTAGATCATGAATAGGCTGAGAGCCCTTCAGATTCTGAATCACATTTTTAGGGGGTTTTCAACGCCCTTCAAGCTATGACAATCAGTATATTCTGATTGCATTACATTGATTTTCTGACACTTTTAAGATGCTATGAAAGTTACACCTTATTTTAAAATAGCACTTAAATGTATATTCATCCCTGGGCTTTTTTGTGGATGTAAAAATGGTCTCTTACCTGCCTTTGCAGCAGTAATGTATACAAGAAAGATGTTTGCAGGAGTTAAAGGGCAGAAGGGGACAGAAGCAACATGATGAATACTACTGAACAAAATGTAAACAGACAGAGGATGTGGTACATTTGTCTTACAGTTTTTCCCCTTTACAATACATCCCTTTGTTAGATTATCTCATTTTAATGCTGCATACCTCGTTCCAAATCATTGTGAAATGTCACACGCTGTGAGAAAAGGTGGATTGAATAACAAATCTATTCTGCTGAAGTGGAAACAGCCTTCCTTTGTGATAAAAAAAAAAAAAAAAAAGATCCAGGCTTAAAGCGGTGCATGATTTGGCCACCAGTGGTCGAGTCTTCCTGGGGGTTGCAGCTCCACCAGCACGACATGGAATTTCGACGCATCCCGACCTTCTGTTTGGCCAGTCAGACCAGCGTAGATACACTTTGTTGGGATTTAAGCCAAAGCAGGCAGCACCATGTGGTTAATCCCTTGATGAAACCGTCCTGCCAAACAAGGTTGGCAGCATGGGTATACATGACAGAGCCATATCCTGAGTACCAGACTCTCTATGGTGTTCCTTCTTTATGCCAAAGACAATAGATAGATACAGAAAGATCAAAAGAAAGACAGTGATACAGAGTTTTTGCCTGAGGTGAGACACCTGTTACTGTCTTGACATGACAACGAAAACATAGATCTGCGTTGTTTAAAACTGAGCTCTGGCAGCTGACACATTTTCTTATGACTATTTTCCTGAGGGTTTTGTAAATGGATGCACCAACAGCTATGAGGACCCATTTGTGATCCCACAACTTCATGCATTAGAATGCAGTAAATAATCTTTTAGTGTTTTTCGTTTTGCAAATCAGCAATAGGCATAAACTTTCTTCTTTCTCTTTCGGCTTTTCCCATCAGGGGTCGCCACAGCGAATCATCCTTTTCCACCTCACTCTATCATGAACATCTTCTACCCTAACGTTAGCCAACTTCATGTCCTCTGTTAAGACATCCATATATCTCCTCTTTGGCCGTCCTCTTGCCCTCCGGCCAGGCAGCTCCATCTCCAACATCCTTCTACCAATATATCCACTATCCCTCCTCTGAACATGTCCAAACCATCTCAGTCTGGCTTCTCTGACTTTGTCGCTAACACAGGCAACATGAGCCGTCCCTCTGATGTACTCGTTCCTTATCCTGTCTAACCTGGTCACTCCTAAGGAGAACCTCAACATCTTCATCTCTGCTACCTCCATCTCAGCCTCTTGTCTCTGTCTCACTGCTACCGTCTCTAACCCATAGAGCAGAGCTGGTCTCACCACTGTCTTGTACACCTTTCCTTTGAGTCTTGCTGGCACTCTTCTGTCACACAACACTCCTGACACTTTCCTCCAACCGCTCCAACCTGCCTGCACTCGCCTCTTCACCTCTTTTCCACAATCCCCATCACACTGAACTGTTGACCCCAAGTACTTAAACTCCTGCACCTTCTTCACCTCAGTCCCCTGTAACCTAACGCTTCTACCTTGATCCCTCTCGTTCAGACACATGTATGCCCAGCAATAGGCATAAACAATATATATAATTTCCTTTCAGTGAAGTCTAGTTTACATGGAAAAAGAAATAAATCCTAGCTGATGCAAATGCACTACACCCTCTCGAGAAAGTAAATCAATGCTGGCAGCCAAGCTGCACTGAGCAGGCAACAACAGAAGTATTTTTGGTAAAAATATATCCTCCAAAAAAGACAACGAAAACTGATAGTTCATGTGCCCAGAACTGAGCACACATTATAATAAATCAATTAGTGCTTTTATTGAGGATTAGATGTGCAAAAATGGGTGGTTTGATGATAGTATATCCATACTATCATAGTATATCCATACTATCATCACAGTGAGACACTGTGAAAAACAAACACTCTAAAGCACAGAGCATGCGATTGTGTGGGATGTAGGTGCAGGGGATTACCCTGACAGACTGATTGTCATGCAGGTGGAGTACGTCTTTCTCTAAATGCACCAATGTTTTGCAGCAAGCAGTTGCCACTCGGTTGCGGTCAAGCCCTTTTCTCAAAGCTCATGCGGTGCAGGAATCAACAATTTCACCAGTGTTATCTTTCCTACAAGCACACTCTGCCAACAGCAATGCATTTCACAGCGGGGAATAAAAAAAACAAACTCATCTAAGCTCTGCAAGAACAGTACTGCAACTGTAGCACTTTGCCAAATTGCAAGTACAAGAATTACCATTAAATTATGCGTAACATGGTTCCATCTTTAGGTTATGCTAACATGACAGCTTACACTGAGGTATACAGAGCAACAGCAGATTACATCTGTGCTACTGTTGTGTTATGCCTTCCTAATAATAATATTAATACCCCTAGATTTTTTAAGTGCCTTATAAATCTTCCAAGGATGTTTTACAGATAAAAAAAAGATTAAAATAAGATAAAGACAACATTAAATGGTGAATATTATAATGCAACATTGGCAGTGCATCAAAAGCAGTCATAAGGAGTAGGCCAGTTTTAACAGATCATTTTTAGTTTAGCTTTGGACATGGGGACAAAATCAACAATCCCGATTTTTGGGAGCAGAACAGCTCAATGTTCTCCCCCACCATTGGGGTGAAGTGGAAAAAAGGAACCATCAGGTGAAGATGAAAAGATGAGGATGTTTTGTTTGTGGGGGTAAGAGTTAAAGGAATCATTCAAGAAAAGTCTCTGGTAAGTGGACGATTGTTATTATCTATCTCAGTGTTTTTCAACCAGTGTGCCGCGGCACACTAGTGTGCCATGGGAGATGGTCAAGTGTGCCGTGGGAAATTGCCCTCATTAACTGATCTAAAAACATTTTCCATCTCCAGGATTTCAGCTCTCTGTTCATCCAAACAGGCCCTGATAAAACACTGAGGAGTTAGGAATATAAAAGATCATAAAATACTTTTTCTTTGCGTTTATTTTATTTTATTAAAGACATTTTGATAAGAATGACGATACAGTACCGCGATTCAGCTGCACCTTCGGCTGTATTTTGGAAACGTCCCGTCCCTTTAACTGTCTCCACCAATCATTCTTGAAGGCTTAATCACATGTCATTAGTCTGACCAATCAGAAATGGTTAAAATCTTCACTTCCTTGTCCCGATTTAGCTCGTAAAGTCGCTCAGTTCTAAAAAAAAAAATACCAGCTAAAGCTCGTCTTTAGCGGTGTAGCTTTCCACAGAATCCGGTATCAGACTGGAACAAGTGAACAAAACAATGAAGCTCAGAGACGCGATCTCTGGCCGTTTTTTAGCACTACATCTCCCATGATGCATTGGGTTGTGAGAGTGACAGCGCAAACGGATATCTGTTGTTAAACGTCTTGAAACCAACGAACACACATCAAACTGTTTTTAAATCTTCTAACTTATCTTTTATTGCATCTTTTAGAAAAAAAACAGCTGCAGTTTCCAGCTTTTTCTGCAACAATTATCTCAAAAATGCATGTGAGATTGCGGAGGGGCTGCAGATCAATACAGACTATAAGTTTCTCTTTTTTTTTAATTTTTGGATGCTGGTGTGCCGCGGGATTTTTTTTAAGGTTAAAGTGTGCCGTGGCTCAGAAAAGGTTGAAAAACACTGATCTATCTGTATGGATGGAATCCCCCAACAATATTACATCACACGAGGAGTGGATAGATGGGTGTTTCAAAAAGTCATTGTGTGCTTGGCAGGGGCGCAAAAAGTGGGTATGCAGCATATGCATCGCATAGGGGTGCCGGCCAAAGTTATTAAATTATTTATAGTTTGTATTTTTTAATTTCACAGCTGTTTGTGCGCATATATTTACATGATATGATCAGTAACAGAATCACATCGTAACTGATTGGGCGCCCCCGCCACAGTCGCTCCTCCCTTCCTTCGGGTCTTGTACAGAGAGCGCAATCGAACGTGCTGGAGCGCGCTCTCGCGGAGATTTTTTTTATTTGAATTGTGTGATCATCTGATGACAGCACGCTTTAAATAGAAAGGCAAAAGAAAAAGCAATCGGGGGATCAAAACAGAAGGTGTAAATGAGGAAAAGTTTCTCTAAACGATTAAGAGACATCAGGTACGTTAGCAGTGCTAAAAAGCTTGAAAAACATTCAGGCTAAAGCTATTATGGTCAAAAGTGTCTTGCAGCTGTACTGAGCAGTATTTACAGTATCAATAATCATGAAGAGAAAATGAAGAACATTGTTTGTGCTGATTTTCTTTCAGACAGACATGAATAATTTCTTTAACTTGATGTACCAAAACACTGAAGGTTTTATCCTATGACCAAAACAGCACTAAATGGGCAGAAAGGAGAAGTATGTGTGATGTGGGTTAGATGGTGTTTTTGTTTCTTTTTATGTTCAAAGTTTAGATAATTATTTTTTGAGTCACTATTTAGTTTACAGCCTGTTGCCTTTAATATCACTTTGGCTGAACGACATTTTGGATTTTAGCTGAACATTTGGAGTTGTTTGACAACAATACAGAAATCTATTTTATTCTATCCCACCACTAAGTGATATCCAACAAAAATGTAATTTAAAGTTAAAATATTTCTATTTTTACATATAGTTTAGTCGCTGTATCCTTTGAAAATCTTTCTAACACAAAGTTTATATCACACAGCTGTGAGGATGGAGAGAAAAAAGAGAAGAGAGAAAAAATATCAGGACAGATGGAGGAAAGAAAACAGGTTGCGGTGGCGGTGGACGTTCAGGGCAAAGCCAGTTCATACCAAGTCAGTCATTTTTGAATAGTATTCTAAATTTTAAAAAAGGGCATTAGCAAGATGTTTAATTTACTTAAAACAGGAAAGAATTCTTGCTTGGCCATATGATTTAGTGGAGAAGAACACAGACAAGAGGTGAAGGAGAAAGACATGAGGATGGTGATGCATCTGATATAAAAGAGAGCAGAGATGACTTCAGGTAGGAATAATTAAACTATTGAAGTCACAAAAACCTAGATGCTAATTCTGGTTTAAACACTAACACTAGGACTTTCCAATTGTCGTTGTAAATTATTGAAAGACTTTTACCGCCAAAACTGCGTGTTTCTCTGAGAAATCCAGTAGCTTTAAGACCCACCTTGAACTCCTTCCATACAGTGAAAGAACATGTTAAAGCCTGGTTCTGCTTTCTAGCTCCATGGTAATATAGCATTATGGGTAGAGTTCAAACTAAAGCTGTTATAAAATGTGAATGACGAGACTAAAGTATTTAAAACAAAGTTAAAATCTATTCTGGCAACAGGTATATTTTCGCTTTTTTTTCTTTTTGTCTTTTACGGCACTAGTGTCAAAACTGAAAGCAAGTTATATATGTGCAAAATCCTGAGAAACGTTTGTTTAAAACCAGTATTCTATCACTCTACAATCATTTATTATTGAGGTATGCGCCCACACCGTACAGACCCTAGAATTTTTATTAACAAAGGTTAAAATAAAAATTTGAAAAGGCAATAGACAAGTAAATAATAATGAAATATGCATACATTAGAGCAGGGATGTCAAACTCATTTTCACTGAGGGCCACATCAGCATAGTGTCTGTTCTCAAAGGGCCAGATTTAACTTATACATGTAACTAAATGTAATGAAAGATAAATGTAACTACTCCTTAATGTTAAATAGCTCATTATTTACTATAACTTTTTAAAGTGACAGTAACACTTGCATAGAAAACCTGTTTGCTTGTTACTCTAACATAAATTCTTTTACATTTGATTCTGTCAGGTTAGGTTATGTGGACAGTGTTTAAATCCTAATGTAGAGTTGCCCAATCCCATATTTTAAGTCCGATTCCCCCTTGATATGTATAATTCAACACCAATTTTTATTTTTTATTTTAAAAAAATTAAAAACTTTTATTCTCTCGCGGGCCACATAAAATGACACGGGGCCACATTTGGCCCGCGGGCCTTGAGTTTGACACCTGTGCATTAGAGTATTTAACATGGACCTCATAAATGAAACCAATGCAAAGATTTTTTTTAGCTGTTTTGTGCAAGACGTTAAACCTGACTAGCCAAAGTCTTTTAGTCTTTTTGAAATTAAAACCGAAAATCAAGTAAAAGATTCAGAAACTACTATTTTGAGTTAAATATACTTATATCTTTATTTTGAAAAATGGATGGGCTGACTGTCTCACACATTTTTGTAGAAACTATCCTGTGAAAAACCACAACTGAAACTTTCCGAGGGAATGAACGTCTGAACGTCTGTCAGTTTCACAGCCCTGCTTGATGTTGCAGATGTTTTCTTCTATTATCAACAATACTTGCGAAGGACACGTTTTTCTGATGGGAAAGGATTCAGGATGCTGTCACAAAGTAACTGCTTTATTGCTGAGCTCCCCCAGTATTTCAGATCTTTTTCAGATAACAGACTGGCCCCATTTTATCCATTTAATTGAAAATGAGGGGAGACTACCTTCCAGTTTTATGGTATCATCCAACTTGGAGAGATTTCTGTCCCTGGAAGTCATTTTAGAAGAAAATGGAAAGAAAGAGGAAAGAATTGTCAGTAGCGCCTTTTTTCCCATTTTTTTGTTTGCGGAGGCGTGTTTAAATGTCAAACTACTGTGAAAAAATTCTGTCTGCACACAAACATTTTTTGTGTGGGCGTTGTAATGTTTTGCTGTACCCATCATCTCCATTTCTCTCGGTAACTCCTGGGCTGAATGGCCTTCTCAGTGCACGGTGAATCAGCAGATATGAAGGAAATAAGCCTGAGGACGCTCAGATTAAAAACCAAAGCAGACTTTCTGTAAGATTTGTGTGTTTTTCCTTCACCAAGAGGAGGCGTTGCAACAATTTCCTCTATGTCTGTATAATTTCCCTGTAACACACTGCAAATGGATGATGGATTTGTGACACAAACACAAAATGTTCAGAAATGACAAAAAAATATCTTTTTATAGTTTTGTAGAGAATAATATCAAGACCCATGGTTAAGATTTGTAATGTTCACCCATAAACCAGATGGAGCTCCACAAAACCCATGAAACAACACACTCTGAGTTTTCTATTTCCCGAAATAGCCAGTGATCATTAACTACTACAAGCGACATGCAGCCTTTGTAACAAAAAAGCGTCTGTTTATCCTCCATCTGTGGTGGCATCTGTTTCATCCTCCTCTATTTGCCTTCATTTAGTATCAGAAAACCTTAACTGTTGTTTTTCTCCAAACCCAAAGTACACCGCTGTTCACTATAAATTATCAGTTTGGAGGAATTCCTCATTTTAAAATGATAAACATTAACTTCATTTTATTAAATCTGCCAAGTAAAGAACAACCATGCATAAGTGAACTCCGACAATGAAAAGAACTGCTATGAAGCTTTTTGTTTTTAATACTGAGTGGAAGTGTGTGTAGAAATCACTTTTGCTAAAAGCTAGGGTCATTGCAGTCCATTCGTATTCAGCGTTTCATCTTCCATGAGGTCGGGATCTTGTCAAATCCAATGACCCAAGTAATGGGTCAAGATTACGGTCAAAGGACCTGATGTGTTTTGGGTGGATCTCCATCTGGCAGCTGACCAGCAGGGTCACAGATGAGAAAACTGTGGATTTGATTGCAACTAATATGTAATTGCACACTAATCTGTACTTTTTCTTGGCATTGTGGTCTAGCAGCTCAAGCATGCATCTGCTGTTTATTGGAATTCACATTTAACACAGTGAAATTTAAAGTTTAAATTCATTCCAATCTGGAGGTTTTTTCCACAAGCAGGAAGATTTTCTCATGTGTTGCCAGCTTTGACATGCATTTTGCCTTTCAGCGCTCAACCGACTGAAAGGTAATAGAACCTATGAAACCAAAAGGGGTGTTTGCACCTCTGAAGGAAGTGTGATTCAGCACACAATATTTCACACATACTGAGTTCAGCCAGAGGGTGAATGTCCAAGATGCTGTTCAAGAGCCCTATGCATTTATTCAGGCTTAACCCTCACCCACTGTGAAGGGGATGGTGCACTGTTTGACAGCCATGAAAACTGCAACACAGACACCTTAAAAAAAACCTCCACACTTGTAGGTTATAAAGGAGACTTCTAAAAGCAGATATAGAAGTGTTTTTGTAAATTTCGGGCTATGTAAATATCTCTATTGTTTGATTTAAATTTTTTCCAAGGTCCGTAAAGCAGAATTTGGTAATGCAGATGAACCAGTGTAACTGTTTTATTATGTGTTTCCTCCATACTTTTAGTGTTCATATAAAAGGTACTATTTTTTCTTCATTTTGGGGTGCACCGATAAGGCGTATCATCAATGAATGGTCTATTTTTGAACTTGTGTTGTATATAATGCGTATCAAACTATAAGGCACACTAAGCAAGACAAAAGAGTCAAAGATAAGTTTGTCAGTCAGTCAGACTTTATTATCTGTGTTCACAGTACTTCTACAATGTGTCAGAAAATGTTCAATGTTCTTCTCAGAAATGCTTTGACATCAGTAAGCACAACCAGAATTAATCCATATATAAATTGCTTAAGATTATACGGCGCACTGTAGTTTTTTGAAGAAAGAAAAAAGCTTTTGAGGGCAGAAAATACAGTACCAGGTTTCTCTCGCCACCAGTTGCTGGCATGGGTGTCTTAAAACATTTTCTTTTGACCAAAAGTATAATCTCATGTAAAAAATTTGTGAAAATACATTGTCACTAGACACATTGTGGCTAATGTCTTAGCCACAATTTCCCTAAGACATTAAAGCAAATATGCTCAAATAAACCTTTTTTTTGGTCAAACTGAGGCCATAACACTGCAGACTCAGCAATGCTTGTTTGTATTCAGTCAGAGGACCAATTAACCATAAAATGTTTCCCATAAAACAGAGGAAGTGACAGAAGTGTGGCATGTTTAATCAGACCGGCAGTAAGAGCTGCTCAGCTCTCCTCTGATCTACCCCATGTGCAAGTTTGCTCTGCAGACTTGTGTGAGTGCTGTAGTCAGACTAAAGAGATGTGAAGGGGACAGTTTTACTATGTAAAGCTGTAAACCTATTTTATGGGGACTTTCACAAGGCTCTGGCTACTCTGTCACTCTTTATCCTCTTAGCAGCCGGCAGGCCACAGCTTGACTACGACCTCTGGTCTTGCTCATATTTGCCATTTGCAACCTTCGAAGTCTTAGGTCCAGCTGGAATCGAGGAAGTTGAAACACTAGCCTTTGAAGTTGGGCATTATTAACACATAATTACGTCTTTTCTATTTAATAGATTTGACTAAAAATGACTCTGTTTTTCTGCAACATAAAACAATGTCGTACAAAGGTTGGGAATAATTCATGCTTCTACAGCTTCTTCTCAAAGCTTGAAGTGACATAAACACGCTTGCGTGGATTTATAAACCCTGTTGATGCAATGGCTTACAAGGGTGACTAATGAGCATGAGGTGAGAAGTGAAACTTGTCATTAGTGGAGACAATGACGAAAAAGCTGAAAGGGTCAAGTCTTGTGTGAAAGAAAACAGGAATGGTGGTTGAAACTGCCAAGTAAAACTTGAGCTATGAGGTTCTGATTATGCTGAAAGGACAGAGATTATGGCCCTGCCATCATCTAACACCTTGATTGCATGTCTGTCACTTCCCTGTCAGACTGACTGCTTCATCAAACCTCTTTGTCTGGTGTGAAATCCCATTTGGTCTGAGGCCAGTCCTCGGAGATCGGAAAAAACTAGATAAAAGCAATCAGAAAAATATCCTTTGATGTTATAGTTCTACAACTCTTTACTATTTATTCTTTGTTTTTGATATAACCTGCAGTAAAGCACAAAGTGAAAAAACAAAAGGTGACTTAAAAATTCTGTCTTTTTAAGGACTGCATCAATCTTCTCTTATGGTTGGCAAAAGCACAAGCAGGTCACACGGATGACGTTGTTATGAGAATAGTCCTTGTACTCATTGGGTTAGTGTGCGTAAAGTAGTTTTAATAGTTAATAACTAACATTTACTTTATAGTTGAGCAGTTTGGAGTCTCAAATGCTTTGTCGCTTTTCAACAAATTTACTAAAATATCTAAATTTGTTGGGCTTCGAGTCTGTGAAGAATAAAAATGACTAGAATTATTTTTCTGCTCCTATTTAGCACTTCCCTTTTTTCACCTATATTAAATGCTAGGCATATGGCAAATATTTTGTCTTTAGAAAAAGAAAAAACACACATGGAAGTAGCCAGGGTTTTCCCCCTCAAATGTACAAGAAAACGCCAATGTTGGAAATGGCAATTTAAACGTGTGATTCACACCTCTGCAAAGTATATTTCATGCAGCCAAACTTGTTACTATTAAAGTCACAGCTTGAATGACTGTAAAGGTGCTTGATGCTCGGTGCTAACATGATTTATCTAGCAGATGAAGACAAAGAAACTGGATCAATCCAGTTGATAATATACTTTGAAGTTTGAAACATTTGGTTTAAACACATTTTTTGAGTTTTCTCCTCGAACACTTTGAATGGTGTGTTTTTATATGTTAAAACAATGTCTGTGAAGACTTCACCTTGGGGTCATTTACTTCTATGAAGAGAAAATCAAAGCTCATTTTGAAGAAATTCTGAGAAAAATGTTCAACCAAAGCCCCTTTTTTCCTAATGTCTTCAATAAAACACCTCAAATGGTGTCAAAGGGTTATGTGGTGCCACCTCAAAATGACAGAATAATTACTGCAAATGCTAGTCCACATGTTGCACTGAGTGTAATTTTCACAAGGAGATCACAGAAGTGGTTTAACATTTAAAGAGAAAAAGAGGAGTGAGTTTGTTTGCACAGTTATGGTCTGCATTTTCATTTTTATCGTGTCTTTATGAGACCCAGACACCCCACGGTCTGTTCCCACCCAGGAGGTGTGTTCCTCTGGGTGACCCCTGTATACTCACTCGGACTAAACAATGATACTGGGTCATCTCCTCATGGCCTAAGACAGATGGCTGGTTCATCCAAGCAGTCCCCACCACTGCCAAGGTCACCTCCCCTGTGAACATTGCACCTGCACCCCAATACTCCTTATTAGCCTAATTTTCATCCCCAGCTCTACCTTACAGCTTCACATATACAAACACATAATCACAAAACTGACTTAATTAACTTAATTAACAATGAGCTAATTTTTTCAATGCTTCACGCAAGTTTACCAAGGAACACAAAGAAGAATATCTTTATTTTTCTTTAAACTGATGGCTATTATGTTAAATTACAAAAGCCTCCCCAGCAATGCCCCAAATCAATGGCCACCTGTGTCATTTGCAGAAATGCTTGACAGAACACTACTAAAGAGGAGGACTATTGATGAGGAGCTGTGATCCATAACCCAGCCTACCTGTCACAGTCACAGAGTGCCTCCCTTACCCATTCAATACGGCAAACCATCAGATCAATGTCCACAAAAACTACCCTCCCTTACCCCACAAAACTAATTGTCAAAGCATTTTTTACTCCTCTATGCTTTGTTTATGCAGGCTGCAATTAGTGGAATAGTCAATAAAAAGCTGGAGGAGGTTCTGGTGAGGGACAAGCCTTGGCTGGAGGTGAGCGTGCGCCTTTAGTGTAAGGAAAACTGCCAATGTGCTCGCACATGACTGCACAAACTGCACACCCTGAATTTTCATCAATACCAAGACGTGAGATGAGCTCTTCCTGTGAGCTTTTCAGAAACCACGTCTGTGAGGTGGCAAAGGTCTTCATTCTGTATCATCAACTCCTCTGAAGTCTAACACTGGTGGGTCTTTACAGTCCTTTAGCACGGACTATTAAGTTGCTGTGAACATTTATGACAGGTCTAAAAGACGCCTTTTTATCACTCCCCAACCTATCACAAAATGGTTGTAATCAGGATTCAGAGGGAGGGGGGGGGGGGTCTCCTGCTTTCTGTCAATACCCTGCCTGCTCATAACCAAAGAGCTGTGAATTCCAAAATCTACTCTGCCTCGAAAGATCTGGTTAAACAGCAAAAAGATCTGTCTGCTTCCTCTGCCATTAATCTGTCGAAATAAACGACTAGTCTTCACAGTTTAGTTCACCTAATTTCTAGGAATATGGCTGGATATCAAAGGAAAGTTTAGCAGAAAAACTCTTGCTCTAAATAAGAAATGAAAACATTTTAAGACAGGAGTGTAGGGTGTAATATAAAATCATCATTGTAGAAAAGAAATAAATGTTTTTGCCGTTGTATAACTCTCTCTTTATTGACTAATTGGTTTTCTGCTCCTGTACCTTTAATTCTTTTTGGTAGCAAATAAAATGAGACACCTAAACCCTTGACTTCTAGATTTGTTTTCTTTTTTTTTTTTTTTATTATTTCTTATTGTATGTTTTAGGAAGGATCATTTTTCTTTTTTGCATTTATTTTATTTTATCCAAAATTTTATTGTTTGACAGATTTAGACGAATCACTAGATTTCTAAAGGCTTTAATTTTTCTCATTTGAGTGTGTGTGGGGGGGAAGACATCTTTATTATGTAGGGCTCTTACCAAAAGTTAAACTTTCCACATTTTCTATAAACTACTAAAACTGAACTGTTGCATTGTTCAAAAAGCATAACTTTTTTTTTAACAGTTGAAAGAAATTATAATTCTCTCTTTGGTTTTACTCTGAAGCTGAAACTGAAGTCCAGGCCCTATTAATCATTTAAAGGCCCCTTTGACAAAAATAATAATAAAGAAATAAATACACTTTCCCGGTGGTGTTTTTATTATATTATGATGCTTTTATTCAAATCCCCACAACCTAGCTGAAGCCTCTGTTTCCAAAATCTCCTAAACATGGGCGTGGCTCTTAGTTCTGAGCAGAGTAGTCCCGTGCTTGACCCCCCCTTCTGATGATGATAGCTATGTCTTCCATGAGTGAAGAGCTTCACACTAAGGGGGCCACAAAGGACATCGACTGACAGTCTCATTTCCCAAAAGAGAAATGGTAAAAAGTGACACATATTTGATTCCAAATCGACACTTTTTAAACAATAGGCGGAATGACAGAGCGAACGTGTGTACCAGACCCTGCCGTTTAGTAAAATTACAAATTTGATGTTAGCACATGAAGATTGTTGAATTCACTTGCGAATAAATTGAAAAAACGTAAAGAAAGTGACTATTCGCAGGTAATTTTCCAAATACTTCCGGCCAGTGCTGAACTTTTTTTCTTGGCCTCACGGACCCAGAGGAAGGGCTAGGTTTAGGATTACGGTGACGGTTGGGGTTAAAACACCACATGGTTCCTGTTTCTGCAGCTCACAGCTCCTCCAGTGGATGGATCAAATGCGGAGAACACATTTCACGCACAAACAAAATCCAGTCTTGGACGCGCTTAAAATACGTCCGGGCAATGCAGCAACGTGCCATCTTCTCTTCTCTCCCACCTGACCTTGTGCACGATACATGGGGCAGATCAGGGAGCTTGCGCTCCTGCCGTTCTGACATCACAACAAGTCATTAATTCATAAAGAGTGTCTTTGCGACAGCTGAGAAAGATTTAAAAGGAGAAATACTTAGAAGTGAAAAATGAAAAGATTTTTTATTACATTTATTGTCTTTTATGAGAAAAATGCTACAAGTACATGTCAAAAACTCAAAAAACCTGATTTTCATCGGAGGGGACTTTAAACAACTGACTGAAAACATCGTTTTGAGTCTTTTATATTATAGGACTTTTTTTTTCCTTTCAATTACTTGAAAGGGAAGTCTTTTAAATCAGTATATACAGGGCAAAGAGATCTAAATGAGACAAATTTTTCCAATAAAAGTACTTTTTTGTTCACAATAGGACTCAGTGTGGCAGTGAGTAATTTTTGTGGATAAAATTATGATTTGAGTCTTAATGTAGTATGTAAAGTTTTTCTTTTTAAAACCTATTCAAGTCTAAATATAATCTTTACCCCACATG
Organism: Oryzias latipes; assembly: GCF_053564925.1. Taxonomy (NCBI): domain Eukaryota; kingdom Metazoa; phylum Chordata; class Actinopteri; order Beloniformes; family Adrianichthyidae; genus Oryzias; species Oryzias latipes. The sequence continues at coordinate 17,825,249 of NC_136258.1, read as the reverse complement.
TTCAGACTGTGTTTCACTTGACATGGTTTTGGACATAAATGTTGACACCAAGGCCATAACCCTTGATGCTCAAAGCACAGCAATCCATTTTTAATTTTCCTCAGGAGAGCTCCCAGGCCTCGTCCACCAGCTTGTAAAGACCTTCACTTAATAACTGTGTAGTCATATATTTAATTAAATCAAAACCTTGATTTCTCTCAACAGAGAGTAGATTTCCTCCTGGTGTAATTAAAGAGAGATAAAGGCGTGCTATGTGTTTAACTAAAGAGCTCTGATCCCTGAACACCGTGGCCTTGAACATTTCTTACTAGATTCACATAATCCACGCAAAAAGCTGCAAATACTTATAATAATAGGTCATTCTTTGTCAGTTATGAAACTCTTAGAAATTGTTCTTCTGCTGATAATTCAAGGACTATAAGGTACTTGAAGTTTTATTCTCTTTTTCTTGCTTTCATTCAAGAGTTTTGATTTACATTTTCAATTAAACATCTGTTTTTGCCACTTTTAATTAATCCTCATCACATTTGAAATCCATGGTTTTCAGTTGTGCACTGCCACATCATCTTGTTTTCACTGTTCTTGTGTTTGTCATAGTATTTGCTTTTAGGCAATTTCAGTTTGTTTGGCTGTTTTGTCATGCTGAAAAACATTTATTTAATTAAGGCTTGCCATTTAATCAGTCTCCTTCAGGTGGTCCCCTAACAACATCTACAATAAACAAATAAGTGTGTTGTATATATATATATATATATATATATATATATATATATATATATATATATATATATATATATATATATATATATATATATATATATATATATATATATATATATATATATGTACTCTTTTACACTTTTTGCTTAACCATTTGGTTGAAGTAGGTCCTTTCAGACCTTTATTAGCTCATGGAACTTACTATTATTGTTTTTCACTCCTCCAACAATCTTTATTTTAGTAATACAAGCTCTCACTTTTCGGAATCCAAGTTTTTCCTCTAGGCAAGTACATCCTTACTAGGTAAAAACATGTAGAAAATATTACATACACTCTGACTCATTCCATCAAATTGAGAGAAATACCTACGTGATGATCTTATAATCAGCATTCATGCTATTGGTAAAAAGAAAAAAATTCTTGCCAGCAGCATTACGTGCCAAAAAGTGAAAATGTTAGCATAAAAAGAGCTATTTGAAGGCAGCACATCTATTTGGAAAAGTCTATGAAAACATTTTTACATATTCAAGTTTATTGTCAAACTGATTTTCCACGCTGGTGGAACAGATTTATGTTAGTTGCTATTTTTTTTTCACAAGTAGATAATCCAGCAAATGTATCTCAAGGTCAAACCATGTAGAACTCAGAAAATGAGACTTGTTCATTTAGTTCCTTCAAGCCTCACTGAGCACACGAATGTTTCTGTCCAAAGACAATTAGAAGAAGAGTGATCAGGTAAGGTTTGTTTACAAGGGCAGCCCATCAAAGATTCTCCTGTATAAAGTAGAGGAGCTTTCTCAGGTTCACAGAGTTGCTTCAGAACAAATGACAAAGACTTTAGGAATAAATGCTGTTTATAGATTTTTCATAAACTCTAACAGAGAAAGAAAGTCCTAATTTTAAGGCAACAGATATTTTTTAGTAGTTGGAGGGAGATTTAATTAAGCAAAGTAGTAAACATACAGAAAAGATAAAGCTGTGACAACAACAATGAATAAAGTTTACCACAATGATTGGAGAAGTTGGACTCCTCACAGAAATTTCAAGCTCCAATAAAATAGGGGTTGTTTCCATCATTAAACTGATATTCCTGAATAATTTCAAATATAATTGTGGCAAGGTGAACACCACACCAGCATAGACATGGACGTAAAACCCAATCATGTACCAGGGGTGGGTTTAAAAACGGACATGGGATCTGTTCATTCTTGGCTTGACTTCTCCACTCTCCCCTGGTTGCTATAGATTTTTCTATGTCCTTGTGTTTTTAACGTATTTCTTTGGGTGTAACACCTCAAAGAAGTGTTGTCCCTAAATCACCTGAAGGGGCACTGTGGAGGTCACAAAATGCAGATATTTTGTAGACTTCCACTGCAACGGTCCTCATTTAGGGTAAATAAAGGATTTTACTTCATAATGGCTATAAACCTACCATCTTTTCTCATATATTTCCTGATTGTTCATCATGAGTGTTGACGTTTTAAGCCTAGACGAAAATCCAGGAGCATTTACAGTGTGACGATTAAGATTCGCTCTAATATAAAGTGAGCATTCATCCGAAATGTTTTTCTCGAAATTCAAACTATTACTAACCAGCACACCCAGTAAATTTGAAAGCACAGGAGGCAACATCACTGTCTGTTAGGCCCACATGAATTTTCCTCTTTTTTTCTTCTTTTAATTGTTTTCTTTCATGCATAGTGAGCAAACAGTGCATAACTAGCTGACTAAATTTTACTGCCCTACAGGTATGCAAACAATTACAAAAGCCTATGTTTGGTATTATTCCCTGCAGCTGTTCTGATGAAGGCAGCGGAGTGGTGGTGCCTTTTAATCAGCACCAGTGTAGGAAGCTCCCATGTGTGACCAACCCCCCCCCCCTCCCCCAAGACATTTTAAAAGGAGTCAAACAAGTGCTATAGCTGCATTTGCCCAGATTCCTCCACAAACACTTCTGCTCTGTTTCTCCCTTTTAATTTTTTTCTTTGCATTGCTTTTGATTGTGGACCTTTAGCCTCTGTTGTATCTGCAAATGGCATGCCTTGATGCAAACCACTGCAGCGTGGAAAGCGCACACTTTTGTCTTTAGCACAGCTCCAGAGAAGAGCTTCATTAAAAGGCAGGTGTACCTCAGAATGTTGGAGTTCAAAGTAAAAAAAAGAAAAGAAAAAAATGCAAATACTTCAAACATTTCTGAGCAATTACATCCCCCCATCCATCCAATTAGCAATTTATTATTCCATTTATGATCGTTCAAGCTTTCAAAGGCAGATAAACAAGCTTTTTAAAAAAATGAGCTTACTAGTTTATCAAACTGACAAAACATTTTTTCTTTTCTTTTGACTGCTGTCAGATTTGTTTTAGGACAGGATTTGCATCTTAAAAGAAAAAAAAAACGTTTAAGCGTCCTCAGGATTTCTTATAGTCGGGTTTGGCATCAAAACAAAGGGGTTTGTGAACTCACACAGCTTCCTGACATTATGCATAAGGAGGAAGTGTCCTCCTCCTCTTATCTTAGAGGAAGACAGTCTTTGTTCTGAACAGTGGTGAGAGTCAGTGACATCAAAGACTTGCTGCACGTTTCTCCAACTGCAGCGCTAATGAGAGAAGACCATCCTGCCGGAGTGTGATTACAGCAGCTTTATTAAGGGCTGAGCTGATATTTTTCATTTAGCTGTGAAGCTGACACCTTAGGGAGCCCCTTGCTGGATCCAACTCACATTTACTAAAAATTCAGTATGTCATTATTCAAAACAGTTCTGATGACTTTTGATCATTCAGGAAAACAATAACGGTTGATTTCTATTATAAAACTGGGTGCTGCAAGCTTATTAAATGAGACAACCTGTACTGTAAAATCAGTACTTTTAAAGCCGACAACGTTTTCTAAGTTAGTTCTCAGAGGGGGAAAGGTTCTTCAGCTGAGATTTTTATTAATATTTGAGAGTTTTACGGCTAAAACAGAGAGGAAGGAGAAAACCAAAGGGAGTCAAAATCCATTATATTTTATGAAACATAAACCCAACAAATCTCCAGAAAGCAAGAGAGACAGAGAGCAATGAGGAGTTGACCCCAAATCCTGTTCTTTTACCAACAACTTTATTTCAGCGGCAGCCTTCAGCGGTCACGCCTCACCTCACCGAGCCTCTGTATTTATGGCCCGGCCACCGCCGCACTGATCTTATGATAGATTATTCGGTAAAACTGTTCGTGTCATTCATCTTGCTTTATTGTTTGATTAACTGTTTGACCTTTTAATCCACTTGTGTGGGAGTTTTCATGTCAGCACAAATGCGATCAAATTCTAAAATCAAGATGTTCACGTTGAACTTTAGAGTTTATTGAAACCTAATTTTTTTTTCCTCATCATGTAGATGATCACTTTTAGTAAAATCGGTAGATCTATGTTAGAACCAAAGATAGACATGACCAGTAATTAAAGAGATTATTTGTGTAACTGAATACCTAAATCCTTATTTTTATATATATATATTTTTTTTTTCATTTTTTTTTTACATTTCTTAAATGTAAAATTGTGTCTTCCTTTAATCAACTCCACCTTCTCTCCTGTCGGTTTCCCTTCTTATTTCTCCAACACAACCCTTTTTTTCATGCAGTACTTATGTGAGTAGCTTTTGTTTTTTTTAATTAATATTAGCAATACTTTATGGTAATTCTTTTAAAAAAAAAGATTGGGAGGTTGTTGCTGTGGGAGATAATTATCTTGATTATTCAGGATCTCCAAAAGATTCATAGGGCATAGCCTTCAGTTTGCCCGAGGCCAGTCTTACCCACCGGTGAAAATAATTGAAATGTAGCAATGAAATGTATAATTATTGCTGCTCTGAACACAGCACAACTGAGTGCATGTTGTATTGCTCTAATATTGTGTTCTAATCACGCATTTCATTTAGATCCATTTCTCTGTCATTTGAATATGGAGCTAGTTAAAGCGTTTGTCAGGATTTGTGTTCATTATTCTGGGGAAACACTGATCATTCCTATTGTCGCTGAGAGACAAAGATTCCTGTCTCTGATTCAAAATGAAGCAAAACATCAAACAGGTACAATTGTTCGAAAAAACACCCAACATTTAAAATGATAGATGATCTGGGCAACAGTGATTTTTAAATGTGTTTGTATAAAAAAAAAGCCTGATGTGATTAGCTATTCTCTTAATAACAAGTGCAGGCGCAAGGGCAGTGGTCCCAAAGGACATAATCTATAATTCATCTGAGGATCTCATGAATTAACAATGACATAATAAATCCATATATGTATTACATGAAAAAAAGGAACCAAACTATTATCACTAATGTTGGCTTACTTTGCTTCAACTGTGGTTAGAATTCTAAATAAGAAAGTCTTTGTGACACAATTGTGGAAATTGTTTAACAAATTATGCAGATTTCTCTATAGTTTTTGACTTGAAATAATGATATATGAGACTAAAATGAAGTTATGCAAGTTAAATTATTAATTGTCCATTAAATAATTATGTATGTGCTGGAAACAATAGGCACACATTTTTATTTTGAATTGCTACATTTTGCACAGATTTCACAGTATAAATAATTAACCGAAATATTTCCGATAAAAGAGCTTTTTTGATCTACAATCATCCTATTTTCATCATCTTGATTGGACTCATCATTAAAATATCTGAAATCCTGTCAAGTTTCTTTATTCAACTAAACACAAACATATTTTTTCTCTGACCTCACAAAAATCCCATTTGAAATTAATAATCTAATATTTCACAGAAAATAAAACAATTGTTAATTTACTATTCTTCCTATGAGCTAATTTAAAGGGTGCAGTGAGGCAATCTAGAAACCATTATGCAAATTTTAATTAGTCAAAATTGACACTTGTTATTAACTAAATTACATCTTCAAAATTTGACAAGACCGGTAAAGTCAAACTTTAGAAAGAAAATACCAACAGATTTTACCTGCAACAACCCTTCCCATTTTAATCTTTCAAAGTGATTTTGATGTTTGTTTTTTCCATTGAAGTTTTTCTAGAATATTGGCTGTTTTTTTCACCCTTTTTTTTTTTGCTAAAGAATTGCTTAAGGACCCCCCCCAAAAAAAAAGATGCCATGCAGATGCTATCTGTGACTGGTTTTGTTTTACTTTAAAAAGTTGTGTTGAACAGGCCAGTCATTCTGTTCCTTATAAGTAATATTTTCATAATCTTTTTATTTATTTGCACTGAAGGTCATTTAACAAAGGTGTCCCCCTGTCTTTGTTGTGTTGAGGGCAGATGTCCACCTTTCCCCCTCTGAGTTTCCCTCATCCAAAGCAGATTTTTAATTAAGACATTGTAGGGCACTTTAACTGGTGTGTTCTAGCTCTCCTCCCAATTAAAGAAGCAGGTTGAGCTGAATGGGGAGGCAAGGTGCTTGCTGAGACAGAGATGTGATAAGAATAGACAAGATAGAGGAACTTCACAGCAGGATGGAGTGAAGAATTAAAGATAAAGCTCTCTGACCAGCTGGCCCCCACTTTTTGCCAAAGAAATCAATGCAACAACAAGAAAAACCTATTAAAGTGTGGCAACGAATAAATGAAATGATGTAACAAAAAAAGCATCAGAAAAAAATGATCTTTTTCAGGTGAATTTATTTTGTTTGCAAGTGTTTGATACTGAATTTGTTTGCTTTTTACAACTACTATTTTGCCTTTTAGCTGCTTCCTTCAGAAGTATGAAAGCGTCCGCATCTTGATCTAGTATAGAAGTTCTGCTTGTGATTCACAAATTTTGGATTTGTTTTGGCATTTCCTGACACAACCCTCTGCACTTGTGAGTGGCACATGAAAGCACTGAGTTATGCCCTCTTGTGGTTGTATGTTTTTGTTTATTTGTAACAATCTAACATTACAAAAACGTTAAAAAACGAAAAAAGTTTGGTTAAAAAACTGGACATAAGATTAAATCAAATTAAAAAAGAATTTAGTCATTATTTTCGAATTATGAACCCAGTTTTCCTCTAAACTGTTCAAAATCACACCCACATGCTTCTGGGTGTGGCAAAAGCCTGTTGTCAGCCGGCAATAACCTCTTCTACCTGTAGCCACAATCTCTAAGCAAACCACATTCAAACATTTCATTTTATTACACAAAATTAAAGCAAATTTAATAGGTAGGAGAAACGAACCAACATTTGTACGAATTAGGTTGGTAGGAGTTACACTGCAAGGGCACATGGGACTAGATTTGCATGCACATTTTCCTCTGGCAAACGCAATTATGTGCCAATTTACACCCCCTCATGGTTTTCTACTGCATTTATCTTAAGTAAAGTGCACTTGGGTTGAAATGAGGCACGGTGATGGTGCCTGTTTATGAACATTATCAAAACACGGCTGAATTGTCTGCCATATGCTTCGCCTTGCTCAGGTTTCCCATCAAAATGGCTGCAAATTAGAAACAGTTCATTCCTTGTGTTTCTATTTGATTTGGGGCTTTTACTCCGAGCAACTTTAATCTCAGCATATGACTGGTAATTAATGTTTTTTTCTTGCCAGGGCGGTTGGCATGTTCTGTCATTTGAGAGTTTACATTTGTCAGCGCTTGAAACCATAAAAGCCTCGCTTCTGTTCGGCTGGCAACTGCATGCACAACACTGTGTTTTAAGATGTACTCATATAGTTACCCTTTAATGCTTCCTTGGGTGAGCGACTGAAGAGCCAGGGCAAATTACCTGAAGAAGTAATATGTCTAAAAAGACCATTTAACAATGCCAGATGAATATTCAGAGTTCCCTTGCTCAGTCAGGAAATTCCTATTAGCCATTTCACAGAGAATAGCACATAATTATGCCACTTCTGAAATGAAGATCCAACACTGAGTCTTGTCTGATACCCCCGAGCTTTTAATTAAGAAAATTGCTGCATACTTTGCCCTCCATTGATTACTGCTATGGAATTGATTATTCAGCCACGGACTCACACAAGGAGAACTGCTGTGATGGTTATACTAGGGCTTTAAACACCATCCTTCTCTAGTATTTTATTTTATTATGAAGCTAAATCTTTACTATGACCAAATAAATTTGGAAAGTATAAAATTGTGTGGTTTTAATTAAATTTCTTGCCCTCATTTGCAAAATATTTACTCTATAAGTGGGAATCCTACCTCCCAGGCAGAGACAGCAGGTGGTTGTCTGGATAAAAGTATCCTTTTTTTTAGCCTTAAGTCAATTTTGAGGACGCCAATCCCCAGACATTCACAGCAACCGTTAATCTAAAAGTTGAAGGAGGCAACAGATAAGTATTGTTGTTGAAATAAAATAAAGTTTGACTTTATTTTTTGGTAATTCCATAGATTTGGGCCAACATGATTTGTTCTTTCATTCCAATGAAATTACATAAGTGATGGTAAGTTGTAGTGTAATAAATATGTCATTCAGCAGCACTTGACTGCTGAGATATTGGTTATTTAAGGTCACAGCTGAGTTTAAACCAGGCCATGCTTTTCACCACAACCCAACAAAGAGCTGACACATAGGTGCAGCTGAGGATAAAAATCCAATTTGTGGAGTTTTGAAATGAAAAACTTGAAGAAATCATCATAGGACAGAAAAAACAATAGTTTTTTATTTGCTGATATATTAAAAAAGACATTTGTGCCAAAGGTTTTCAAAACCACTATTTATCAGTGCCTAGAAATTCTGTCCATAAAGGTCCCGAATGGAATCTGTGACAAAGGTCAATCCTGGTGACTCACCATAAATGAGACTGACAGCTATTTGAAGCAAGCTTCTGATTTGTTGTATAGGGACAGTATGGTACCCCCTTACAGTGGGCCATGTTTCCCATAATCCCGCTTAGCAACTACAAGATGCCCTCTGGGAAAAGGTTAAAGGAGGTCTTTTTCTTTAACGATACAAAAACATGTTTTGATCTGATGAAAGTTTACTTTATATTTTTGTACCTTCATTCTCACCTTAGTAAATGGAAAAAGCTGTTTTTTCTCTGTTGTTTATAGTTTCCAGACTGCTCTACTTATTAATTCATTTTTAGATGTAATTATAAGCTTAAGTTCATAAGATCAAGCTTAAAAAAATGATGGAAAAGTACAATTAAATTTGGTAATAAATTTTGATGGAAATGATTCTACAAAAAGCATCAGCAAATATTAAAAAAGCACAATGACTTCATCTTAAATGTGTTCCCTACGGAAAGTGAAATCGTGTTCCTTCCTGCAGGCGTCTTAATGATTGTGTTCTAGCAACAAGAGTAGTTTTTCATAATGATGCTGTCACCACGCCCGCAGTTAAAGGTTAAACAGCAACAGATTTTAATTTTTTTATGTTCTGGGAAGCTAGAATTGGTTTCTGACTTTGTGTTTTAGAGAAACAAACACCTAAATGATGGTAATTAAATTCATAGGAAATAATTCACCTTAATAAAAAACAAACTGATTTGTAAAGTGTAATTATCGTTTAAGAAAAAAAAAGCATGTTTGAGGTGGTTTAGCGCAATTCCTTACGCCAATGCCTGATAATAAAGATGTGCAGAAACTACTTTCTTTAGGTGATTGTACAAAGAGGCTTACATTAATGCACAGTTTACACAAGCTCAGATCATCATGCAGTTTAAAACTGTGCCTGAGGCTTCCTCTGAGCAAGCTGAGGAGCTTTCACTGAATGAAAAAGAAAAAAAAACAGAATTTGAGAAAAAAAAAGTGCTTCACTTTAACAGTTCATTGAGTTTTACAAGAATAGTTCCCAATTGCTGAGCCATGGCCACATCAGCAACACTTCAGAACTTGTGGTCAGCTATTAGGTATTACCACATCTGTCAGTGTTGCTGTCCTACACCATCAGTGCTGATAAATTGGGTTACCATCTTGCCTAACATCCCGTGGGCCATTATTTTTATGTCAGGGAGCAAATGTCCTGAGTGTATCTATGTGGCAGCTTTTCTTACATTTAGCAGAAAACAATATTTGCGATTATTTTTTTCCCCCCACAGCTCTGACATTCAACAACATAGAACACTGGTTCTCAGTTCGGATGGGACCCCACCCCCTCCTGGCCCTCCCTCATTGTTCTCCTCTTGGGCTCAAAGAGATGGTGCATGCCGCAGCTGCCACAGCCCTGCTGTCAGCCTGCCGCAGCAGCTTTCTTCTCCCGTTCCCTCTCTCCGTCAGCCCACAGGGTCGAGCTGACAACATGTGATCCTCTGAGCCAGAGAGTCAGCTTGAGCACAGGAAAAGAGCCCTCAGCTAGTGCTGACATATTCCAGCGCCGATTTCAACAGAAGGAGTTTTAACAGGTACCATTTGGGGTAGAATATCTCGCTTGAGGGTACATCATCTGGTCCATCACAAATTGGATGCCACAACCGAACCCCCCCCCACTCCCACCCTGCCTCTTCTGACTTAGATCTTCCAGCTCTGTCACATTAGCCTTCTCGCTTTTCTCCTCCATTTTGCAGTTTTCTCTAAAACACAATAAAACATTTTTTTGAAAAGATATACAAAGAAAAGTGTCCCAGTAATGTTTAAAGACCCAACCCAACAAATGTGTTTTGGTGTTTTTAACATCTACTTGTAGCATTTTTCTCATGATGGAGGACATTGAGATTAAAACTGCATTTCTGAGTATTTCATTATTCAAATGGTTGTGAATTTAAGAGCAGACAAAAACATGCAGTTGGAAAAAGCCTTTAGCAGTGAATGTAGATGCTACACAAACTCCCATTCAGATGTATCCACTTGCAGACAAATAGATCCCTGTACATTTTTTAGCTCGCATCTAGCGGATACGGCTGGATAATCCCTCCCATAACTCTGTGGCGATTTTCTGATGAACCACTGTTACTCTGCAGAAACTGTGTCCTAAAAAACGACACAGGTCTAAAAACGGCATAATCCTGATCAAAACACCAATAGGGATAGTTCTACAAAAGATCAAAAGATTGTCAGAGTGGAACTTCAAAAAAACAATTGACCGAGAAAATTTAATTCTTTTAAGAAATGAATGAAAAGACACAATTTAGTACTACTCTGTTTTTTTTTTTTTACTCTTCTCTCTACAGCAAAGGTCCACCAGTTGACACAGTATTAAATCTCCTTTATACAGGAACTTGTGCCTGGTGGACCCCTCTACATCTCCATCACTCACAGAGCGCTCAATAACCTTGGACTCATATTTCTCTGGCAGTGATTTAACGACTTGCAAAATTACACTGCATCTGGATGAGCCAAGCGTTGATGTTGATATTTTGACTCCTCACTGTCCCGTGTCCCGACAGCCGCCTCAAGTAATTTATCACGACTCACGACTTGACAGATGAGCAACGCCCAATCAGCCATTCATCTCTGCGTTAAATAAAATGTGCCAAGCCGGGTACACATCAGAGGAGCAAGGTGAGCTACGAGGTTTTGAAGACTGCACTGGGGAGAATTACAAACCCTCTGAACTTGTGCCACCGTGTATCTTGCCAAGGCCCGACAGGTTGTAAAAAGAAATTTACACGCGTAAGACATTTACTCTGATTAGATGAAGGAGCGGCCTCATCCAGCTACCTGCAATTTAAGTTTCATTGTACTACGAAAAGCTGCAAATTTATTTCCAACATAAGTGGGAAGTGATGCAAATCTAAAGCTAAACAGAGGAATTACCTTTGTAGCTCAGCCATGGTTTTGTTGTGCTTACTGAAAACAAAATAGATTTTCTGCATGAAAACACAATACAAAAAATCTATATTTGAAGAGTCTGGAATGTTAAGTAGTCCATGGCAGAGACATGCATATTCTACAATCCCTGAATTATTAACAATTTACATTTGTTCATTTTTGTAGACATCTGCATAGTAAATATCTCTCTCTCTCTCTCTCTCTCTCTCTCTATATATATATATATATAGATATATAGATATAGATATATATATAGATATAGATATAGATATATATATAGATATATATATAGATATAGATATAGATATATATATAGATATATATATATATCTATATATATATATATATATATATATATATATATATATATATATATAGATAGATAGATAGATATATATATATATATATATATATATATATATATATATATATATATATATATATATATATATATAGATATAGATAGATAGATATATAGATAGATAGATAGATATATATAGATATATTTGCATTTGTCAAAAAAATACATTTTTCAATAAAATGCAGACTTACCTTAAAATTTCCCTAAAGGCATTTTTGCTGGAGCTTACTGACTTAGAAAGTAAAACTTCAAACATATCTAAAGACAACACCCAAGTGTTTGGTAAATATCAGTAACTCAAGAGGCGTTTTCTCCTGTTGGCGTCCCTGCCGACTCTTTATTTGCACACTAATCATGATTCAGTGCACACCACTTCTTCACTACAACTGCATAGTACACGTAGCTGGCAATTATTCACTGAAAATGTAGTGTAGCACCAAGAGCACAGGGCCATATACATTACATTAATACTTTATGCATGCAGTGATACATGTTCATACTGTAGAGGCATTCTGCTGAGCCCATCTCCCAGCAGAGCTGCAAAAACTCCTCATCAGAATTGATTAATTCTGATGAGGAGTGGCCCAGTGTCCTGCCTCATGCCTCATGCTGAGGCAGGACACTGGGCCACTTGTTTGTCAAAAATTAAAAGCATCACATTTAAAATAAATTCTTGGTGCAAGAATCTCAGAATACTGAGATTTGGATTCATAAACAAAAGAAAATAGCATTTAATTTATTTTTGAAAGAAGGCAAAACACGAGAAAGCAAGACAATAAATGAGTACAAAATATTAAAAATCTTAATTTGCCTTTTCCTTTGTCCTGTTTATTAAGATATGATCGACACAACAAGATTAATGCTGCTGCAACAGCAAGACAAGGATAGCAGACAAATGGCCAGTAATTCAATCAAAGGTGCAGGACATGTCATGTAAGTCAGTCTATTGACTCTGACAGGCTGAAAGAGGTGATGGCAGACTTCTATTAACCCGAGGCGCACAAAGTGCTGATGCATCATTGAGGAAATTAGGATGAGCGGGGTCTCCTTCACCTTTGACCACCAGCTTTGGAGAAATCAGTCTAAAATTTTAAATGAGAACTCAAAAGTGAAATGTGCTAATTAACTATGCCAAATGGATGACAGGGAATCTTTTTCTTTGAAAAAAGTTAAGTGAATGTTGAAAAACTATATTTATTTTTATCAAACGGCACCAAAAAGCTCGGGAAAAAATAAATAATTAAACAAAAAAGAAGTGACAAATTGTTGGGAACGAAAATCAAAAGTTGGAAAACTTAATTTTGAGGCTGTGTCTGTTAGCTTCAAATGTCATCCATCCATTCCCCCACCCCTATACCTGCTTCTGCTCGTTCAGGGTCACTTGGAGCGAGAGGCAATCCCAGTTAGATACCATTCATTAAACAATTAACTTCTAGCTGAGATGAAGTTTGATCTAATTGATCTGGGCAAGCCTGAAGGAGAAAAATTGATGAACCACAATGTTTGAATTGGCTTCCAAACTGTGAGTGATGTGTCAGGAGAATTTATTGAACACATTATAGGTGGAAGCAGAAACAAGAGTCTCTCAGCAGCATGACTAACACTTCTACAAAATGGCAACTGCTGTTTGCATTCAGGTAATGACTTGCAGCAGTGATGGAGGGTTGATTAGCGCCGTGTCTTGGACAAATCCATCATGAAGAGAACACAACACGCAGCCTTATTTGTTTTCCTTATAATCAAACATGTTCTGGAAACCCTAAAATATACATTTGTGAGAAGTATTTAGGTTTTAGAAAAATCTTTCCTTTGTTCTAAGGGGCCGCTAGAGTGGGAGTGTCCTGGTGACAGACTGCACAACCAGGGGCATGTAAGACTGGGTGAAAGTAAGTGCTGAACGTTGGCAGTGCAGCTTGTGAAGCAGGTGTTGTCCCCTTCAGGGGTTGGACTTTCTGTCACCTTACTGTACTCAATATCATTCCGCCACCCACCCTGCATGCAAAGCAACACACACAGACACGGGCAGAGGAGTCACACACACAAAGACGGAGGTGCACAGGCGTGGATTTACTGAAAAGAGTAGAGAAGGGAGACACGGCACAAGAAAAACTGCATGTGCGAGATGGCTGAAGCAGCCGCCCCCTTCTCCCGATTAACTCCACAGGGCAATGACAGGGAGAGAGGAGGAAGGAAGTGCAAGTGGGGGGCTGGGTAATGTCCTTTCATCAAGGAGCCTTTTTTCTACCGCTTTCTTTTATGCCTGTGTTTGAGGCTGTGTCAACTCAAGAGCAATTGCATGTGTGGCTCTAAAACAAACGACACCTTTCATGAAAGAAGATGCTTTGGCTAAAGAATAGCTAAACATTAGGCATCTCACGTTTTTACTGTTTTGGTAAATTTACTGCATCACAAACAGGTTGCGGAATTTGTATGTACGCCAGTTCTGGTGGTTGTGCTTGAAGCAACAGCAGACCACTGGAATACCAATGAATTATATGCATCATCCACGTGTCCTGTTATTCAAATGTCAGCCTCTTCCCCGTGTTTGGGTGCACTGTTTCCAGGCCCTCAGGCCAAGATGTTTTCATTTCTGTGGCCTAAGGCCAATGAGGGGAGCCCCTCGTTCTCAGAGACGGGTCTGCTGACACTCCCATGCACAGCCCATTGTGGGGCTGTCACCTCCCTCATCCACTTGTCTCCTGCGAAGGGGTAATTACATTAAGGAGTCACTACATGCCCTACCTTTCTTAACCCACAACTTTACCCCACTCCCTGTTGTGTTCGCTTTCCCAAAATCTGCACCTAAGGCATTGATGATGACCTCTGTTTAAGGGGCTTCCCACACACACACAGCAGTGTGTGGAGCCACTTTTATAAAGGACATTTCATCAATACATTTTCCGCTTTAAACCCTAAAAATGAGTTTATTGTTCATGCAAAATGTGAGAAATTATGGAAATGAAAAATATAAAGGCTTTGTAGGATGACAGTAAAGGGTTTGACTTGTCTTGTAAAAATTTAAATTAAATAATAAAAATCCTATTCAGATTATTAAATCAAAAATCCTATCAAGGTGTGAGCATGTGCTCAGTAGGTTAAATCATTGTAACCAAAGTGAAGAGGTGGAAGTTCATCATCCTGATTTGATCTGGGAAAATCCCCTCTGCTTGAAAATCACTTCAGCCGTTAACCTTTATCTGCAATTAGATCACGGGGTTAACATCATAGTTCAGTTTATGTGCATTAGATTTAGTGTGGAGTGGGCAAGGCTTGTTTTAAAGTCTTCCTAATGGAGTTACAAGGTATCACTTTCAGCAAATTGGTTGGGATTTTAACCACTTTTCAAAAAGGTGGATTTATTGACGTGCTGCATCAAAAACTACTATCTCATTCAAAAATGTCGCTGAAGAAGCTACAAAGATGTTTTGGCTTTTGTGCAATGAAACAACATCATTTCATGTGTTAGATTAAAAAGAAAAATGTAACTATTTGCAAATTAGTTGACATAAAAGAAA